>NW_026596234.1:9145777-9185944 GCF_907164565.1 Psammomys obesus | reverse complement strand
CACACACACACACACACACACACACACACACACACACACACACACACGTCCTGTGCCTTAACCAGCAAATGTTGGAGTTTCTTGGAGTTATCATTCAAATGGCAAATCCAGTCAGACCTCCGGGTAGAATATCATGTATTCCATTATAATGTTGCTGGTGCCGGTAGTCACAGCAGCATGATTGTGCTGATGTTCTGTAGCTAGCTCCCATGGTGGCAAAGGTCACTGCTGCTGTGTGTTTAAGAGCGTAAGGACCATATCATGCCCAGAAGACGGCGTCCACCACACTGCCCACCTTCCTTCCTCTCTTACGGTCTTTCTACCCACTCACTGGTTAAGTTTTCTGAGCCTTGGGTGCAGTCCAGTGTTCTTTTGGTCTCTGAAGAAAGAAGCCCAATTTCAGATTGGTTTTATACATGGAGGAAACTTACAGTTCTATTAATAGCATCAGAGGTGGCTCCAGGGGGGACGTCATAGGGATGTTTTCTTAGCTCTGATTTAGGAAAACAGAGGCTCCACCATGCCCCACACTTGAACTTACTTTAAGGCTTCACCCGTGTTCTAAGGGCCCCCGGTCTACAGAGTTATTCTAAATGTCATGAAAAAGAGGTCTCGCCCTCATTTCTCAGACCTCAGGGAAATTACAGGGTGCGTTTGGACAAACATTCGGTGTCTGCGCCGTGCAAATAGCGGTCCCAGACTGTATCCTGATCACTGTCCACTGTGCTGTGCTTTCTCTTTCTCTTCACCGGAGTTAACCACATCTTGTGTTTGCTTGCTTTTCTACGTAGTCATTATTCTGACATAGTCACCACTGGCTGTGTGGTTGTCTGTCAGCGTGTTCAAACGCCAGCCAGTTGATTTTGTTCTTAAAGACAGTTCCTTGGTCTGGAGAGGGCACCTGAGGGCAACTACCCTGGGAAACCGTTTTTGAGCATCACCCTGAAATTCCTATTTGTGTTTGTGCTCCTATGGGCCTGCCTATATGTGGGGGTAGGTGTTAACAGAAGAGGGAGTTGGATCCCCTGGAGCTGGAGTTACAGTGAGCCGCCCAACATGGGAACACACTGGGAACTGAACTCAGGTCCTCTGGAAGAGCAGCAAACACTTAACCACTGAGCCATCTCTCAAGCCCCTGATATTTGCATTTTAAGAGTTAGCATCTTTCTTCTATTTTTTTGGGTGGGAAGTTAAATCTGTCTGAGGTTGCTAACCCCTAGGGAGGGGCTTCACTCCCACCCCCATGCTCTGACTTTCTCCAGGGTCTTGTTATGTTGGGGTTCTTTGGCCTTTGCCTTTCACGCAGCCTCAAGGTCCTGTGTACCTGTTGAGTCTTATCCTGGAAAGCAGCTGCAAGGAGCTGATTGACAGCTCTGAGTGCAGGAGCGCGTGCAGGTGTGTGTAGGTGGTGCTACTCTAAAGGCTGGGGATTGGTGAAGGGCGACCTTTCTGGACCATCCTTACATAGTTTCCCTTTTTATTTTAGAATGTGTTTATTGATTTATTAGTGTGTGTGTGTGTGTGTGTGTGTGTGTGTACGTGTGTGCGCGTGTGCGCACGCGCGCGCTTGTGGGCCGTAGAGCACATAGGGAGGTCGGAGGGCAGCTTTTAGCAGTTGGTTCTCTCCCTCTACCATGTAGGCCCCAGGAATTGAACTCAGAGTGTAAGTCTTGGTGGCAAGTGTCTTTACCCGCTGTGCCACCTCTCCTGCCCTGGTTTTGCATTTTCTGTATTGGTCAGAGAAACGTGCCCTCTACAAGGAGAGTTTGATCTTTCCTGTGGGTTCTCTCAGAATATGGTAGGGGAGGAAAGCTGGGGCTCCCCAGGTGTCCTATGTAAACCTTACCCACCTACTTGTTTAGGTCTGGATGCCTGACGTACAGGTAAAAGGAGCCGAGCTGGACCGCACAGCTGTGTAGTCAACCTTTCACAGAACCATCACCCACAGGAAGAAGGGTGACCTTTCTCTGTTCAAATATTCAAATACAATGGAAAGGAAATTAAAATATACTTAGAAAATTTAGAAGCCTAAGAGCCAGGCTGGCTCTGTGGAGACAAACGAGATTTAGGGCTGGCGGGAGGAGTGTGGCAGTGGAAATCCACGCCAGCCCCCTTCTTTGACCTGGTATTAAAGGCTAGACCATTTCCTGTTGCCTGTTTTCCCTCCAAGGAGGGAAGAAAGATGTCCATCAAGGTCAGTGTGCTGGGATCCGGTGAGTTTGTTATCTCACCTGGCCAAACAAACATGGCAAGGCTGGGCCTGGCTGCGCATGGCTGGAACTCCAGTGCTCAGTGGGCTAAGAGGAGAAGGACCAGGTATTATATTTGCTGACATGATTAAATTAAGGATTTTTGGTTGTCTTAGTGCTTTCAGTGTCATTACCAGGCTTTTCATAGGTAGGTGGGGAAGCAGGGGAGAGGACTGGACAGACAGGGAAGAGGGAAAGAGGACAGAAGGACAGGTGGTAGAAGGTGAGAAGAGGAGAGAGAGAGGAAGGGGGAAAGACTTGATGCTTCCTTGCAGGACTTGGAGCTGCTAAGGAACCAGGAGCCAAGCGATGTGCGCAGTCTGTAGAAGCTGGAAAAGATAGACTTCTTAGAGACCTGCAGGAGGAATTCTGCCGTGCCACCTGGCCGACACCTTCCTCTGGCCTCCGACCTCCGCACCTATGAGGTAATGAACTGCCAAGCGCTCCTCAGATGCGAGTGCAAATCTATTTGGAACACACGTTTTGCTAGTTCTCATCTATGAAGGTCTGTTATTTGGATTTGACTTTGAAGTGAGCCCAGCCCCTCCTGGAGGAACCTGCCCACTGGCACCATGAGTTTAGGCAGAGGAGTCTGACTTTGGACTTCTGACCTCTGGGGCTGCAGCGCAATAGCAAAAGTGTGTTGCTTCAAGCCTTTGTGTTCAGGATCATTTGGTACAGTAGTCAACAAAACAAAACAAAACCAAAGAAAACAAACAAAAATAAAAACAAAACAAAAAGCAACCCAAACCCTGACTATTCTGGGGCTGGAGAGAGAGTTCAGCAGTCAAGAGCATCTGTTTCCCAGTGGGTCAGAGTTTCCTTCCTGCCTGTAACTCCAGCTCCAAGGAGTCTAACATCTTCTTCTGGCCTCCAGGGGCACTCACCTGTATATAGACACCCAAACACACATGTGCAGGAATGAAAATTCAGGCCAATTGTGATGGCCAACACCGGTAGAATATGCTGGAGAGGTGGACCCAAGAGGATCATGAGTTTGAGGCTAGCCTGGGACACCCTTGACAGGACTGTAGGATGACTCAGTTCTTAAGAGCTCTTTCTTCAAGGGGCATGGATGGCACAGGCCTGTAGTCCAGCACTTAGGGGTCAGAGGCAGGTGGATCTCTGAGTTTGAAGCCACCCTGGTCTACAAACCTATTTCCAGGACAGTCAGGGTTACACAGGAAAACCCTGTTTCAAAAAAAGCCCCAAAGTCCTAAACAAACAAACAAACAAACCCAAAAAACAACAAACCCAAAAATTAAAAAGGAAGGAAGGAAGGAAGGAAGGAAGGAAGAAAGAAAGAAAGAAAGAAAGAAAGAAAGAAAGAAAAAGAAAGGAAAAGAAAAAAGAGCCCTTGCAGCTCTTCCAGAAGACCAAGGTTAGCTTCCCAACACCCATGTGGCAACTCCCAACTGTCTGTAGACCCACTCAGTAATGTACACACATATACACACATGCAGGCAAAGAGCCATGCAATCGGTCGATCCATAAAAGTAAATCAGTAAGTCTTTGAGGATGGGAGTGGTGCCACACACCAATCATCTCTGCACTCAGAAGAGTCACACGGATTTCTACAGGTTCAATGCCAGCTTGGTCTATATAGAAAGTTTCAGGCCAGCCAGGACTACATAGCGAGAGCCTGTTTTCAAACAAACAAACAAAACCATTAAACATAAATCCTAAAACTCTTCCTCTGCTTGGACATACAAAGGAAATTTCAGTAGGTGGTCTGAAATGAAAGGTTTTGGTAGAGATGCTCTTGAATAACTCACTACTGATAAAAACCGCAGAGCGAAGCTGCCTCCTGAACTGAAGCAAGCTTTTACTGTACTGGGACCTCTTGTCCCCGAATTGAACTCCTATTCATCCCATAGAAATTGTCCTGAAGGCAAGACACAAAGATTTGGTCCAGTCAGCATTTCTGCCTGGCTGTGGGACACTGAAGGTTGTCCTTACTTCCTTACTTCCTGCAGTCACTGGAGAAAATGTTGGTGCTATTGAGGCCATATTCAGCAAGTGTCAGAGGCTGAGCCTAGCAGCCAGAGAGGTGCCCACTTAATTCCCTTTTCCTGTTTTTTTTTTTTTAAAGATGACTTCCTAGCTGAAACATCACAGTCGACTCCTGTTCTGAGCTCCTCTGTTCGCTTTTGTGTTTTGTTAGCAGAGTTGCCGTAATCTCCCTCCCCCTATTGTTTTCCCTCAAAAATCTTACTTCCAGGAGTGGCGAGATGGCTCAGCAGTTAAGAGCATGGGCTGCTCTTTCAGGGGACCCGGTTTGTTTGCCAGCACTTACGTGGTGGTGGCTTACAACTGCTTGTAACTCCAGTTCCAGGGTATCCGATGCCCTCTTTCACACAGGCATACACGCAGGCAGTTACACACATAAAATAAACGAATAAATCTTGTAAAAATCTTGTCCAGCATTTTAAGTTCTACCTCTTCCTCCTCCTCCTCCTCCTTCTTCTTTTTTCCAATATAATATTTTTTATTTATTATTTGGGAATTTCAGTTTGGTCCCACTCTCTTCCCCATCCTCCCAGGTTCACCGCTTCCGCCCAACACTGTTAGCTCCCCAACTCCTCAAAAAGAACATGAAACAAACAAAAAACAAACGAACAAAAAACCACAACCAAGTCTGTTTGTGACCATTCTCACTGGAGCACGGTCAAACTCCCAGTGGCCAGCTCCTTCAAGAGAACAGTCCTTCTCCAACTCACACCCCCGCTAGAAGCCATCAGCAGCAGAGAGCTACTCCTCAGTACCCTTAACTCAATTTCTAAGAGTTCTCTTTGATGGCTTCCTGTCCCGGCTGTTGCTTTTTTCTGGCCTGCCCACCATTTTTTTAAACACATCTTCCCTTAAGACTTGCTTTTGTTTTTTCCTTTTAGTTGTTCTGGAGCTACTGTGGGCTCTGCAGAGTCCTTTGCCAATGCCTGCCACCCTCTGGAGTCTAACTATTGAGTTCACTGATCTCCCCCATTCTCTGTTTTGTTTATCTCTGCTACATTCTCTTTTATTTCCTTCCCTTTGCGAACTTTAGGTCTAGTGTCTTGCTTCCCTCATGCGTAAAATAGATTTTTCTCCTTACTTTAAATGTAGGTGCTCACACTCAAACTCTCATTCTCCTGCCATTCTTGATGTATCCTCTAAGCTTTGGTGGATTGGTTTTTGTTTGTTTGTTTGGCTCAAGATCTGCTCTTCCTTGAGATTTAGTCTTTCACCATTGGTTGTTCAAGAGTGAGATCTTAATTTCCATATGTTTGTTAATGTGGTTGTTAAGTTTAAATGTGAATTTGCCACAACTTATAGTTACCTCAGAATGGAGGTTAAGTTGCAGAGTTGTCTTAGTTGATCTGTTATTATTATTATTATTATTATTTTATTATTATTATTATCCTGTATCTCTGGCTGCCCCGAAGCTTGCTGTGTACACCAGGCTGGCTTCAAACTCACAGAGCTATGCCTGCCTCTGCTTTTCAAGTTCTAAGATGCAAGGTGTGCGCCATCATTCCTGACTGGAGTGTCTTGACTGGTGACTGATGTCGGAAGAGTCTCCTCATTGTGGGCAGCAGCATCCCCTAGGCAGGATTCCTGAACTGTGTAGGACAAAGAAAACCACCTAAAAACAAGTGTGGGCACACTCATCTGTTTCTGCCCTTGACTGTGAATATGCTGTGCTCAAGTTCCTGCCTTGACTTCCTCAAGATAACAGACTGAAACCTGGAACTGTAGGCCAAATAAACCTTTTCCTCCCCTAAGTTGCCTTTTGTCTGTTAGGCCTGACTGGCCATTGTGTAATTCCACTGTTACCTTATTGATCTATCTGGTTGGTCTGTGCATTTTATAGCTAGGAATATATATTTTAAAATGACTGCCAATTGACTTCAATTGTGTATATAGACTCTGTGGGACCAGGGAAGTAACTTGTCCATGGTCACATGACTGTTTGAGGGATGGCGCATGCCTGAGTAATTCCATCCATGGGTGAAGTTCAAAGATGCACTTGAATGCATTGGGCAGAGTCCAAGTGAGCACCAAGGACATTTGTTTCTCGTGGTTCAGGAGTTTGGGAAATGCACCAACCATGTGCCGGTTTATTTGGTTCATGGAGAGAGTCATCTTCCTGCTTCTTTCTCTCTATGTGTGTAGCCCCATCTATTCCTTGTCCCAACAATCGTGTACAATTTGGAACATTCTGACAAAAAACCAAAAACAATAATCATTAATTTTCAGCGAAGGTATTCTGCTAAACAAAAATAGTTAACTATGCCCCGATATGTATAATTAGATTCTCATTTCCCTGGGTTGATGAAGCCATTTGGATTCCTTCAAAGTGCCATGTGGACACTTTGGCCATGTTTACACAACAACCATAAAAATTAGTGCCTTTTTGTTCTTGAGTTGCTCCTGAATCCCATCCCCGTTCACCTTATTGACATGTACACATCATAGCAATGATGATAACTTTATAACAAATGAAGATGCATCAAATTAATTATGTGAAACAAGCAACTTGTCTGCTTCTTGTCCAAAATGTATAATTATTAATATGGGGGAGAGCATGGAGAGCACCAGCCATATTGTTAGAGCCAAGGCTCACCCTCTGGAACAAAGTGTCCATTCTCTTTTGAGATGTATTCTTTGAGAGTTTACATTTGGCAGAAGATGTTACTTGGTTGGATCCTTCCAAAAAATATTTTAAAAAAATTCTCAAGAAAGTTCTAGAACAGTGTTGCAGACTAAAAGTCAAGTCAGTGTCTAAGAGCTGTGGGTGGAATTATCCTCAGAATGTTCTCTTTCGGCCGTGACAAGGATCTCACTTTTCTTACCTTGTTTGTCTAGGTCTCTGTTCAGGTAAGAAGAAAGAGCACGCAAGATTTTCTTTTTTTTCATTCGTTAGGGTTCACCTTAAATATATACACTCAAAGCATCTTCCTCAGACGAGGATGAACATTTATTCATTATTTTCATATAGGTGGGTGTCATGTTTGTGTGTTTACATGCTCCCTGGCCAGGGGTCAGCCCCAGGCCTTGTTCCTTAGAGGCTGTCTCACCTTGGTTTTTGAGACAGGTTGTCTGATTGGCCTGGACTTCACAGATCCCCTTAGGTTGGGTTGGCTGGCAAGCCCCGGAGAGGTTCCTGTCCCCACGTCCCCATGAGGACATTATTAGCCCGGGCCACCACACTTGGCTCTCGGTGTAGGTTCTGGGGTTCAACCTCGGGTCCTCGTTCATATGTGCCAAGCATATTACTTAGTTATCTCTGAAGCCTCCAGGCTGAACATTTTATTTATTTATTTTAGGTGTGTGTTTTTGCCTATATGCTTGTATGAGCGCAGCGTGCATGCAGTGCCCTGGGAGACCAGAAGAGAACATGAGATCCCATAGAACTGGAGTTAGAGGCCGTTCTGAACTACATGTGGGCGCTGGGAACTGAACCCGGGTCCTCTGAAAGAGCAACAAGTGCTCTCAACTGTGGAGCCATCTCTCAAGGCACAAGACTGAACATTAAACAAACAAACAAACCAAACAAACCAAACCAAACAAAACTTCACATTTAGGGCTGAGCACTCATCTTCCCTCTGTCAGTTAGCTGGCATGTGAGTGTTTACAAAGAGTACAGCCGATGATACAGTCAGCTGTATCACATCTTGATAAGCAAACCAGGTTTGTATGTTCTGGGGGCTGCGACTGTGGATAAGTTGCCTGTTCTTTTTCCTCATCTATTTTTTTTTAACGTTTTCTAAATTTTTTTTTTAAATGTACACATCTGGTTTGTAATGTGCACGTCCAGTGTGTAAGGTGCATACCATGAATCTGACACACTACTTGGCTAGGGACAGTATTTAGTAAGAAAGGGGGCTAGAAGGAAGAGAACGGGGGAAGGAGTGTGTGTGTGTGTGTGCGTGTGTGTGTGTGTGTGTGTAGATCAATAAAAACAAACCATGGGGCCCAGGGACAGGGCTCAGCTGCTGATAGAGTGCCCTAACACTGAAGGAGTCCTGGGTTTCATCTCTGTCACACCACAGACCACGTGTGCTGAGCACACACCTGGAATCCCGGCACTCAGAAGGGAGAAGCAAGACGATCAGGTTATCCTTGGCTACATAGTTCGTTGGAGGCCAGCCTGGGCTCCTGTCACTGTCTCAGCACAACAACAAAGACGACGTTATGTAGGCCAACGCCTTAATGAAAACTGTTACTTTATATATGAATTTACAAGAGTAATAAAAAAGAAAGGATTGACACAGAAGAGACGAAGAGGGAAGAGCGAGCCCTGCTGCCAGCATGTTTCCCTTCTCTGGATCCTTCAGACAACAGCTTAAAGTAATACACGGAGAAAATAAACAGTCTTGTTACAAGAATGCAAACAATGCTCAGATATATCTACAAATGCTTATTTACTCGGAGCTCCTACTGCGCGTGCTGAATGCCGAGCGTGCCTTCCATTCAGAGCGAGGATATAAACGTCCTGTCGGGACGGCACAGCTACCACAAAAGACCGCAAGCCAAACACTGCGTTTCCTGGGGCCCTAATGAAATGTATTAGCCCTTCCCCACAGATAGCACCTGTCCACGATTCGTTAGCCATTATAATTTGTCATGTTCATCGTGTGTGTGTGTGTGTGTGTGTGTGTGTGTGTGTGTGTGTGTGGTGTGTTTGGTGACTTGTAAGTAGGTAGCACTGTAGGACTGGGGGTCATTTTGTTATCATTAACTATTGCTATCGTGTGTGTGTGTGTGTGCAAAGGCGAGCTCATACATGTGACAACTTGGATGTCAAAGCCCCAAGACATAGTTCGGTCTTTTTTTCGGAGTCGGTTCCCTCCCTCCACTGCAGGATCCAGGACTTGAACCAGATTGTCAGGTTTGAGCAGCAAGCACATTTACCAGCTGAGCCATCTCATTCATTGGTCAGGGTGAGTAGTTAAAAAAAAAAAAAAAGATTTGAGATAGTTGCCTAAAGCACTAAAGCACTCCAACAGAAACATTAAAAAACAAAACAAAAAACAAACATTTATTTACCTGCAAGCATCTATATACCACCTCTGTGCCTAGTGCCTTCAGAGGTCAGAGAGGGCTTCAAGTTCCCTGGAACTGGAGTTAGGAATGGTTGTGAGGTACCCCGGGGGTTCTGGGAATTTAATCTGGGTCTACTGCAAGAATAGCCATTGCTCTTAACTGCTGAGCCGTCCCTCCAGCCCCAACACAAACATTTTTAATTAAAAATACGTGGGGGCTGGAGAGATGGCTGAATGATGAAGAGTATGGACTGCTCTCCTAGAGGACCTGAGTTTGAGTCTCAGTATCCATGTCAGACAGCACCCGTTTGCCTATAACGCCAGCTCCACGGTGTCTGACGCCCTCTTCTGGCCTCTGTCGGTAACTGCATGTACACATCTTTTTAGAAAAGTAAGAATGACGAAGTATTAATAATTTAAAAAGCAACCCTTGTCCCATTCTGTAATACATACATTGCATCATGGTTTTCGTTCTTTTTTATTTGCCTTTGCTGTGAACTTTAATTTTAAGCTGTTTCCTAAGCCATCTTTAAAACAAATCATCGATTCTTTAGATTTGCCTGGACATAATGCCTGTTTATCTGCAGGACGAGTCCCATGATAAAACAAAGCAGCTATTTTTTTTTAAATTGATTCCATCATCAGAGGTACTGGGCAGAGTGGAATCAGAACCCATGATGGATTTGAAGCTGTCGGCTCGGGTTTAGGATTGAGTTATTTTAATCACCTTGTTGGGTGGGAAATGAAAGAGAAGGCCAGCAGACTCTTACTGCTCCCAGGACCGACGCCTGCTCTGCTGCCCAGAGTGAGCCATTGTAGTGCAGCAGCCCTGGAGTGCTTAAAGGGAAAGGGGAATGGGAGCCCAGAGGGAAATGTGCATTACATAATTTAACGTTGACATCCTTACAGAAGAAAATAACCAATCAGCTTCTGGGGGCTTGGTGGTGATGATTCAGAGCCTGAGCACTCACTTGCTGGTGTTTTTCAGAATTCCCGGGAGAGGATTTGGGGAGTGCCCACTGTTTCTGCTCACCGAGGCCAGTTTGGGAAGAATAATGAGCTATACAGTTTGTGCTGTTTCCAGGTCCAACCCCACAGGAGAGGGACAAAGAGAAAGCAAACCCTGAATTCAGACACAAGAGTCATCCCGTGGGCCTGCCTGAGAACTATTAACACACACACAAACACACACGCACACACACACACACACACACACACACACACACACACACACACCATCTTTTCCTCCTGGCAGATTTTATCCTATAGATCTACCTCAAATCCAAGTGTCAGAGAGAAGGTGGGGGTGATTTTTATAGTGACTTTTTAAAAAGGCACCAAATAGCTTCCAGTTTTTGATTGATTGATTGATTTATATTTATTTTACTATTTGTGTGTGTGTGTGGGACACACGTGCAGGGGCCTGCAGAGGGCGTCAGATCCGGTGGATTTGCCTGGGAACCAAACTCAGGCTTACAGAAGAGCAGCCAGTGCTCTGAACTGCCAAGCTGCCTCTCCATACCTGTTTATTATATTTATTTATCTATTTATCTATCTATCTATCTATCTATCTATCTATCTATCTATCTATCTATCTATTTATTTATTATTTTATTATTATCCAGTTCTTTGTTATTATTATTTCTTTATTTAACATGACACTTACAAATGATGACAGGATGGAGCCAGCCTCCCCATTCTTTCTTCTTTTTCTTATTAGTGACCCATTGTTTACCCTGGTTTGAACTGGGCTGTGCAGCGCTCCTGCTCCTGTGTGTTTGAACACTTGGTCGTCAGTCACTGCTGCTGTTTGGGAGATTGTGGGGCCTTTAGCAGAGGAGAAAGTGCCTCACTGGGGAGGCAGGCTCCATCAGATACAGTAAGATGTGAGCTCTGCTTCCTAGTCACCCTGTGATGTAACTTATTGCTGGACCACTTCTGCCTCTCCATTCCTTCACCACGATGGACTATGGCCTCTCAACCACGAGCCCGAATCAATCTTCTCTCCCTCCCGTCCTCCCTTCCTCCCTCCCTTCTCTTCCCTCCCTCTTCTCCATTCCTCCTCCTTCCTCCCTCCCTCCCCTCATTCCTTCTCTTCCCTTCCTTCTTCTCTTTATCCCCTCCATTCCTCTTATTTCCTCCCTCCCCTCCATTCCTCCTCTTTCCTACCTCCATCCCTTCTCTTCCCTTCCTCCCCTCCATTCCTCCTCTTCCCTCCCTTCCTCTCTCCCTCCCCTCCATTCCTCTTCCCTCCCTTCCTCTCTCTCTCCCCTCTATTCCTCCTCCTTCCTCCCTCCCCTTCATTCTTCCTCTTTCCTCCCCCTTCCCTCCCTCCTCCCTTCCTACTCCTCCTTCCTTCTCTTCCTCCCTCTTTCCCTCCCTCCCTCCCTCCCTCTTTCAATTGCTTGCCTCCTCCCTCCCCACTCCCTTGCTTTTTCCTCCCCCTCCCTCCCTCACTTCCTCAAGTTGCTCTCTTCTTGACAGTGTCTAGAAAAATAATTTTCAGACAGTGTCTGAAAATTAGGATGGGAGGAAGGATGAAAACTTCATGCAGAGGAAGTTCCTCTTGGGACTCTGAGTCAAGGGTAAGATTTGTGGGAAAGCACTTGCATTTCTGCGTAATGTATTGGCATCAAGATGGCCAGACAGCCTCTGTCTTAGAGCAGACGACATCTAACAAGGGAAGAGATGCAGCTTAGGGAGATGATGGGGAGACCTGCCAGAGGACCAGAGTTCAGTTCCCAGCACCAGTGTCAGGACACGCTCATCTTCCTGTCACTCCAGCTCCGGGGCACCTGACACCCTCTTCTGGACTCCAGGGGCCCCTGCGGGCATGTGTGCATATACACACATCAATAAATAAAAATCAAGTTCATCTTAAAAAAAATAAAAAGAAAAGATAATGCAGGAGGAGGAAGGGGAGGAGGAGAAAAAAACAACCCACGCTTCTTAAATGTTGTTACTATTCTCTAGCTGTGTACGGGAAGCGGAGGCAGGAACCCTGGATACTCTCACACAGCTCGCCACCTGTCTCTTGCATCTCACCTGCCTCCTGTGATGCCAGCTTGCTCTGCAGCCCAACTGGCGTTCTAACGGATGAATTAAAAACAAAAAACAAAAAACGACAAGCATTTACCAAGTCAGAAGTGATTTAGCACAGTTTGATTTTAATATTTACAACAAACCAAGTGTAAATTAAAAATATTTTATTTATTTTGGGTGTGTGTACATGTGTCCATGAGCTATGGCACATACGTGGAGGTCAGAGGAAAACTGTGGGAGTCATCTCTCTAATTCCACCATAGGGGTCCCAGGGATCGAACCCAAGTCAGCAGGCTTGGGAGCTGAACCATCTCACCAACCTCAGGAACTAATTTTTGTGTACATAGTTATTCTTTCAGTAAGATAAATGTTTCAGTGTTCTGTTCTCCTCCCTCCCTCCCTTCCACCCTCCCCTCTTCCACAAATTACAGAGTGGAGAGGCCATCTATGTTAATGTCATTCATTGTTTTTTTTTTTTTTTTTTTTACCAACTTCTTTTCAGGCATGTTTTAACACATACTTCAGGGGAAGCATGGCAATTTTTAATTTTTAATTTATGTAACATCTATTTTTTTGTTTGTTTTATGATAGGAACATGAAAGCTACATAAATAAATAGTCTGCTAATATTTCTTAACCTTTGTGTTTGCACCCAAGAGAATACAAATTTCTTTTTCTGGAATGGGATTTTTTTTTTTTCCCCTAAGGAAAGTCAAGTATCATGAGTATAACTCTTGCCCTCCTGCTTTCACTTTTCACAGTTGAGGACATTGTTATTTATGTGAACGCCTGAAGTGTTTCCTCCTGAGAGACCACCTGGGTTTTGTTTATTTGTTTATTTGTTTATGACCTAGGTTTCAATAGTCACCTCTTGTGTATGATGATGGTAAAGTTGATGTTTCTGGGCCCTCAGGCCAGGGTTCATTCTGTGTGGAGCCTAGAGAAGACCCTTTGGTTTCTCAGTTAACTGGCTGTGCCTCCCACTCATCTCAGCTCTACCATCGACTGCTTTTGCCTTACAAAGGCATGGTTGTTCAATATGGGAATTTTTGCTTTGTGAGTATGTGTGTGTTGGGTGGGTTCGTGCGCACATGTCTGCAGGTGTGCAGGGGCCAAGGTGTTGCTGTGTTATCCATCTCTGTGGCTCACCATGCATGGAAGGATGGTCAGTGAGCCCCAGGAATCTGCCTGTCCTGGCTTCCCCAGCCCTGGGAGTCTCAGTTTGTGCTACCGTGCCTGACTTCTTTAAGGTGAGCTTTGGGGATCACACTCAGCCTTGCGATCTTGTGTGACTGTCTTCCCAGGCCACAGTTGTGTTTTGATGTCGTCGGTTTTGCTCTACCTAAGTCAGGAAGCCCGCAGACTTCTCTGCCTCATTTACTCCTTACTGTTTACCTGCCAATGGACTCTTAGGAAGATGGCTGCTGTCACCTGAATATGGAAATCCCCTTATGGGCTCCTCATTTGAATGCTCTTATTTGCAGATGGTGGTGCTATTTGGGGACCTTCTGGAAACTTAGAAGGTGGGACAGAGCTGGAGGCAATAGTCACGGAGAGCCGGTCCTCAGAGGGCCTGTCACCTCTGACCATTTCCTGGCTCTCACCGTGCTTCCTAGTCAATCGTGATGTGAACTGCTCTGCCATGCCGTCACTGTCATGGTGGTGGGCAGGAGCCCTGGCAGCTAAATGAATGAACCTTGGCCTTCTTAATTTGTGTGTTAGGCATTATGCCACAATTCCGTATCTCAGCTCTGTGGGTAAATGAGATGAACCCTGAGGTGCAGCTCTGACATAGTCATTTCATATTCTTTGGTAGTGGGATTACTAGCTCATCGTAAGAGCTTTGTATCATTAAGTTAACATCTGTTCCAGTGTGTTTTCCTATGCTCTGACTTCTTGCAAAATGAAACCATTTATAAAGGGGCCTGTGTCATCTGGTTTTCAATATCAGTTTGATGGCACCTAGACTTACCTGTGAAAAGAGTTTTAACTGAGGAATTATTTAAATCAGGTTGGCCTGTGGGCACGACCGTGGGGGCTTGTTTTGACCCACTGTTAATTGACACAGGAAGAGCCAGCCCACAGTTGGTGGCACCATTCCCTAGGCTAGACCCTGAACTGTGTCATAGTGGAGAAGGCTAGCAAGCAAGCAGGCAGCACTGGTGCATTGCTTTCTCCCTGCTCTTGGATGTGCTGGGATTCGTTGTTTGAGTTCCTGCCTTGACTTCCTCACAACGAGGGATTGTAGCCTAGAACTGTAAGCTGAATAAACCCTTCCCCCCACCCATTTCACTTTTGTCTAGGGTGTTACACCACAGCAGCAGGAATGGCATCCATAGGCTTTGTGGGATCTGGGAAAATTTTTTTTGGGGGGGGGGAGGAGAAGGGCTCTTATCTATTTAAATAATTTGATTAAAAGTACATACTACAAGCCTCATGGGCCTGTGTGACGTATGTGATGTATCTGAGAAGGGACAAGGTCTTTACGGCAGGTGGGGGTTCTACACAGTGTTTATGCACCATTGTCCCTAGTCGGGCCCAGGAGTCACCTCATCCTAGCTAACCAGTGTGCTGAGCTGAGGCAATGCCATATCCTCCATGTGAGTGTTACAGCTCTGAAGGGAAAGGTGTCCTGGCAGCCAGGAGCCAAGGAATACCACAGAGTCACACTGTGCTACAAACTTCACACAAGATATTTGTTGGGAAAGACACAGAGAGAGGGTGGCTCCCTCTGCTTGGGCAAGAAGCTGCAGGGAACTGGGCAGGAGACTGGCTTCTATAGGTTTTTTGTTTGTTTGTTTGTTTTGTAGGGGGGAGATTTCTAGGGTGAGCATTGTTGAGGTATCAAGCTGAGCCCAGGGTTTGGTGGGATTTCGTGCTCAGGAATTGGTAGGCTTATTTGGGCTCAGGGTTTGGAAGGTTTTGAAACCTGGACGTGGGCTGGGACCTTTTGTCCTCCACTCCAGGCAGGACACTAATGTTCCTCAAGGTACATCATAGCCTTTGAGGCCTATCTGCACTGAGATCATATGGACCTTGTGGCCTCTATTTTCCCTATATACATACTGAGGAGTCCTGACCCGGTCTCCCCTGCTGGGCCAACTGTGAACCCTGGCCTGCCTCAGAGGTCGTTACCATGCTTCTCCACCGTGATCACAAAGGAGAGTATTACTGTTGTGTGAGAAATATCTCCTGGGCATACACAACACACAGGCACACTCAGCCCAGATAGGAATCTCACTGCTGACCAAAGGGCGGATCCCAGCAGAGCCCAACTGGGTGAACTAATGAGTTTTATTTGGGTTACTTACGGGAGTGTGGGTAAGGCGTCACTTACCGAAGCAGAGATGTCTCAAAGCCAGGCCAACCCCAGCATGGGTGACAGCTTACAAAGCTGGGAACCTGGAGCAGAGTGCATAGCCTGCAGGCAGCTCAACAGGTTGGAAAGTGTCCTTTTCAAGTGACCCTGGTCTAAGCTTCTTCCAGGCAGCTCAGTGGCTTCTGGTAGCTTTTTTTTTTTTTTTTTTGCCTGATCATTTGGCAATCTCGCACCATGCAATCCAGACCATGCTTACCTCCCTGTCCTCCTGTGTCTGCCCCTCCCCGACAGCATCCCTTAAGAAAAAGGAAGAAAGGAAAAGAAAAAATAAAGTCCATTTTGTGTTGTCCATGTACTCACTGGAGCATGGTCAAAGTCTCAATGTCCAGCCCCCCAAGGGAAGCTGAGACCTTCTCCATCTACACACACACACAAGAAGCAGCACCTTCACCATATTAAAAAACAAACAAACAAACAAACAAACAACTTTTCGTTGATGGCTTCCTGTCTAGGCTGTCACTTTTTTAGGGGGACAGTTGGGGTCGAGGTAGGGGTTGTCTCACAAGTTTTCTATGTTCTTCTTTCTCACCTGTGCAACTGCAGTCACCAATAACATTGCAAGAGTAGCCTCCTTGCCCTTCATGGACAGCAGGATGCTAGGCTTCTCCGTGGTTTCTGGCATCAGCATGCACCATGGACCGGTCTCTGGTTGGCAGTATGGCCCACAGACATCAAATCGACCCTCTGCTGAAGCATGGGCCACTGAACAGCATTGTCTCTGGCCTTTCTGGGTGGTTCCACACCAGTAAATGGACCGTTCTTCATCTTGAATATCCCGTCACTATTCAGAGCTAGGGTGATCTTGTGACTTGTTTGGGGGTTGAGCCTGCTCAAGCTCCAGGCTGTTGCTCACCATCCTGCCAACCCTACTAGATGATGACCCACTCCTTTATTAAAATGCAGTCAGGCAGCTGTTTTGGTCTCAGAGTCCTTGCAGCTTTTCTCCTCTTGAGAGTTTTTGCAGCTCAGCTTCACTTCCTCAAAGAGGAACTCTCAGCTCTTACCATCTACTCTGCCAGGTTTGGACCTCGTGATTCTGGTCTGTTTCAGGGACTTCCTGAAGCTGTTGGGAGTTGTTTATCTTTCTGCTTAATGAGTTTCCCTGTAGGAAGGAATGTTTCACAACAATCACCCTGATTGCTTAGTCAGGATTTTGTGTCCCTGGGACCAAATGCTGCAGCAAAGCAACTTAAAAGGATGCAAGGTCAATCTGGGTTGAAGGTTTCAAAGGGTATATACAGTTCTTGTAGAGAAGACATGTCATCCACAGCCCATATCATCCAGGGAAAGGATTACAGGAAGAGGTGGGGGCAGGATCTAGCCTTCAAAGACATGCCCCAGACCCAGCTAGGCACCATTGCTCACCTTTTACCATGTCCCGATGATACTGTTGTATTGCAAATCCATCAGGATGAATCCGTATCAGAGCTATCACTGTCCGCTAGACTCTTAAGGTAAGCCTCACAGACACCCACGGGAGAACAGGCGCTTCTCAGTGCAATCAAGCAGCCATTTCACTTTAACCACCACACCCAGTGTATGCAGAAGGACACAACAGCCATGTGTTTTCTGGTCTTGGTAAATTGGTCATATTCAGAACCTGAGCTCATGGGTGGAGAAGGACTCGCTCATTAGTTATCAACACATTCCTGGTATGTTGCGCTCACCCGGGCTTTTATCTTCACTAATGGGGGAATGGGCTTGAAGGGCCGCCTCATGCACAGAAGGCCCAGAACCCAGCAGGGAAGGCAAATGCCAGTCCTACTGTATGAAACGGGCAGATAAGGACCTCAGTTGGAAAAGCCAGCTAATATGAGAAGCACAGTCTTGCAAACCCCTGCTTGAGGTAGGTGTGGGCACCCCGGAGGACCACCTGGTGTGTGGAATGCTGCCTTCACACCAGTGTGAAGATATCAGCTGCCGCCTCCACTGTCTTCAGTGGGGGCAGCCTTGTAGTGTGTGTCCAGATGGGTGAGAGAGAGAGCCTGGCACGGGCCCCCAAGCCAGGGGTTAATTTTAGTTTGCAACCTTGATAGTGCCTTGTACCCAGTGTTAGTGACAGTCACCAAAATCCAGTGGTTAGCACCATTTGGCAGCTTGGTCCCGCACCATCAAGTGAAAGAGACTCTGTGCCGTCCAACAGGGAACTCTCTGCTTGCAGGCTAGCCTTCTAGAACTGAAACCTCAGGCATTTAGTAGACCCCATGTGTGAGATACAGGAAGAGAACTCTGAAGGGACAAGAAGCATGGAACCCATGGGTTCCTCATTGGCCTTGGGTATCTCAACCCAGTTACTTCTGCAAGTGTCACAAGAGGAGACTTCTAATCCTTAGGGGAGGAAGGGACTTTGTGAACGTGGAACCCTTCCTGTGTTTCAGGATGTTCCTGTTCCTCACTAGGTGCCTCACACTACGTTCAGCCCTTCTCCCGTGCTAACCCATATCTTGTGATGCCCCTAGGAGATAAGGACCTTTGTCAGCTTTCTCATTTCATTTGTGTTTGTGGCTACCGAGGCATGGAAAGGTTACCTGGTTGCCATGGTAACTCGGTGGGCAGCCATTGTCCTGGTTTGCCTTTTACTGCTGCGCTAAACAGCATGACCAAAAGCAACCTGAGGAAGAAAGAGTTTATTTCACCTCACAGTTTACACTCCATCATGAAGGGACGCCAGGACAGAAGCTCAAAGCAGGAACTGAAGCAGAGGCCACGGAGGAATGCTGCTGACTGGCCTCCTTCCCGTGGCTTGCTCTTGTTCAGCTTGCTTTCTTACACAGGCCAGGCTCGCCAGCCTCGGGTGTCACCGCCCTCGGTGGGCTGCACCCTTCCACATCAACCATTAGCGAAGAAAATGCCCCCCAGACTTGCCTACCGGTCCTTCTGAGGGAAGCAATTCCTTAGCAGAAGGCCCCTCTTCCCCAATATGTTCCCAGGTTTGTGTCAAGTCGAGAATGGTGGCTGACCTGTGTCTCACCCCAGGCACCTTGACCCCACATGGCTACCTTTCCCCCGTGCCCTGCTGTGGATGATCTGAGCTTCGCTCTCTGCCATGGATGAGAAAGTTGCCACGCAGGGCCACGCTTCTTGTCACTGTGCACCGTCCCTCCCATTATGCCTGTGTGTGTGTGTGTGAAAGAGAGAGAGAGAGAGACCTTTCACTGTATGCTCAGCGCTTTCTCCGCCCAGAGTTTCTTCCTCTTGTAACAACATTCTGATGCCATTTCCAGAGGCTGTCTAGCCCCCACAAGCATGGTCAGTCAAAGTGCGCTGTCTGTCTTTCCATGGTAGAAGCCAAAGGACTCCTGCAGTTATTCAAATGGGAAATGTCCCCCAAAGGTTCTTATAGCTGAACTCATGGTCCCCGGCTCGGGGCACTTTTGGGGGAGGTTATTGGAGCTTTTAGGTGGTGGAGTCTTGCTGGAGGAAGTATGTTATTGGGGCGGGCTTTCAGGGTTCATAGCCTCAGCCTCCCCTCACCCCGCCTCCGTCTCCCTCTTCTTCCTGACTGCCATGCTGGCCTCCAGCTGCTGTTGCCACCATGCCCATGCCTTTCCTTCTGCTACAGATTCCCTCCCTCTGGAACCATTAGCCAGGATCAAGCCTTTCTTCCCTAAGTTGCTTTTGCTCGTGGCATTAATCACAACAAAATCGAAGTAACTAATAAGTATCACTTCCAGAACCTTCTCATTATTCCAGGGCTGCAGAATGGGCAAACTACCTGTGAGGGTTTGGATATGAAGAGTCCCTTCCACCCCCTCCCCCTCCCCCCAAAAAAAGACATGTGTTGAAGGCTTAGTCCCTAGCTGGTGGGGCTGATCACAGAGAGGTGAGTGACTCTTGAGAGCTATGACCTAATCAATAGATGGCCACTGATAGATTTGGGACCGAAGGGGTTGCTGGGAGGAAGTAGAAATGGTGTAAGGTGGGGCCTGGTTGGGGGGAGGTTCTCTGCGGTGTGCATGTAAATGTGTCTCGTCCTTGGCTACTCCCTCTCAATTTCTTCTTGCCTCCTCCTCATGACGAAGTCAACAGGCCTGTCTCACCGTGTCTGCCCACCAATGCTGGTCCTGCTTTACCATGGATCCAGCTGACCACACACCAAATCTCTGAATCCATGAGCCAAAGTCAGCTTTCCTTTCTTCCTTAGTTTCCCCAAGTGTTTGGACATAGCGACAAAAAGTTACCCATTCTCTGACCTCTGGCCTTTCGCCAGCACTGCGCACGCACAGTGAACGTGGCCTAAAGACAATGGTCCCTGGCGGGTGCTCCACGTGGGACTCTTTCTCTCCGTGATTTATTTATTGTGTGTGTGACACACGCGTGGCATGGCATACATGTATGACACACATGTAGAGGTCAGGGAATCACCTGCAGGGGTCGGGTTTCTCCTTCGGGTCCCAGGGATGAGTCTTGGCAGGAAGTGCTTTCGTCCACTGGGCCATCTCACAGGCCGGAACCTCCATGCTGCTTTCTGTCTCTCATGACTGGTTTTAGTTCTCCTGCTGTTCTCACGTAGCCTCCTCCACTTGCTCTTCCTTTCATGCCCCATGGGTCATTTTGTCCACTCCGTATCTCCTCTTTATTAATATTACCCTCTCTTGGTCTCTTTTTATGGTGGTTTGAATAGGTACGGCCCCCATAGACTCATGTGTTTGAATGCTTGGCCATAGGGTGTGGCACCATTAGGAGTTGTGGCCTTGTTGGAGGAGGTGTGTCACTGTTGGAGGGCAGCTTTGAAGTTACATATGCTCAAACTAGGCCCAGTGTGGCACACAGTCTCCTTCTGCTACCTGCAGATCAAGATATAGAACTCTCTGCTCTCTCCCCATCGCCATGTCTGCCTGCATGCTGCCATGGCACACCATAATAATAATGGACTAAACCTCTGAAACTGAAAGCCAGCTCCCATTAAATGTTTTCCTTTATTTGAGTCGCTGTCATGGTGTCTCTTCACAGCAATAAATCACCCTAACTAAGACATTTTTCTAGGTTTTTAAGACTTTACCCATACTCTTTGCATGTATTACAGGCCAAGGCCTACACATGTGGGAACCTGTGTGGTTTCTGTCATCCTGTATTTCGGTCACCTTGCCCGATGCTTTCCAGAGCTATCCATTTTCCTGCAGTTTTCTTGAGTTCGTTTTTCCTTTACAGCCGAGTAATATTCCACCGTGTATGTACGAATCACATTTTCCTATCTGCTTATCTGCTGAAGGCCATCTAGGCTGATCCCACTCTCCTCTCCTGTCCATCTGTGCTGTTGTGAATATGGCAGCAATAACATTGGATATGCAAGTGTCTCTGCGGAGCGTATGGAGTCCTTTGGGGGTCCACCAGGAGGGGCACAGCTGGGTCATATGGTAGATCTAGTTTTAATTTTTTGGGGGGGGGAGCGCCCCCATACTGGTATCCATAAGAATGGCTGTAGTCATTAGCACTCCTCTGGATGTCATTTTGACCCTGCCTCCTCTCTCTACATCAGTGTCGCTCCATGAGCAAGCAGGTTTTCATTTTATTTATTTGATGGTTAGTTTGCGCTTGGGACACGATTTTAGACTTCCTTTATTTAAATGAACATCGAACTGCCTTAAAGACAGATGCTAGAAAAGACAGATGGGCAGATGAGATGTTTGTAGACTCCAGACCCCAAAGCGCAGACCCTGGGCAGAAGTTCTGGAAACCCCCTCTGATAAAAAGTCCCACGCGTCTGTCTCTGAGACCCTTGTTCCGGGAACCCCGTGCTTGACTTTCCGATTGTGTTCCGGATCGTCTCATCTTGGCACCTTCCAAACACTTTTCCTCTTTGCTTGTCTGGTGGGCTGTTCTGTGCTCCAAGCAGTGAGAGATTAAGATTAATGGCGCACAAAGGTTGATAGGCCTGGGTACTTCCTTGAAATACACTCCATTCTGCTCTCTCCTCATCTCCATTCTGCCTAAAGATGCCTTTTGAATTTGGTAGTTAGCAGTATCATCAGCAGCCCCTAAGATATCAGAGCAGCTCTTCCCTGAGCCTAGAGAGGAGTATTTAAGGGGCAGCAAATGTGTCTCCATTGTCGGTGCACCTGGAGTCATGGTAGCAAGCTAGGATTTCCAAACAAAGGGTCTTGTCTGAATAAGCGAAGTGATGAAGGGTTGAAGTCTTGATGTTTCCTGAGAAGAAAGAGATGTTTTAAAGACTAAGTCACAGAATTTTACTCAAGTCGGAAAGGAGAGCCATTAATGAAAATGGTGGCCCTAACAAAGTGTGTCATGATTTAAAGGACTATATTCTAAGCACAGTTGATTTTATCCACAACAAATCCGAGATGCAGCATTCTCAGAAAATAGGTCAAATTCAGTGTTTTGTATACATGGCGTACTTCACTAGAGGGCGCTATTTAGTTGTGTATTTAACATTTTCTTTCTGGTTTTTTTTTTTTTTTTCTTTTACAAAAATAATAACAAAAATGACGATGGGGGCTATGAATTCTGATACAATTCTTGTTGAACATGTTATGAGATTTCCTCCCAGACATTGTTTTATTTTTCAGCTTCTATGTGTGAAAATTCCATTTTAGGAAGTATAACATGACCCCGAATCCGTCAGTATGTGTGAAGTCCCGATGGCATGCTGGCATGAGAGGCAAAAGACATAAGTTTAAATTACTGCAATCCCATAGGTCTTTGGGCTATTGTTTCTCTATATACATTACCGCTCAAAGGAAATAAATTGTAAATATTAATTCTGTCTGCTTGTCTGCTTAGATCCTTTGTGAAGAGACAAAGAGTGGCCGTGTGGTCTGGGGACAAGCTTCTGTCCAGTTTTCCAGGGACTTTTGTCATCTGAAATCGTTTCCAGGACAATCTTTCAATTTGTTTTTCAGGAGGCTGTGTCTGAGGTTCATGCTGCCCGCACAATAACTCTGACCCACTTTCCCCCTCTTTGATTCTTATTCTGGCTTCTTTGCCTTTCTCTCTAGACTCAGCTCAAACCATGCTGAATGAGACACCATCATTTTAAAAATGGCATCAAGTCACACCACCTACAAAAAAAAAAAAAAAGCAAATGACAACCTCTCCACTGTCAGAAAAGAAAACTACACAAGTCAATAGTTCTTCCTTCTTTCTTTTTCCCCCTTCCTTCATTCCTTCCTTCTTTCTTTCCTTCCTTTCTTTCTTACAGGGTTTCTCTGTGTATCGGAGCCCTGGTAGTCCTATACTCACTGTGTAGACCAGGATGGCCTCAAACTCACAGAGATCCGCCTGCCTCCTCCTTCTGAGTGCTGGGCTTAAAGGTGTGTACCACCATGCCTGGCAGTTTTTCTTAATTTAACTTGTCTCACTGTGTTCCACATTTCTTCAGCTGTTACAGTTTAAAACTCAAGTTTCCTATGATGGCGATAGGGCAGACTTGTGAGGTATAGGCCCCTAATCATTAAGAGATGGATTTCTGGGCTGCATAAAAGCCTTCATCATAGTATGCTTGAAAAAATCTTTCCTGAAATCATTGAAAATTTTTTTGTTAGCCCCTCATCACACATTATTTACGTGAATGTGCATGTGTCTCTCCAGCCCCTGCCTGCACTGTTTTTAAATAGTGGTTCACATTCTTCCAGCTACTTCCATTGTCTGTTCTGTCCCTCCATCATCACCACAGTGTCACTAGAGATGCTGCTCATCTCTCCGGATTCACCTGTGTGCTCTTCCTCTCCCCCCTCCTTCCCCACACCATTTAACCCTCATTCTGACACCCCTCCCCCACCTCTTTACATCTCAATCACACCCCCCCCCCCCCCCCCCCCCCCCCCCCCCCAGCCACTCCACTGTCCACCCTGGGGGAAAGCCGATTGGTGTTCTTATTTCATTCCTTTTGTATGGCCTGCTCCCCTTCGTGACACTACAGAATTTACATTTATTTCTCGTTTCAAGTCACAAAGGCTCACAGATTTGGCTTCTTTTTTTAGCTAACCAAACAAAATTTACGCCACCAGAAACAAAACGAAACAAAACAAAACAGCAACAACAACAAAAAAACCAAAACGATTTTTGGTAGGTTAAAATTTGCAAGACGAGGGGCCGGAGAGACAATTTGGAGGTTAAGCACACTGGCTGCGTTTCCGGAGGACCTGGGTTGACTTCCCAGCATCCACGAGATCTGTTGAACTGTGTCTCTCTCTCTCTCTCTCTCTCTCTGCCACCCTCTTCTGGCCTCTGTAGTCACTGCACACTTAAAACAAGAAAAAATGAAAATATAAAACCACCAAGGACTGAGGACAGGACTCAGCCTGCTGCTTGGAACATAATCCGGAGGACCCGAGTTCAGTCCCCAGAGCTCATGTAAAAAGGGTTGGGCGTGGTGTACATGCTTCAATCCCAGCTAGAGAGGTGGAGGCAGGAGGATGCCTGGTGCTCTGCTGGCCAATCAGCCTAGCCTACCCGGTCGGCTACAGACCAATGAGAGAACAGCACCTGTGGTTGACCTCTGCCCTACACACACTTGAGGTTCCGCATGAACGTGCACTCACACGCACACACGTATAAACCCTCACCGAAGTGCATGCACATGGAACAGAAGAAAACAAAAGAGAGGAACCCCTCCGGGAAAGGTCTCATTAATCCAGTTCCCAAGGGAACCACGGCTAGAGTTGTGAGGTGTCTTGCATAACCTTCCCCAGACGTGTTTTGTGCCAGCGGGGCCGCATATGTCAGCTCCTGCCTTCCTGTTGGGAAAGCGCCCGACTGCCCCTTAAAGAGGCTGAGACCTAATAACCAACAGGGGAACAGTGCTTAGTCCTTCGAGGGCAGCGACAGGCCTGTCTTTATCTCCTCTCATTGTGTAGCTCAGCGGAGCCTTGTGCTCACAATCCCCCTGCCTCAGCCTCCCCAGTAAGCTGAGGTCACAGGTGTGCATCAATATCCCTTCCCTCCCCTCCCCTCCCCTCCCCTCCCCTCCCCTCCCCTCCCCTCCCCTCTCCTCCCCTCCCCTCCCCTCACATTTGTCCAATCCCCACAGAAGTCAAACAAATTGAGTGTACATATCAGAACACGAAAACATGTTCACACCTGTCTACATTTGTCAAGACGTTAATCACCACCACAAGATGCTTCTCCCTCACCGAGCTCTGTCATCCCTATGCAGAAGAATGGGAGGGGGTGGGCCAAAGGATTCTGACCAAGGAGCACGTTTCTATTCATTCTTTCTTTTTTCTTTTTTCCCCTATTCCTTCTTTAGGGAGATTTTAGCTTCTACTTTCACTTTTGATGTTTTTCTAAAAAATTTTTTAAAACATCTGCATTTATTTATTAATGTGTGTGTGTGTGTGTGTGTGCACAAGTGGGTGCACGCGGCCCCTTTGTAGAGGTCAGAAAATAGACTTTGGGAGTCAGTTTTCGCCTTCTACCCTGTGGGTTTGGGGGATTAAATTCAGACCTTCAGGCATGAGAGCAAGGACCCTTACCTGACGAGCCCTTGATGTGCTGAGCAGCAGAGGGTGGGGCATATTCATCTTGCATCCTGGGAAAACAAAGCCCCCTCCCACAGTGAGCGAGTGTCCCGGCTAGTTTTACGTCAGCTTGGTTTTACGTCGCCTGATAGGATGGAGCCTCAACTGAGAAAACACCTCCCGATGGTCCTTCCACAAAAAGAGCGGGCTGAGCAAGCGTGTGTGGAGCTTGTCCCCACGGCCTCTGCGTCAGCTCCGCTTCCAGGTTCCTGCCCTGTTTGAGTTCCTGCCCTGAGTTCTTCTGATGATGAACAGTGATGTGGAAGTGTAAGGTAAATAAACTCTTTCCTCTCTAAGTTGCTTTGATCATGGTGTTAGCAATGGTAACCCTACCCAAGATAGGGATCAAGAAATCCAGAAAGATAGAGAGGTCAAATAGATTTTTTTCCCCCCCTTACTACTTTAGGTTCTGCAAGACCTTAAAAAAAAAAAAATTAAACTATACCTTAGTCTTTAATTTTTTTTTTTTTTGCATGCTTTCTGAGGCTTGAGTGTTATTCCGTGTTCTGAGACCTTATCAGAGGGCCACCTTTCCAGCTTCCCTTGCAGCTAGGACCCAGGCACTGTGGGAGAGCTTACTGTGGAGCCTGAGATGGCTGTGAGGGGGGAAGCAAAGGCTCCACCTCAGAGAATCTATACAGTAAGTGTGTGTAGGTTCCCTGGGGTTCTAGCGCTGCTGCTGCTGCTGCTGCTGCTGCTGCTGCTGCTGCTGCTGCTGCAGGATTTTTTTTTTTTTTTATTTTTATGGTGAGTTACCCCCAGGTTGGGAGTGCGGTTTATGAGCGCAGTCTGCAGGGTATGAGTCTGGTGGGTGACACTCTCTCAAGCCATTCTATGCAAAGTCTTTTAAAAACTTTTCAAAGAGCTGTTCTTTACTTGTCTGGGAAACAAACAAACAAACAAACAAGCAACTTCCACCTTTTCACTCAGAGTAGTCTGAGTTGTTTGTGTTACTTTAGAAATCCTGACTTTAGAACGGGACATTAGAAGGAAGGTGAGAGGCCACCAAGATGGGGCAGTGAATAAAGGGCTTGCCACCAAGCCTCTGGCCTGAGTTCAGCGTCTGGGACCCGCCTGGGAGAGGGAGAGAAACAACTCCCACAAGTTGCTCTCTGACCTCCACACTCAAGCTGTGTCGTGTGCCCCATACACAAATATGTGTGTCTATGTGTGTGTGTCATATGTAAAAAAAAAAAAAAAAAACAACTGGGAGAAAGAGATTAGACAGGGGTTCCTGGTGTGATCTGACACTCAGAATGTCCCTGTAGACACTTGGTACAGTAATGAAACTTAATAGCCTCAGGCAATTCACAGCATCTATTAAGCATATAAAATCATGCAGGCTCAGTAATTACAACTTTCAAATACAATTAAGTACCACGTTTACACGGGATGGAATCCTCAGTGCTGGCAAGAGAGCGGGAGAGGAAACACCTGGGGCCCTTTCAGGGGTCCCTTCGTGAGCAAGAGCGGCAACCCCACACTTCCCGGTGCCTCCATCAGGTGTCGGGGATTTACTCAGGGAGGTTTGGACATCGTTGCTTGTATATGACTCTCAGCTCCCCATCAGTGGGACTGGCTACTGGAAATTACCTCACCTTGTGCTGTGCAGCTTAGTGACATTCATTCAAATGGAAGAAATGATCTTTAACTATCGACATAGAAAATGTGCCCGCAACAGTTAAGAAGCAGAATACATTCGTTGGAATTTTAGGGGGACAATGTATGTGTTCTGAGTCAATGGAGTGATGGTTGCAGAAGTCAGATGGATGTGAAACATCAGGCTATTATTAATTTTTTTTTTTTTTCAAAACAGGGTTTCTCTGTGTAGCTGTCCTGGACTTGCTTTGTAGAACAGGCTGGCATCGAACTCACAGAGACCCTCCTGCCTCTGCCTCCCTGAATGCTGGGATTACAGGCTAATGAATGTTTTTAAAAAAAGATTTATTTTATATATATGTGTGTTAGAGTTCATGTACCATGTGTGTGCTGTACCCACTGAAGCCAGGAGAGGGCACCAGAGCCACTGGAACAGAATTACTGATGGTTGTGAGCTGTCATGTGGGTGCTGGGAACTGAACTCAGCTACTCTTCAAGAGCAGCCAGTGCTCTTAACCACTGGGCCGTCTCTCCAGTGGTTAACCTCGTGAAAGGTCTATAGAAATATACAATATGCATCCACACAGACCTGGCTTAGCCCACCCAGACAAAGGTCACACCTGCCAAAGACTTTCAGTTCAAAGATTTCATATATCTGGTGTAGACTGAGAAAGGGGGCACATTGCAGCCATTTTTTTTCCCTCAGTTTTTAGCCATTCTCAAAGAGCTCATACCTCTGTGATGTGTTACTGTGATTATGGTCCCTTCATAAGGAAACATGTGGAACAGAGAGCAAGTGTTCCAGATACACAGATGGTTCTTCTGTTACTGCCATGTACTGAGTAAACTTATTTTCTTTGGATAGAGGGGAAAAAGGGAGAGTGGAAAAGGGAGAGGGAGGAGAGAGGGAGAGAGAGAGAGAAAGATTCTGCCCCCAACACTGTCATGAGTTTTCCTTAAAATAATATTTATTTTTATTTGTATGTATGTGTCTTTGTGTATGTGCACTGTGCATGGGGTTCCTGTAGAGAGCAGAAGAGGGCATCAGATCCCTGGAGCTGGAGTTACAGGCAGTTGTGAGCTGCCCCACGGAGTACTGGAAACTATACTCAGGTCCTCAGCAAGAGCAGCCAAAGCGCTCAACCCCAGAGCAATCTCTTTAGTCCTCCATTTTTGTTTTGAAAATGTAATCATGTTTGAATAGTTTCCTAGTGGCTGGAGACACTGGGAGGTATTCAAACAAACAAAAAAACATTTGACTTTGCTAGTAGTGGTGGTACACGCCTTTAATCTCAGCCCTCTGGAGGCAGTGGCAGGCAGACCTCGGAGCTCAAGGTTAGCCTGGTCTATAGAGTGAGTTCCAGGACAGTCAGTTACACAGAAAAACCCTGACTTGAAGAAACAAACAAAAAAAAATGTGACTTAAAACAACAACAACAACTAATAATAATAATAATTGGTGAGAAAAACCACTGAAACAGATTTCATTAGGAAATGAAGATTCTGTCCACATCCTGAGTGATTTGTAGTGCCTGGAAGTGACGCTTTCCTGGGCAGCAAGTGTCATTCATGGTTAAACAGGGGAAAGTAACAGTCTCTGAAATGAACACCATCATTGGGGCTCATTGACTTCCTGTGTCTGGACAGAGGCCAAGGTCCCCTGGAATCCTTGGGTCTCTATCCTTGCAAACTCTCCCTGTCTCTCAGCCCCTGCTGCAGGCTGTGGGAGAAGCCCAGTGTTCATCTGGGTTTACAGAGCTGGCCAGGTGGCGCCCAGGTTAAGAGTAAAGCCACTTCTGGACCTTTATTCTTTGGAGAACTCCCAAACTGTAAATATTGAATCCGGAGGGTCTGCCTTCTAGATTTTGCTAGGTAGGGACTGTTTGTGAAACAGTTTAGGCGCACTCAAAAGAAAAGGTTAAATAAAATGGAAAAAAAAAAAAGGAAAGAAAAAAATATTGGCAAAATAGGAAAAGGAATTTTTTGTTTATTTCCTGATGGCCTTTCCTGAAGACCCAGGCGCATGGGTGATCCTGCCAGCCTACTCACAGTCTGTTCTTTTTCTTCCCTCCCTTTTTTCTTTCTCCCTTCCTCCCTCTCTCCCTCCCTCCCTCCCTCCATCCTTCCCTTCCTTTTGTCATTGTTTTTTTTCTGTGTGTGCTGGTGTCCAGATACCCATCATGCCCTTCTTCCACCTTCCTTGTGATCCTCTGGACTCTGAGGTCAGTAGGATTGACGTTTCCTACGAGAACTGATTTCCTATGGTGCAGCCCTCCCTACTTCCCAAAGCCCATGCATAATCCCTTCGCCAGGGTGCTGTGATGAGCATGTGTCAATCAGTATGTCACTGATTTCGGGAAGGGCAGCTGACAACACGATGTTTGCATAATTGCAAGGAGTATTCCATTTTACTTTATATATTACGTGAGCCAGGGAGTTGGGACGTCTGCAAATGAAGCTCACGTTGGGGAGAGCCGAGGCAAGGAGAAGGTGGCTGGTCCTGATGAGAGTGTCAAGTTCTGGAGTCCAGGTGTACCAGAGGCCAGGACTTTTTAACTTTCCTAGTTTTCATTTTCTTTCCTTCTTTGTTTTGAAACAGTCCCTCATAGCCCAGGCTGGCCTAGAACTCCCTATGTAGAAATTGCTGCATAGTTGATGATGACCTTAAGTTCCTGGCTCTCCTGCCTCCTCATCCTGAGGGCTGGGGCTACAGGTAAGCACCACCACACCTGTTCGGTGCAGTGCTAGAGATGGAGGCCAGGGCTTCGTGCATGCAAGCCCAGCAGTCTACCCACTGAGCTACAGCCCCAGCCTCCACGCTTGATGTTTTCATTTCTTGGAGTCCATTCACCTCCCTTTCTTTTGCGTGTTCACTTCAGGTGGGCTTTTCTGCCCCTTTCCACTCAGTCATGGCACTCACAGCAGCGGTGTGCCGTCTCATTATTGCCTCTCTTTTACAGGCATAGAACCCGAGCTCCAGGAGGCTGTAGTCAGTGTGAGACCCTCCAGCGTTCACCTCAGGCCCACCGCCCCAAGGCTGCTCTGGAGCCATATTGGGAAATCACTTCCATTCCACAGCGGCTGTGCTCAAAGTCAGCAAGCTGGGTTCCTTCATCTTGTTGGTGAGTGTGACTGTCACTCTCCTGGGTCCCAAGCCGAGAATCTTCATTGAACTTGGGCAAGAGGATGAGGACGAGAAATGTTTCCTCAAGCAGACTGTTTTTTTGTTTTGTTTTTTTTTTTTTTTTTGGACTTGGCATTTTTAATGAGCCCTTCGGAGTTGGTTTCTGTAACCTCTCTGGGTTATTTATTTGATCACATACAGCTTAGATGCAGGATGGCTTTGATTTGGTTTCTGGGTGACTGGTATGTACTGCATCATTAGGCAGTTGGAGGAGGTCTGGCTAATTATGCAAAATAAAAATAAAGGCTGCAACCGCCTCTCCTTTGGAAAACATGCTTTGCTGGGCCCTGCGAGCTCATGAAAACACGTCACTAGCCAAACGTGGAAGAGAGGCAGAGGAACCTGGGGGAAGCAGTTTTACCGAGCGCCTCTGTGACAAAAATATCTTCAAAGGGAGTTCTATCAATTTTATTAAGCTGCATTGTGCACTTTCCACGACAGGCGTATCAAGCACAATAGCATTTGAATTAGCAATCAAGTTTTAATAGTATTTGACACTTCCCACCTTGTGCTGGCAGAAGCTGTCTCTCTGAGGGAGACGCCTCGCAGGGAAGAGTCAGCCCCCAGCAGGGAGGTGGGTGGTGTCCGAAGGTTCATGGGTAATTCTGAGAACACATCACCCCATGGGAAGGATGGTATTTTGCGTCCAGGGCTATCTCCGGCGGAGTTCATTTAACCCCTTTTGGTTAGTGAAGAGGCTTTGGTGCAGCTGGGGAGATGGCTTACCTCATAGAGCACTAGCTGTGCAAGGGTGAGGGCTGATGCTTGGATCCTAAGCACCTGTGTAAAAGCCAGGTGGGCGTGGTAGCTGCTGGTAATCCCAGCATATGGGAGGCGGAGACAGAGGAGGCAAGGAGCAAGCTGGCTAGATAGACCAGCTCAGCTGGCAACCTCTGGGTTCAATGAGGAGACCTGCCTCAATATCGAAGGCGGAGATTGTTGGAAAAAGACACCTGAGACCAACTTCTGGCCTCTACTCTTGGATGTACACACACACACACACACACACACACACACACACACACACACACACACCAAATATGCAAAAAAAAAAAAAGAGGTTGTGTTTGCAGAGCTCAGAAACCAAATTAAGTGAGCTAGAACACACTGGAAGGGTACTGGAGATTCTTAATCCTTGGGAAGGTTGAGGATCCAAACTTTCCACAGGGCAGCCCCAGAGCGCTTTAAAGTGATGCCCATCACCATCATCAGTTTCCGTTGTCAGTATGACTACCAAAACCCTGCTTCTGTTGTTTTCCACCTTGGCAGGTGGCTCTTATCTTGCCTAATCTCATGGCATTACCTCCAGACAAGATTGTTGCTTTCATTTTAAGAATTGTATTTACTCTCTTTCTGTCCTCCCTGCCATGTGTGTGTGCGTGTGTGCATGTATCCTCCCGCCCCCCTCGCTCTGTGTGTGTGCACACGTAGGTCAGATGATAACTTGACTCTTCCTTCCACTGCGTAGGTTCTGGGGATTGAACTCAGGTTGTCAGGCTTGCCTGCTCCAGGCCACGGCACCCAATAATCCAGCTCCTGACCCTTGACATGAGTCCTGGGCTGCCACCTCTCTCACTCCACCCATCAAGTTCCTCTATCTTCTGAGCATCTCTGGAGTCTGACCATGCTCACTGCCCCTCAGTTACACTTCTGGCTCAGGGTTTTTGCATAAAGAACCCTATTCCTTCTCTGGCTGTGATCTACCAGGCCTTCTCCTCATGCTCACTGTATGGCAGCAGAAGACCCAGGCTTCCTTTGTCTGTATAATCTTCAAGAGAATGAAGGGAGTCCAAGCTCAAAGCTGCTGGCTCCACTGGTGGGGGTGGAGAATGGGGTGAAGATGTCTGGACTCTCGCCCCATGACCCTCAGAGGTAGCCATGACTAGAACATTAGATTTTCATCTGGGATGATCCCCAATCCCACTTTAGGGAACACTTAAGAGAGTTTTGATCTTCTCTGGTGACATATGAAGCCTATCGGGCCCAGGAGGCTGCAACGTGGCACCTTGGGAGGAGGAACCCTTCTCTGGAGAAGCTGAAGATAGGTGGGCCAGCTGCACTAGCAGACCTTGGCCCTGGGGCAGGTGGTAACAGGCTGGAAGCAGAGGCCTAAATGTCCTGTTCAGGCAGCTGAATAGCTGATTGCTGAGAGTCTTAGCTGTGCTTCAAAATGGCTTGGAGAAGTAGCTAACAAGCACAGAGCAAAGCCAGAAGAAAACAGTATCTCCTTCCTCTTGCCAGGGCTTGTTTATATGTGTATCTCTTTGTAAAAATGACAATATACCAGCAAAGGTAAGTAGCATATGTGGAGAACTTGGGGCCCCTGTGTGCTCTCAGTGGTAATGTCAGATGGTGCAATTATGATCAAACACAAAAATGAGAATGGCTGTGTGGGATAGCAATCCCATTTTCAGGTATTCATCTTCTAAAGAATTGAGATCACAATTTTGAAGAAACAGTTACACGTGTATTTTTCTTCTAACTTTTTTTTTTTTTTAGCAGTATCCAGGCTCATTGCCATATGAATGGTTAAGGAAAACATGGTCTATCCATTGCCAATGGAATGAATATGGAAAAGATAGTCTATTCATACAGTGGACTGTAACTCAGTCTAAGGAAGGAAATCTTTTTTTATCCAGCAATATAATTGAGGATATTATGCTATACAGGAAGACTCATTGGAAGGTCAGTGTTGTATGATCCTTTCATAGCCAAAGTCAGAAAATCAAGTCAAGTCATGGCTGCCAGAGCCTGGAAACTTGGGAGTGTAAAATGGCTGTTCATTAGGGATGGGGTTTCAGTTCAGCATAACATTCTGGAGATCAGTTTTACAACATGGTACCTCCAATTAATACTGTATTGCATCCCCAAGAGGGGAGATCTTGTGTTATATTCTCATTCTTAACACACTAGTAGTAAAACAACAACAACAACAACAAACAAAAACCAGTGTTTGGTACTGTCTTAGTTAGCTTCATCTATCAACTTGACACATCCTAAAATCATCTGAAAAGGAACTTTGAGTGGAGGGTTTCCCAGCTCAGAGGGGCCTGTGGGAATGTCTGTGGGGGATTGTCTTGATTGTAAATTGATGTAGGAAGGTCAGGCCCATTGTGGGCAGTACCATTTCCTGGACAGATAGCTCTGGACTTCGTGAGAAAGCTAGCTGAGCCTGAGCTCAAATGTGAGCCAGCAGTGGTCCTTCATGGTTTTGGCTCCAAGTTCCTGTCCTGACTTTCCTCAATGATGAACTGTGACCTGGAAGTGGTAACCAAATATTCCCTTGCCTTCCCTAAGTTGCTTTTGGCTAGTATGTTCTTCCACAGCAACAGAAAGGTGATTAGGAGAGGTGTCCTCAGGCATGGCACCCATCCTGACCACCATCCTTTAGCTCATCCCAAAGCAAGCAAGAAGGCTGGCTGTTAGAACTCTTGTGATTTTCACCAACAGTCTACAGCTATGTGCCATCACCTGTCAACAGCTCTTCATAACAGCTTTTCAATGAAGAGCTGCGGACAGTTACCAGGACGCCGTGTTCTGTGAGCAAGGTTTCAGCATTACCGCTTTCATTAGGAGCAAAACTGGGACCACGGCCTCACCCTGTAGAAGATAGCAGCAGGTCAGTTGTGACAGGAAGGACGCAAGGTAAGAATGAGAACTCAGGGCTTCAGGAGAGAGGTCTTCACAGACTGGAGTGAACCCAGGACAGGACCCAGCTCCAGAGCAAGCCGTCTCTGCAAGGAGCATCTTTGGCGCCCGGGGGGCAGGTGTTCCTAGGTGAATTTTTGTTTGTTTAAAAGCAATCTCTTGATATGTTCTCATAAGCTAAGCGAGAGATTTCTATGAAGGATAATGAAAACAAAATGACAGGCAGATGAATTTAGCTGCTGTTGGAGAAATCTTGTAAGATATTCTCAGTGGTATGAAGATAAGGAGATCGTATAATTGAAGGAGTTGAAAACAGCATTAACCATGACATCCAAGGAGGAGAGCGAGGAAATCAACTGTGGAACTCAGGAAAAGGGTTTGGCTAAGAAGAACCTCCCTTCCATGGGGAAGCCATCCACGATGGAGCAGGGGTGACCTACCTCATTGCCTTTCAACCTTGGCTTCATGACAGAATTTCCTGGGGCATTGCTGTTGGCTAGTCAAGTGGCAGTGGGGGGCTCCCTTTGTAAACTTTGTTATTCCCAGACCTGAGGTGAAAGAGTGCCCAGACCCCACTGTACAAACAAAACAAAACACAACAAAAAATCCCACCAATCCTGGAACAAGAAACCACACCAATCCCTGAGCTACTTCAAGCTCAGGACTTGAAATCCCACCATTCTCACTTTGGAAATCTTCCCCCTGGAAAGCTCCAGCCCCTAAGAAATCCTATATAGTCCTCCCTACTGTGTAGTTCCCTGCTGTCTTCTCCCCTGGATCCATCCCTCCACACCCTGGATTTGTCTCTCCTAATAAATCTCTTTTATGAGATTTGCTGCCCGGTGTGACTCTCTCATCAGAAGAAGCCAAGAAACAAAGATGTAGAGAGGGGATGAGGCTCCTGAGCTCCTGAGCTCAGCTGGGGACACCCTCCCCAGGAGATGCAAGACTGGAGAAGAGGAGCAGTAAAGCTGAGCTGTTCCACTGTAGCACTCCAGCTCAGACAGTGCTATCCTCCCTCAGGGCTGCAATGCTTCTGCTGAGGAGGCTTCCTCTCAAAGCTACGTGGTTCCTGGGCTCCGGAGTCCCAGGATACCTTTCCATCCCAGAAGGAACGCCTACAGTCACCCAGGTGACTTACTTTCCAGACTAGTGCAATCTGGACAGCGGGGGGTGGGTGTGGGTGGGTGGGTGGGAACCAGTTGGAGGATTGTCAGGGGCAGGTCTAGAGAAGCATTGATTTGAGCAAGGCAGCACCCGAGAGAGGTACCTTCCACATTATAGAAAACATCCCCAAGCTGGGATAGGCTACACAGCGTGGAGCAGCTGTTCTTTTGAAAAGCAACAAAACTGCCAACATGACCTTACGAAGAAGACTTCCCTGACTCTGGACGTGGGAAGTCCAGCAATGGGACTTTGCACAGGGCCCAGGACTCCCGAGATGCTGTGAAGACTGGTCTGGCTTTCATGCTTCCTTCTTTCTATCTGTTTTACCCCCTCCCCCATGGTTTTCTCACCATGGCCCAAAAGTTCCAGCCGCTTCGGCACCAGGAGCCTCTCAGTACTTTCCAAATAGTTGTGGGAGAGTTTCTCATTGGTCACCTAGATAGAACATGGCTGTTTATGAGCCAATATCTGCTGCCTTGGAAGGCTTGGGTTGTATTTATAGACAGGTATGACAGAAACGCCCACTCCCGGTGGGCCATGGCTGAGTTCAGTTCTTGCCAAATACACATAGGCTGAACTCATTGGTGAGCCGGTAAAGTTTTTCTTTTTTTTTTTTAATTTTTCTTTTTTTTCTTATTAGTTAGAGCCGGTAAATATTTAAGAGCGAGGATGCAGAGTAGGCAGGGAGACGTGGCCATTTGCAAGTCTCCATGAGTAAGTATTTCAAACTATTCACATAATATCAAGAGGCTTCTAAAGTTCTTGCTAATGTGCCAATGGGCCCCAGTGAACCGGTAAGAGCTGGTTTCGTCACACCACCGGCAGAGAGCAAAGGGGAGGCGCTTTTCTCCCAGCCAACCACTCCTGTGACACCAGCACCAAAATGTTAGAAGAGTTGTCACTGCCTGACAGAGCCAGGAAGAAGCTGGGCTGGGGGCTCATTACCTCCTCCATCCGGCTCAGGTAGGTAGGAGCCTCCTCCAGAACACGGAAGTGTAAGGAGCTTCAGAAAGTCGGTTCCGGAAGAGAATTCGTGAACCCTACACCCGATTTTTATTATCCATCAAAGACAGACCGTGTCTCAATTTTGGGATTCAGAAACAAAGGCCTGTAGCTTGGGAGACTGGCATTCGGGAAGCTGTCATGGGCTGTAGAGACAGTGCCACAGAAGAGGAAGGGAGACATCTAGGAGGAAGGAGGGAGAGTGGACCTAATGGGTGGTGGGTCTAGTGGAATTTTTCACCCTTGCGGGATTCACTTGTGCTGGATCTACAAGGGTGTCTGTGGATGTGATGGGTAGAGGTTGGTAATAGACGGGGCAGGGTGGGCTAAGCTGAGGGAACAGCGTTAGGAAAGACCCGGTGTGCGACACAGTGTTAACCAGCTTCAGATGGAGGTAGGCAGGAGGTCATGTGCCGCAGAAGTTGGATTTCGTCCTGTTGGTTTTAAGAGACCAAATCAATTGTCTCCATGTGGAATGAGGACCCCGGGCCAGTGAAGCTGATTATGGAGAAGGGGAAAATAAGGAGATCTGTGAGACTTCATGAGAGACGATGGGTGCCAGGAAGGAGATGGGAAGCTGAGTGGTGGCCAGTTGGATGTGAGGGAGACACGAATCCAGAAAACAAACAAACAAACAAACAAACAACAAACACTGTTCAAAACAGTGGGAAGGACAGGCTCCAAAATACAAGAGGAACTTATTCTTGTCATTGCATAGCAGGACTTTGGGCATGCAAAGGGCCTCACTGCCTTCTTATCCTAACCTAGGGCAGTTGGTAGGTCAGTAAGGAGGACATTTAATGAGTTTTCCATCACTGTGACAAAATCCCTGACACAAGCAACTTAAAAAACCTTAAGGTGTCGTTGTATGGGGTTATGTGCACATGAGGCCTGCAGCTCCCTTGCCCCTGGAGTTACAGGAATTACAAGCTGGAAGAGCAGCAGGCGCTCTCAACAGCTGAGCCAGCCTTCCAGCCCCAAGAAGAGAATGACCTGAATTCAGTCCCCAGAACACGTACGGTGGAAGAAGAGAAGGGACTCCCACAGATTGCCCAGTGACCCACCCCCACACTCTCTGTGACCACTTAAGTCTTTTTGCCTTTGTCTCTGTGTCAGGGAAGCAAACCAAGCAGCCAGTGTGTGGGGCAAACCTAGTCGCCTCATGAGGCTGGAAAGCAGAGAAAGACAGGAAGAGGCATGTCTGGAGACTCCTTACCTCTTTCAAGGACACTTCCTTGTCTCCCGGTGACCCAAAGCCTTAGTTTCTCCTTCCTCTGCTTCTTCTCTGTCCTCTTCCTCCTCCTCCTTTTTTTGTGTTTTTGAGACAGGGCTTTTCTGTGTAGCCTTGGCTGTCTTGGAACTAGCTCTGTAGACCAGGCTAGCCTTGAACTCACAGAACTCACTTGCTTCTGCCTCCCCAGTGTTGGGATTAAAGGCGAGTGCCACCACTACCCGGCAAAGCCTCAGTTTGTAAAGATTACACCACCTCCAAATAGAATCATCAGTAGAGACCAAGCTGTCAACAGTCTTTGGGGAACATTTCAGACCAAGTCATTATGGAAGGCAATTGATATCACTTGACACAACTTAAGAAGACTCAATGAAGAGGCGGAACGACGGATCCACTTTAACTGTGAGATGATTCACGTGTCAGTGAGAGCCAAAGGAGCCAGCATCAAATGGCACCTGCTGCTCTAAACCCTGAGGTCCCGGCGCTCAAGTGACGGTACTGAGGTTCAGCTTCATTAACCTTTGACTCTCCATCTTCCCAATCTCTCCTCTTCCTACCCTCTTCCTCTGTGTAAACAAGAAGGGAAAAATGTAATTTCCTTTTTTCCACAGAAAGAAGATCAATTCCTTCCTTCCTTCCTTCCTTCCTTCCTTCCTTCCTTCCTTCCTTCCTTCCTTCCTTCTTTCCCTTCCTTCCTTCCTTCCTTCCTTCCTTCTTTCCTTCCTTCCTTCCTTCCCTCCTTTCCTTCCTTCTTTTCTTTCTTCCTTCCTTCCATTCTTTTTCTTTCTTTCTCTCTCTTTTTCTTTCCTTTTCAAGACAGGGTTTTTCTATGCAGCCTTGGCTGTTCTGGAACTCACTCTGTAGACCAGGCTGGCCTCAAACTCGGATTGCCTGCCTCTACCTTCCAAGTGCTGGGATTTAAGGCCAGGTTTTAGTTTCTAAGGTGACAGATTTGAACATACATTTATTCTAACTTTAACGATTAAGCTACAATTTAGTTGGATATGAAATTCTTGGTTGGAAAGAAATAAGTCTTATTGGCGATTTGAGGAACCGTCTTTTGGTTTCTGGTTTCCAGGGTGACTATTGTGGCCTGGGGTTGGCTGTGGGGGGACAGCAACACCCTTGTTCCCATCTTTAAAGCTGAGATTACAAGGACAGAACTTGACAGTAAGACCATACATTGGTCTTAGAAACTGATGGTTCTTGGAGTTTTTTCCCTGTGGTTTTGGGACATTTTCTTGAATAATTTATTTCTTTTTATTGTTGTTTTCTAGAATTCTTGTTACTTGAATGCTTTATATTTAATTTTCTTAGTGCTTTCTGTTTATTTTTCTACTGCTCTAGTGTCTGGAAGAATTCTTACAATGACCTTCCAAGCTAGCTTTAAAAATATGTTCAATTATTTATTTTTCACTCATAGGCTCTCATGTAGTCCAGCTGACCCCAAACTCCAAACTCCCTCTGTAGCCAAGGATGACTTTGAACTTTTGATCCACCTGCCTCTGTCTCCTGAGCACTGGGATTATAGGTGTGCACCGCCACACCTGGTTTATATGTTGTTGGAGATGGAACCCATGGTTTCATGATTGCTGATAGGCACTCTGCCTGCTTAATTACATGGCTAGTCCCTGAAGCTATTGTTTCGATTTCCAGTTGCTGTAATATATTTTTAAATTGTTTTATATCTACTTATCTATCTCTCTGTTAGTCTATCCATGTATTTATTTATTGTGTGTGTGTGTGTTTGATAGAGGACAACATGTAGGAGTAGGTTCTCTTCTTCTACCATGTAGACTCTGGGATCGAACTCAGGCCTTCCGGCTTGGTGGCAAGCTTCTTTATCCACTGAGCCATCGCACTAGCCTATATCATATCTTCTACTTCCCCGAAGCTATTTCTCTGTGAGGGTCTTTTTATGTATATTATCCAGAATGTGTGCATGTGAGTGTGCATGCGCACACACGTGGAGGTTGCAGGACAACCTGCAGGGTCTCTGATTGGCCTGGAGCTCACCAATTAGGCTGGACTAACTAGCTAGTGAGCCTCGGGTGCGCTCCTCCTTTCTTTCCCTTCCCAGTGTGTGAGGCTGCGCTTTTTGTGTGAGTGTTGGGGCTATAAGGCAGGTCCTTGGTGTCCATGCAGCGGGCACTGAGCCATCCTCCCAGGCCCCCTCTCTACCCACTTGATGGTCATTTTAGTGAGGCGAGGAGGAGGGGCATCCCGGCCACCGTTTCCCCCTGGAGACCTTTTTGTGAGCTTTCTACCCATTTAAAGTTATCTCTTGTTTTCACTTCTGCCTCGCTGTTCTGCTGCCCGGCAGGACACCATGACTGAACTGTCTTTGAGGACTCTGTTCGGGGTTTCTTGCGAAGAACATCACAAGGTCCAGGTTCACCAGTGCGAAGAGCAGATTTTCAAGCGTGTAAAGATGCCCGAGTCACAGGGCAGTGGTCGCCAGCCAGTCGGTGTTTGTGGTGGTTTAAATGATAACGGCCCTCCAAGGCTCTGATGTTTGAATATTTGGTCCCCGGTTGGTGGCGCTGTTCAGCTGGTACAGCCTCGTTGCAGGGAGTCACTGGAGCGGGCTTTGAGCGGTCACAGTCTTACCTCATTTCCGGCCTGTTTTCTCAGCTCGACGCTTGCGTTTGAGCATGCGCGCTCTCAGCTTCCGGCCCCTGCCATCATGCCTGCAGCTCACTGCCCAGTCTCCCTGCCACGGTGCGCTCCGACCCTTGGGAAACTGCACCCAACTAAACCCTTCCTTTCTTGAGTTACCTTGCCCGTGGTAGTGTATCACAGCAACCGAAAAAGAATAAATGCAGTGTCTTTGTCCCATGTCCCGTCTCACAGGAGCCGGGAGAAGGAGACTTGAGTGAGAGAGAAGGGTCTTTGGAGACCTCGGGACGTTTATCAACAATGTGCCAGGAAAATCACCAATGAGGGCCACCACGTGCCGTGCTGTAGCTGTCATGTTTTAAAAAGAATTTTTTTTTGTTGTTGTTTTGTATTTGATAAAGCCTTCTGGAAAGATCGCACGCTGAAAATCCCAACCATACCAGGAGTCAACATTCACTTCTCACAGTATTAAAGAGTTGTCTTGGAACACACACACACACACACACACACACACACACACACACACACACACACACACACACAC
>NW_026596234.1:9117699-9145767 GCF_907164565.1 Psammomys obesus | reverse complement strand
CACACACACACACACACACACACACACACACACACACACACACACACCAGAAAACCCTCAGGGAAACAACTCTAGATAATTTAAAATATCTTTTATTCTGCTAAAAAAAAATGCGAGTCTTCGGGTTCATCTCTAGAAAAACAAAGCCGGTTTTACGTTTAGGTTTGTGTCCGCGTGCATACTCAGTCGGTCCCTCTGTCCATTCTCTGGCTCGGGTATAGTTGGATTCTAAATGATGCGCTTTACCAGACTCAAAAACTGAAGGTATCCAAATCTTGTTACCAGGATGGGAAGGACAGGATGTGGGCGCTGATGGTGGAGAGTTACTCTGGGGACTGAGCTCCAATCAGCTCCCTTCCTTTTGGAGAAGGTATTTCCCCCGTGGTGACTTGTATCGGCCCTTCCTTCTTTCATCTTCTTATCTCTCCATAGGTGCATGCAAATCGTATTTGATTTAACCTAGCAGCTGTATTTTAATTTGTTGTCATGATGTGAAGCGTAACCCAAATGGATTTTTAGACTCAGCAAACGGCCTTGCCGTGCAGTGGAAGGGAGAGAGACCTTTCACCAGGGGCCTCCTGCCTAGTGGATCTAAAATTTGGGCCTCTGATTGGAAATCCTCATACTATTTTCCTTTCATTAGAGGACAAAAACAGAATTCAGCTGGACACATGCACTAAAATTAGATCTTTAAGTAAACAGGCCAGGGCTTAATAATTTATGGGAAGATGCGAGGTGAAATGAGGGAAATAATGGAATCAGGGTAGACAAACACCACGTCCCTTTGAACTGTCCCAAACGAATCGTCAGTACTGTGTGTCTCTGATGTTCAGGGCTATTAATGAGACAGAAGGCATTGGAGATGGATTAAATAATATATCACATGGAATCCATGTGCTCTGTGGATATTGGACGCCACTGACACCTATCAATTTGTCTTATACCAGGTGCTCTGTATTTCACTCTGTCTGCAGTTTGTCAGCCTCTGCTCTGGGTTTAATAGATGTTGTGGTTTTCTGTATTTTTTTTTTTTTTAAAGTATTTCGGTGAAGAACCAGGTGAAATGTAAAAGTAATTACAAAAAAAAAAAAAAAAAAATCAGCAAGACCAGTGCTGCCCCTGTGGAGGCAGCCCAGGCAGAGCTGAAACTGCTCATTCATCATTTCCACCGTGGCTCAGCCTCAAGATTTAGGGAAAGAAAAAGACCTTTGGGAAACTTCCTGTTAAGAGACTCCACACACCCATTAGGGTATCAATGACTGCGGATGGGAAAAAATTAGCTTTGTCCCTATGAGGGAGTTATGGGGAGGGACATGAAACAAGGGGTCAGGAAGTGGGTGACAGGAAATAAAACATCCACCCAGGCTGCAAAAACTGGACTGAAGACAGAGTTTTTTTTTGTTTTGTTTTGTTTTTTGTTTTTTTGTTTTTTTTTTTTTTAAAAAAAGCCCTAAAATCATTAGCGGCCTAACAGAAGTAGACGTCATTAGCTGTAGCCATGTCTATGACAAATAAATAACAGTTGAAAACAATAAAACTTGTGGTAATGTGTGGCACTGTAATATTGATGGCAGCATGTGGGGAGCGCCTGACAGCTGTTAAACAGATGTGGCAATTAGCAAACCTTATGGTCACACTGCTGAGATTATTATGCAACTCGTTCCCCGGCAAAATTAGCCGGCTTCCTTCTTTGTGCCGGTTTTCTCCGCGTGGAGCTTTAGTGAGTGTGAAACTCCTTTTAAGCAGCCATAGCCTGAGCCATAGAAGTGTGTGCATGTGTGTGTGTGTGTGTGTGTGTGTGTGTGTGTGCGCGCGCATAGATATACATATGCATTTTTGATGTCTTCTGAAAGATTTAGAGAAACTCAGAATTTTAACAAGAACAATATCAACTCGGCGCTTTAGCAGATACTTCAATTATAATCGCTAATGGACAAATTGAGAGATAAAAAGACTTTTCTATCATGTTGAAATTCAATGAACAGTTTTCAATTAGGCTTAGGATATAAAGAGGGGGGAGAGAGAGAAAGTGACTTTTCCTTGATGTTAACATTGCCAAGAAAGATGAGAGGGACTTTGCTTTTTTCGTTCTGCTCAAGAGAGGCAGATAATACCGAATATTTAAATTATAAATCAGGTCGCTATCTGCCAACTGAAAGCAATATCAATTAGAACCTAGGTGGAGGATGCTTTAAAATGCCTTATATTTAATGATAAAAGCATGACTGTTAATCTCCATGGCCATCAAAGGGATAATTTAAGGTAGTAAGAAATCAGAAAATGATGTCACAAAAATAGGCCCTTGCAGCTTTTTGGATGGTATTATCGTAATTAATGTACTTCGAATGACTTTTTTTTTTGTGTAGGTTATGAGCTTTCAGGAAAGCATTTATTGCAGGCATAAAATATAAAACTCTAAAGAGTGGGTTTGACTAAGGTTGTCTTGGAGGGTCCTTAGCCTTTTTGCTACAGTAATTCCTGTAAAATAATAGTTTCATTTACAGGCGCAATTTATAATGGTGGATTTATGCCAGCTCGTCGGATATAAATCATAGTAATAGCATGATCTATTGTATGTCACTTGAGTGAATGCAAATTAAATATCGTTAAATTAAAGAAAAACTGTTAAAATAACATTAGGTTGTAACCGGAGCTTCTGGGATAAAGGGAGCATGGGCTTCGGATGAAGTTTTACTCCGGGCAGTCTGATCTAATACCAGAAAGTGTCGCTCAAAGCAAACACACACACACACACACACGCGCAAATAAATATGTCAATAGATGCCAGTGGGAGACAAAGTTGGAAATCCATCCTAGAGCATTCTTTCACCCTAAACTTCAACCGCAACCTGAAAAAAAAATTAAATACGTCTTTTTCAGTGGGAGTTTTGTTTTCTGTGATTATTTAATCTCCTCCTCAGCAGCTGCAAATGAAGTCTCTTAATTTTCTGGTGATTGATTTTTTGCTTTTGACTCGTGCCCCCCACCCCGCCTGCACATTTCACAAACCAATTGCTCAAGTCATTTCCAGCCACAGCCCACCCTGCACCAGGGCCTAGGTAGTAACGGAGGCCTCTCTCTCTCTGCAGCGTGGCTCCCCGAAGCTTCCCCTGTTGGGAGACAGAATCAGTCGGGGGGCCCTTTCCAGCTCTCACAGCTGAATGTGGCTCAGGAAAGCCCAGGTCATTAATAAACAAGAGTCATTAAAATGCAACGCTCCGTCAGAGCCTCTTCCTCCCGCAAATCAGAATTCTCTTTCTTCCATTTCAGAAGTTGATTACAACTCATCTTCAAAGCCAACCGGCGCCATTGTGCTGAGATAAATGGCTGAGAGGGAGTTGGGGGCGGGGAGGGGGAGGAAGCAGGGATCCGGGCGTTGCGATTTTTCATTCTGCATGGGAAAACTCTGTACACCCCAAACCACACCGTAAGCGGACCAGACTCCGAAGAAACAAGTTGGATCCTGGTGCGTGCGTGTGTGCGTGTGTGCGTGTGTGCGTGTGTGCCTGTGCCTGTGTGTGTGTGTGTGTGTGTGTGCGCGCGCGCGCGCGCACGCGCCCGGGCACGCGCTTTCGTGCTTGTGCGCGTGCTCTTTCACATGTAACCTAGCACGCTGTCAGAACTCAATAAATGTTGATGGATGACAGGGTGACATACCCATTATAACATCAATTAATTTTCTGTCAGGAGAGAGTGGGCCCTTCAAATTATCCAGTCATAATTGCGTTGGCTTTAGTAGCACCCCCCTCCATCGCAGGTTATGTGGGGAGATAGCAACACATATGCCTCAATAAAGGCGCCACCCACCCATGCCATGATAGGAAAAAAAAAGATGTAATTTATTGTGCCTGTTAAGCTATGAATATGTGGTTATCCTGAGCGGCCAAGGAAGCATCGAGGAGCTGTTCAAAGAGATCCTCCGAGCAGACCCCGACCAACGGGACTGGGACAGGCGGGAAAGCTGCTGATTGCTAAGCATGTGGCTTCAGCATCTTCTGTAGCCTAGGCAGGGACAAGAAGGGCCATCCAGGTAGCCACTGCAGGTGTGAAACCTGGTGGGTAGCTGGGACACCCCCGTTCTTTTTGGTTTTTTTGAGACAGGGTTTCTCTGTGTAGCCTTGGCTGTCCTGGACTGGCTTTGTAGACCAGGCTGACCTTGAACTCAGAGAGACCCATCTGCCTCTGCCTCCAGAGTGCCGCCATGAAAGGTGTGGTGACCACACCAGGCCAAGCTGAGATATTTTTACTTTGGGAAAGATTCGTTATGGTTTTACTTTTCTGACTTTAGTGGAAACGAAGTTATCAGTACTACCTTCATGTATTCATCTCTTGTTTATTTGTCCTCTCCCTCTCTCTCTCTCTCTGTCTCTCTCTCTCTCTCTCTCTCTCTCTCTGTGTGTGTGTGTGGGGTGCTGGCCGCTTGTGTGCCTGCTTAGAGGATAGTTTGCTCTGTTCTACCCTCAGGCTGTCAAGTCTGCTAGGAGGCATCTCTCCCTTATGGTCCCTCTTCCCGGTCCTATCTGTCTGTTTTGTATTCAGCCTTAGGGAGTCCTTCGAAGGTTTACAACACAATTATTTGGAAATATTCTCAAAATGCAATTCTGAAAAAAGGTTTACAAAATAAACATATAAAGCAGGGCTGGGTGAGGTGGCTCAGCAGGGAAGGGCACTTACACCTACCCAGTGAACGCTTGGCAGCCCGAGTTCAATCCCCTAGCCCATCTAAAAATACAAGGAGAGAACGGACACCACGAAGTTGCCCTCTGACCTCACATTTAGGCTGAGGCATGAGTACCATCCTGCACATCACACACGCACACGCTCACTCACACACAGGTACACACACACACACACACACAGGTACACACACATGCTTGCAATGATAGCAAACGAAATTGGAGAAATATGTAAAGTTTGCCCCAGGTGCTGCACTGCCCTGTGATTAGCCTGGCTTTACATTCTGTTTGTTCATTTGTATGTGTGTTCACGTGTGTGTGTGTGTGTGTGTGTGTATGTGTGTGTGGTGTACATGTGTGAGGCGCACAGGACAGCCTCGGGTAGGCCTAGAACTCTGCCGAGCAGGCTCTACTGCCCTGGTCGGGAAGCCTCTGTGGACCCCCCCGTCCGCTCCCCCCATCTCACCATCGCTGGGATCGCAGGCGTGCGCAGCCAAACCTGGCACTTGACATGGGTTCTGGGGATAAAACTCTGGTCCTCACACTTGTGAGGCAAGCACTGCATCGGGAGGGAGAGCCATCTCCCCAACCCGGATCCTGGTTTTAGTTAAAAGGCCTTATATCTTGATTTATTATTACTATCTAATTTTGATTTGGACTTTTTTAATAAAAAAAAAGGATATGATTTATCTTGAGTCCTAAACTTTGCTTTTTAGCCTCTGAAGTTCTGTGGTCCCCTTGCCCAGACCCAGGCCTAAAGCTTGTGCTGTATTAGCTCATGGCATCTTCTGCGTCTCCACCTGAGACTCCCACCTTGTTCGGTGGATAAAGCTGAGGATTGTCACAGACTGTACCACAGGCCTAGGGTACTCAGGCTCGGCCATGATGCTCTGTCCACGGGGTACAGGGCCAAGGGCCCCTGCGCCTGAAAGCAGTCTTTAGGAGGAGTCACTGGAGAGTTAGCTGCAAACTGCCTTCCTGCTTGCTAGGGGCCCATCTAGCCTCTGAGAGGCCCCATAGCAGCCCTGTCAGCCCTCTCCCTTCTCCGCTTGGCTCCCACACTACTCTGTCTGTATCTTCTGGGACCTGAGATTGCCTCTGCAGAGACTCCTTACCCTGGAAACCCCCCTCAGGGGAGCCCAGCCTGGGACATTGAAACTCAGAGACGTCAGTGAAGAAGTTCACTGAATTTATCCATTAAACTTTCATTGTTGTTTGAGTTTCTTGGGTTTCAGGTAGTCCAAGTGGCCTTGTACTTGCTTTGTAATGGAAGATGACTTTGAGTGTTTAAGAAAGATTTATTTATGTAATATGTGTGTGTGTGTGTGTCTACCTGTCTGTGGTGTGTATCTGTGTGTGTGTCTGTGGTGTGTATGTGTGTGTGTGTATCTGTCTGTCCATGTGTGTCTGTCTGTCCGTGTGTATGTATGTGCCCCATAGGCTTGCAGTGCCTTGCCTGTCTGGGTCAGAAGAGTACACTGGAGGACATTGGGATCGTATGAGACTAGAGTTCCAGGTGGTTGTGAGACACTGGGCCTGGGTGTTGGGAACTAAACAGACACACATACAAGGCAGTAGGATTTAGGTAGTCCCTCAACCGAGACTCTTCTATCAGGTGACCCTAGGCGGTGCCAATTGATAGTTAAAGCTAACTAGGGCAGAGGTCATGTTTTTAAAGTTCCCACTGTATGATTCATCTCCTGAAAATCTAACTTCTGTCTGTGTCTCTTTTTAATTAATTTAAAACATTATTTGAAAATTTAATACAGTATATATATATATATATTTTAATCATATTTTTCTTCATCTCTCCTATAGCTCTCAGAACCTCCTCCATTCCTTCCCACCCAACTTCAAGTTCTCTCTCTCTCTTAACAAAACAAAAATCAAACAAAAGCAAGAATAAAAAAAAAAAAGCTTTGGGAAAACATGGAGTCTGATTTGTGCAGGGAACACCGCCTCAGTGTGGGGCCTATCCTGGAGTGGGGCTAATACTTTAAACCGGGATACAAAATAATGGGCTTCATTACGACTTTTTCATATAGACATCCTTGGGCTTTGTTCCTATCTCCCTGCTACCGTCCACTATTTTCTGCTTCTACCTAGCAAAATTTTACGAAAATATCACATCTAAGCCGACCTTTAGCCTTTGTAAGCCTTATTGAGCAGTTAGCTGAGTTTTCTGGCTGATTGGCCTGAGATGGCTTTTGCCTTCTATAGGTAATGGGTGGGTCTAATTGCCTGTTAGTGTAGATTTTTTAAAGTTGGACAAGACATAGAAAAAGCAGAGCAAACAAACAACGTAAAACAAAGCAGCATGAAAAATGTCAGGGGTGGGTGCGAGAAACTGGAATCAATATTCAGGCTGCATGCACGTCTCAATTTTTCTTTGTTACTGTGTCAGTGTTTTGAAAAGTCTAAATTATGCTTGCAAAAACTTAACGTATGCATACATATGTATGAAAGTCTACCACTTAGCAGGGCGGAGAGATACAAGCACAATGGTGGGTTTCGCCTCAAGTAACAGGCAGAAGGAAGTGGTAAGATTTGGTTTCCTACAGGGCTAGAGTCGTGGGTCATTCCGGCAGTATCTGGGGGCACGCACACAGATCTGGGGCCCACAAAGGCATCTTCTTCTACAGGCTGCTTCAAGCCTGCATCCTCCTCATGCACTCTGTCCAGACTTTCTTTGTCTCTCCTCTAGCTTGTGGCTTTGAACATGGCCTCCTTCTGCCTCCCCATGGCTCTCGAATCAATTTTGCCCCATCGGGCATATTTCTTCTTTCATTGCTGTCATAACTGAGAGAACATTACTGGCACCTAGTGGGGGACAGGCCAGGGTTGCTAAGGAACTCCAACAGGGCATATGGCAGGGCTCCTCCCCAGTAAGGAATTACCAGCCCCAAACACCAATGGTGTTCATGGTAGAGTTTGCAGTCTCATCTTTTCCCCCTCGTGGAGTCTCAGTTGGCAGCCAAAGCAATTTTTGGCCGCCACACATAAATCTTCTACTTCCTGAAGTTCCCTTCCTCGCCTTGGACTTTTATTGCATTCTCGTTGCCCGAGGGGCGAAAAATCTGAATACTTGCACAGGAAGGGGCATAAAACCTCCATTGCTCACCTCTCCCTCTCTCTCTCTGCCTCCCTCTCTCCCTTTCTCTCTCTCCACTCGTAGTTCATAGGTGTACCAAGTCTTTGCTCACTGGCTGGAAGTGGTTTAAGGTGTTTTCAGAGTCAGGGTCAATTTCTCATCTTAGGTTGCGTGGTGTTTTGAATGAGAGTGGCTTCCACGGCTCAAATGTTTGAATACTGGGTCCCCAATTGGTGGAAGCATTTGGGTAGTATTAGGAGGTCGGAAGAGGCGTGACCTTGTCGGAGGAGGTGTGTAGATAGGGGTGGCCTTTGAGTGTTCAAAGACTTACAAGGTTCCCCGTGTGCTGCTTCCTGCTTGTGGATCCTTGTCATCACACCTTTGCTCTGACATCAAGGACTTTAACCCGTTGGAACCATAAGCCCAATTAAATGATTCCTTTCATAAGTTGCTTTGATTATAGTGTTTTGTAACAGCAACAGAACAGTAATGAAGAGACCTTGTCACTTCCTGTGTTGGGCCAGTGCCATTAAACATCAGCTTGTGGATATTCCTTATGCTGGTTATTTTTAATTGCCATTTTGGTGCAACCTTGAGTCACCTGAGAAGAGAGTCTCAATTGAGGGATTTCCCACATCAGCTTGGCCTGTGAGAAGGTCTTTGTGGGACTGTCTTGATTGTTGATTGATCCTGGACCCAGCCTGTTGGGGTGGCTGGCACCACTTCATGGGCAAGGCTCTGAACTGTGTGAGGAGGAAGGCTCTCTGAAAGCAAGCAAGCAAGCAGGGCAGAGAAACATTAGTCTTTCTCTTGACTGTGGATGTGATGTGAATGGCTGGCTGATTTAACTTCCTGCCTTGACATTGCTCAGTGATGGACTGTGACCCGAAACTGAAAGACAACAAATTCTTTGTCTCCTTCGCTGCTTTTTGGGTTTTAGCACATTCACAGAAAGAAAGTTGGAACGCTTCTCTGTGATAACAGCCGCCATCTCTAACACGACACTTAGTCCTTTTGGCCGCAATTGCTTGGCCAGTCACTTGATTATGGCTTTAAGGCCTCAGAGGGCAGGGATTCTGTCTGCTCGTCCTATCTCACAGGTCCTGGTAAAGTACCCAGAGGCTGTTTGTAAACACTGTTGATAAGTGGTGCACATGGGCCAGCTTGTTTGCATAAATGCAGTGCTTTTTTTTGAGACAGGGTTTCTCTGTGTAGCCTTGGCTGTCCTAAATTCACTTTGTAGACCAGGCTGGACTCAAACTCACAGAGATCTTCTTGCCTCTGCCTCCTCAAGTGCTGGGATTACAGGCCTGTGCCACCGAGCCCCGTTCAGAGTGTTCTTAAGACATTAATCAAGGTAGGCAGTGTTTTGGATGGGAAATGTCTCCTGTAGGCTGTGGTATTTGAACATTTGGTACCCATTTGGGGACTTTGTTTTGGGAGGCCAGGGAACCTTTGGGAGATGGAGCTTTGCTGGAGGCAGTACATTTCTGGGATGAGCTTTGAGGGTTTATAATCTTGCCCCACTTTCTGTTCACTTCCAGTGAGGTAGCCATTCCACTGGACCTGAGATGGTCACGTGTGTGCAAGTCATGCTGGCTCGCTATTCTTGTTGTTTTCAGCCGACACCTCTTGTTTTGCTTGGTTAAGTCTCCTGTTTTGCCTAGTTAAGCCTCCTGTTTTATTTGGTTAAGTTTCTCGTTTTGTTTGGATATGTTTACTTGGGAACCTATATAACCTACATAAGTGTAGGTTATTTATTACTCTGTAATAAAGATGGCACCTTGATCAGAGCATTGTCTTGGCGTCACTTCTTCATGTTCTCTGTCTCTTTTAATTCCCAGACCCTTGTGCAGGTCGCGGGCAACTACATTCTGGTCTCTCCTTGGCATTTGAAGATGTGAGCTCTCAGTTTCCTGTCTCTGCCACCATGGAGTCTTACCCTCTGGGACCATAAGCCAAAGTCAACCCCTTCCTCTATAAGCTGCCTTTGTCATGGCATTTTTTTTTTTTTTTACAGCAATAGAAAAGTAACTAATAGACAAATAGACTTGATGGTTCGCATCTCTGGGTTGTGATAATTCTGATGTGCTGTGTAATGACATCAAGCAAGGATTAAGGAAAGAGATAGAAATCAAAGATGGCGGAACTCAGCTGGTGTGAAATCAGTGGTTGTTTTGGACTCTGTCAGGTGGATGACAGGAGTTCTTTGTTATTGAAGGTCCCAAAGTCACCCAGTGGATATTTGAAGGCATGGAGAGTGCTGCCTTTACACACGCCATGCTTTGCCTGTATACACTGATACCGTTTGGGGATATGAACTGCCTCTACCCCCAAGTCTTACATGTTGAAGCTTTTGTCAACAATTTAATGACCAGAGGTGGGGCTTCTTGGGAGTGGGGTTGACGTAATCAGTGCATTAATCAACCCATTGATGAATTTAAAGTTTTAAATTGATTTTTGTTGTATGTGTGCACACGTGTGGGTGTGAAAGCCAAGGTTCTTGCATGGAGGTCAGAAGACAACTTTAAGAAGTTAGTTCTCCCTTGGGGTTGAATTTAGGTCTCCAGGCTTGCTCAACAAGTGCCTCACCCACTGAACTGTCTCCCTGGTCTTGGATTTTATTTTATTGTTTGAGACTAGGTCTCTTGTATCCCAGTCTGCCCTGGGCCATCTAATCTTTCTGTCTCTACCATCTGAGTGTTAAGATTATAAGGGGAGCCACCACACCCAGTTTCTGTGCTAAAACTTAGGGCTTTATCCACTGCAGGTAAAGTCTACCAGCCACGCCACTTGCCCAGAGTTATTGGTTGACAGATTCTAAATCTGAAGGTTTCAGTAAGAGGGAGTGGCAACTAGGGGCGGGACCTGAATGGGAAGTGGCACTGTGCTTTTGAAAGCTATATTTTTCCCTGGCTCCATCTCTGCTCTCTCTGTTTCTGCTTCCTGGCCTCCATGAAGTTAGCAGCTTCCCTGTTAAACATTCCCACAGCCACACATTTCGCCTAACCACAAGACCTTTGCAGTGAATGTGGCCAAGGAAGGATTAAAATCTATGAAGCTGTGGGACAAAACAGCTTCTTCTTTCAGCTGTAAATTTCAACATTTTACCATAAAAGTGAAAAAAAAATAGAAAAATAACTGACCAACATACAGACCTACCTATAATAAAAGTTATCTTATAAATGAGGTACCGTGAAAGACCAACAATAATCATAAATTTGAAGAGTTATAGCCATGTACTGTCCCCAAAATTGTATGAATGTGGCTTGTTTCTCTCAAAAATAACTTTTACATTTGCCTTCACATAAATGAAACACTTTATAATTTTTCTGTGCTATTTCTACATTCCTGGTGTCTTTATTCATATAATTCAGGACATTATCAAGTAAAAATAAGAATTATTTGATTGCTAACAGGCAGTGTGAGATTCCACCAAACTATTAAGGACAACATGCAACTTAAAATGTGAATTATGGACCAGGGCTATAGCACAATGGTAGAGTCCTTTATAGAGTATGCATAGAACCGTAGTTCATTTCCCAGTACCAACCCCATCCCTCCAAAAGAGTTCTTTTAGTCTTCAAGTTTATAAATAGCCACAAAAATCATTGTTTTTGCGACATAAAATGAAATAAACTCAAAAATAAGAATAAAGTTGGGTATGATGGTGCATGCTTGCAGCCCTAGCACTAGGAAAATGGAGGCAGGAGGATTAGGAGTTCAAGGTCATCCTTAGCTATAGCAAGGCAAGGCAAGGCAAGGCAAGGCAAGGCAAGGCAAGGCAAGGCAAGGCAAGGCAAGCCTGGGCTATATGAAACTGTCTCAGGAGAACACCACCATTATCAGCCCAGATTCTTATGAAAGGACATGGCTTGTTTGTTCCTAGACTTTTCCATTTAGTTTTTTGCACTGCCACTGACCACAGATGACTGAAATAGAGGAAGGTGAACATGTGGATAATGACCGGGGCTTGGGGAAGTGCTCCTATGTTGGTTAATTTACTAACAAGAGAATGAACACCGTTGTTAAGAACTGTGGAGGGCCTGAGAATCTTGTCTTCCTGCTGGCTAAAGAGTTGGCCTGCAGCAGTTTCATAGACACCAACGGAAGACATAAGACTCCTGGGTCAGGAGGGCCTCATTGTCACAGTGCAGCAGGCAGGCTGTGCCTCAGCTTTCTTCTTGCTTCTTTTGTCCCCTTATGTCCCATGTGAGCAATATGGACTATGTTTGTAAGGCTTTTCCTAGGAAGACTTGAACAAATGTCTACTCATCCCAGATGGGGCATCATGACAGACTGAAGGAAATGATCACATCAAAGTCTAACTTGTTGGGTCAATGAATTTATTGGGATTACTTAAAGGAATAGAAAGACCCAAAGACTCTTGTATTACCCCAGCATGGATGCGGACTTGTTGGAGTACATTGTGTGAAAGTGTTTTTCAATTGTTGATTGCTAAACTGGAGAGCTAAGTGCTAGCTTACTAGCTGGATCTTGCTATTTCTGTGGCTCCTCACTGGTCTCATATTTTGTAAATATTTGTCTTTCCTCATTTGCCTATTAGATTTAATAAAGAGTTGATGGCCAGTAGCTGGGCAGGAAGTGGAGGGCGGAACCTCTGGGAGAGAGAGGGTCTCTGGGAGAAGAAAGCAAAGGTGGGAGACTCACCAAAGGGACACTGAGGTGAATGGATGGACAGACATGAATAGGAGCAGAGAGGTAGAGCTGGCCACATGGTGGGATGTAGTGCCAGGATTAGTCAGGTTAAGCGAGAAAGCTGGCCAGAAATCTGCCCAGCTAAAATGGCTAAGCTTTAAAAAACAAAAAAGGCCTCTGTGTCATTATTCATACCTCTGGCAGGTCCGGAAGTCCCATTATAAGGACTCATGAAAGCTAGAACCCTAAAACCCTCTGTATGACTTGCAAGCAGCTTGATGGGCCAGAGTCTCCTCTAGGCATATGAGCTCATAAGAGGTCCTTCACTGCATCAGTAACACTGGGCTGTAGGTGTACTTTAAAACAAACTTTTATTTACATGTCTTATATCTTCTTCTCTCTACTCCACCCCAATCCCTTCCAAAATCCCAACACCAAGTAGTGTAAGACCTGGGGTCTCACAGCTTAGGAATTTAAGATCGTGCCCTTCCCAGAAACTCTCACAGACCATGCAACTCATTGCAAAAGCAAGAGGTTTAATTTAACCATTGGGAAATGGGGTCACCCCTGCCGGTCAGCAAAGAGTGGCCCTGGGAGACAAAGACCTTAGGTTTTTAAAAGAAAAATTGTGGGAAATTTGAAGTTGCAGTTTTGGCAATTTAGGATTGGATGAGGAAGCCATAAAGTAAGATAATTGGTTAGTCTTAGGTGCTCAAGCTTGGCCAGTCCTGCCAAATGTGGATGCAGCTGCAATTAAAGGTGGGGGTGGTTAGCTCATCCTTGAAGTTTAGGGCTGCGGGCTCTTGGCTGGAGGTCAAAAGCTACTCAGAAGTCTGGGTTTGTTGCTAAGAGACACTATCTTGAAGACAAGGGTCTGGTCGTTCTTTTTGCTGAGTGAAGGTCATTGCTTGCTTGCTTTTTTTTCTATCTGTCCTCATAGATAGGGTCACATTTCTCCACTCTCTGGAAAGGTACTAAGAGGTTTTAGCTTAACCTGAACCTAAAACTCAAAACTATAGGCTTTAGAAGACATACAGGTTACAAAGTTAGTCTAACCCTTTCAACAGAAGCCTGTCCCCTGCTTAGTCCCTGCTGCTTCTCACCTGAGCAGAGGCAGCAACCTCTTAAGTCTTTCCCGATAAATCTCTTGTGTGAGGTTTGCTGTGTGGTGTGACTTTGTGGCATTCCTTGACTCCCCAAAGCCAGGAAACCTTTTCCCTCTGATGCTGTAACATCTACAGAAGAGCTGCCTTGTCCTTGGCTCAAAGGAAGCCTTTCTCTTTCCTCTGCTGGTCAGGAAGCATGCCCTCACTCTGCCCTTCAAGTGTTCACTACCTCCTTTCCCAAAGCTGCTTACTATAAAGACATGCCCCAGGAAACAGGGGGGCAAGTGATGGCCTAAGGCATGAGAGTGTGCTGTGGAGAATTGTCCACCCCGGAGTCACAGTGACGCACTGGACTGTCCGGCGGGGACTCAGTCTCTCTCCTCTGTCACTTGAAGACTGAGGCAACAGGCATGCACACCTGCATTTACATGCGAATGGGTGGAGCCAGGGGAGGTGTGGGTACATGCCTGAGGTTTTACTGTTTAATGTATTATTTTTATTATCAGATAATCATACAAGATAATAGGGCTCATTTGAACATTTCCATGCATATGTAGACTATGCTTTGATTGCATTCATCTCACTATTACTCTTTTAAATCTCATGGTTGTATCTTTGTACATGTAACATTTTATTTTAAATGTTACTATTATTATTATTACCTATGCATGTGTATGATGTGTGTGTTTGTTTTATATATATATATATATATATATATATATATATATATATATATATATAGAGAGAGAGAGAGAGAGAGAGAGAGAGAGAGAGAGAGAGAGAGAAAGAGAGCCATAGCATGCACATGGAGGACAGAGGATGACTTTAGAGAGTTGGCTTACTCTTTCCACCAGGGGCTCCAAGTATGTAACTCAGGTCATCAGGCTTGTACAGAATATTTCATTGTCAGCCACTATGAAAGACATCGCTCTGAGAATGGTACCAGACCTCTCACCATATAGTCCTGGACTGACGTTTCATCTCCTAAATATTTCCTGATTTCATCCATCTGCTTCCGCTTCATAACCGCCATCTTGCTGTAGGCTGCTTCCTTATTCTAGTACCAGGGTCTATCGCTATGGCTTTCTAGGAGGCCTCCCTCCCTCTTCTAGTCACATTCAGCCTCCTGGAGCCCTGTCGGTGTCCTTATCTCCAAAGGGGAAATAGCAATATCCATACCTCACAGATTTTTATGGAGAGTATGTGGAATGATGCAAGCCAACCCAGAAAGGGCTGAGACTCATTTAAAGTCAGTCAGCGTAGGGGCTGGAGAGACAGCTCAACGGTGAAGAGCACTTCCTGCTCTTGCAAGGTACCCCTGCTTCGGTTCCCAGCCCTTATTTTCAGTAGCTCACAGTTGCCTCTGATTCTAGCTCCAGGCGATCCCACCTCTCTGCCCTCCACAAGCACACACATGTACAACACTCCCCGACAAAACTAAAAAGCTAGAAATAACCCAATTTGTCCTATACATATATCTGATATCTCATATATGTAGACAGCCCTCAAGCCCTGTGCTCTCCTTATCAGCTACTTTTCTTGCTCCGGTGACCAACTACCTGACAAGAAGCAGCTTAGGGTTTATTTTGGCTCACGGTTAAAGGGTGTCATCCATCATGGTAGGGAAGGCATGTATGTAGCAGGCGTGTGAGGTGGCTGGTCACGTGGCAGCCACAGTCAGGAAGCAGACAGAGATGAATGCTGGTGCTCAGCTCCCTTTCTTCCTTTTATTCATTCTGGGGCCCAGACCACGAGGTTCCTGCCCACGTCCTTTCCCTCCTCATTAAACCTTTCTGGAAGGACTAGAAGTGTTTTGCCATGTCGATTCTAAGACCAGTCAAGTTGACGACAAAGCTTAACCATCACATCTTCTAAATTTGATTTCTTACAACTCACATGCACCCAGAAGCCGGCTTGTCAGAGTCAAAACCCTCTCCTGGTGCCGGGTCAGGTCAAAGTACATTCTGCGGAAAGCTGCTGCGCAAAAAGCGGGGTTGAGATGGGTCGGAGCTTACCCTTCAGGACAATATGATTTAAGTTATTTCCCTTTGCCAGCCACACTCATTTCCATGGGCTTGTCCATCTTCAGAGCACAGAAGAACTTTTAAAATGTGTGTTTGAAAGCCTTTCTCTGAGCAGTGATTAATTGAACATGTTTGGGCCAAAAGAGGAGGAATCAAATTACCACATGTGAGATAAAATATATGATTAAAATATTTATTATACCGATTCAGGGAAGAATAATATGTTAAACAGATAAGCATGTGATAATGCATATTTTCCCCATAAAATTTAATTTATCCCTAGGGCTGGATATAAACTTTCCTTTTGAACATCTTGCCTTCCAACCGGGGATTGCTGAGTTTAACTACTTATGTTTTTACAGCAAATTGATCACTACTGGTAATATTTCGGGGCAAAATGATGCTCACCAGTCAGTTTGATTTCAAAGGCCAGGAATTATAGTTTTGTTTCTGATTTAGTGATAAAGGTTTTTAATGTATTGAGTATTTTGTCACCCCTCAGCACATAGGGCTGAACTTCCAAATTGGAAAAAAAAAATCAGCAAAGAAGATAACCATACAGAATATACCATGGAATGGGGAAGAGGTTAAGTCCCTTGGGGCCACTGGGAAATTACTCAGCTTTCTGTCCTGGTGCACGCATGTCCTTATCACTATGGAAATATTTTTTTGTTTCTATCAGGAAGAAGAATCACAGAAAACTCTGGAACCCAGAGAACTATGAGCACACTAAGTACAAAGGAAAGCTTATTATATGCACATTTCCCCTTGTGCCCACCTGAGCTCACCCATGGTGGATAGAATATAGTTATTGCACACTTCTGATATGTTGATAAGTGCAAACTGACTCTGTCTCTGTATACATGAGTGAGTATGTGTGCCGATGACCAGCTGGAGGCCAGAGGAGGTCATCAGGTGCCTTCCTCTATCGTGGCCTGCCTTATTCCTTTAAGACGGCGTCTCTCACTGAACCTGGAACTTACAGTTTTCCAGAAAGCCTGGCAGCCAGCAAGCCCCTTGTTCCTTTGGCTCCCTCCAGCACTGGGGTTGCAGGTGCACACAGCCATGCCCATATTTTTACATGAATGCTGGGGATTTGAGCTGGGCTGTTCATGTTTTCACAAGGAGGGCACTTACCCACTGAGGGGTCTCCCCATCCCAGTGTAGACTTTAATGATGACAGAGATCCTGAGTCAGGGCAAGTCCCGTCACCCCTGCTTTCAGATGGACGCCCCGGTAATCAAATGGGGACCATCCTATGAGTCAGGAGAACTCATTCCCTCCCCACCCCACTGGGCTCTGTTTTCATGGAGTTCTGAAGGCTTTGATCCCACCTCCTTTGCAAGCACGAGGCACTTTCTAAGTAGGTTTGTAGAGAGAAGCTATCCTGAGGACGGAGGTGAGTTTTAGAAAATCGTGGGTTTGTAAAAGACAACAGAGTGGGGCGAGATGCGACACGATGAGGGCCATCTGCTCAGGACAGGATGAACCCGCCTGCATCCCGAGACTGCCTTGACAGGGGTTGGTTTGACATTAAACCGGGGAAAACAAATGTTATTGTCTTGGCTTTCACCAGCAGACATCATTCCCCCGCTCCCCATCCCAGGCCCCAACATTTCCATCTACCTGTCCCGCCACAGAGTTGAACCCATTGATCTGGGCCTAAATAGGACTTAGCTGCGATAGCCCTTTTCATCACAGGGAGCATGCGTGTTGAGTCAGCAAGGCCAAGCTTCCCTCTCAGAGGCATGGGCTCCAGACGGCTGGGACCTGGGGGGGTGGTTCTTACTGTTTTTAACCTTCACTTAGATCCATGTTTCAGGGAGGGGGCTGACCTTTTCTACTTGCGATATTCAGCCTATCTGTTTGGACAGTGCCGTTGAGTGACAAGTCTCGCTGATAATTTTAAATGGAATGTCAGCCCTCACTGTGTCGAATTATACAGCCGGCTAACATTTTATGAGGTGCCTGCTTCAGGGTACGGTCGTTAACATTTACAGAATTCTGAGGATCCGCTTTAGTTGTTTTTGTGTTTAAAAACTTTTCATACTGTTTTGTAGTGGTTATTGCTGCACGGAAACCAGCTACCAGAGGAGTCTGGTGATGTGTGACGTGTTTACTGTTCCGTTCAGAGGGGCCCCCTGAGACTCCAGCTGTCCCACCAGGATTGGCCACGTATCTGTGGTCTGTGGCTATTAGCTGGGCCCTAGGTGACCCAAAGGTGCTTTATGTGTCTTCCATCCTTGGCAGGCCATCCTGGCCACATTCCCATGGCAGAGGTGACAGAAATCCCTCCATTGCCCAGGGCTTCTCTGGGGCCCTGGCTGTGAACTCCAGTTCCATTATTTTCATTGTGTCCTATTGGGCAAAGCAAGACAAGGTGTCAGCCAGGATGGAAAAGAACATCTACTTATTTTTACTCTATATCATTAATAGTTTAAAATTTTATTTTATTTTATTTTGGCATGTATGGCATATGTGTGCCGTGTGTTCGCATGCGTTCAAGTGTGTGCGTCTTTGTGGAGGACCAAGGTTGACACCTGTCATCCTCTATTGCTTTTCATCACACTCTGTGGCCCTGGCTGTCCTGGAACTTGCCATGTAGACCAGGCTGGCCACAGACTCACAGAGATCTGTCTCCCTCTGCCTCCCAAGTTCTGGGATTAAAGCACCATCACTCCTGGCTTCTCCATCCTTTTTTTTTTTTAAATTTTTTAATTTAATTTTATTTTTAGTTATGTGTGTTCATGTGTATCTGTGTGTAGGTATGTACTTGAGTGAGTGCTGATACACTCAGAATCCAGAAGAGGGCGCTGGATCCTCGAGGACCGAAGCTGCAGGCAGTTGTAAGCTGTCAGATGTGGGTGCTATGACTGAACTCTCCAGCCCTTGACATTTTTTTAAAGCCTCAGTAAATATGTATTTATTTATTTACTTGTGGATGGGAGAGTCACCTGCCATAGCATGTGGGTGGAGGAAGTCAGCAAGCAATTTATATAGTTCTCTCTTTCAGCTGACTTGGCAACAAGTGCTTTTTTTTTTTTTTTTTTTTCAACTGGGTCATCTCGCAGGCCCCACACTGTATTTTTTGTGACAGAGACTAAGAGCGAAGGACAGGCTGTTCCCAGGATTCACCTGTCTCTGTCTCCCCAGTGCTGGGATGTCAGGCATGCACTTACAGTATGCCCCAAAAGCCTGTGCCTTTTTGAAGAGAGAGAGAGAGAGAGATAAAGAGAGAGAGAGAGAAAGCAAAGTGACTTGGCAAAAAACGTAAATATGAGGACGGCAAAGAGTTGGTTCTCCTACAGCTCTTTCATCCACTGGGGACATCGAGGAGGTAGCTACCATTCAGGTTTGTGGTAGAGGAAATGAAGCCACAGAGTGAGAGGGACGGAACAGAAGTCACACAGCTGGCAAGGGGGAGAGCACAAGGCTGAGAAAGACCGCTCTCTTTGACTGTTCTGGACAGTTTGATTAGAACAGATCCACGAGTCGATCACGGTCGAAAGCCCTTGACAGTGACATAGCGCCATGGCGCAAGAGGATAAATGTTCGCCGGCAAACTGAGCCGTGCAGTGGGATTTTATTTCCTTTCGGTCAGCCACATTGCTGATGTGGTGTTCTCACACTGCTGAGACAGCAGAAATGTTACCCCACCCTCCTCTCCTAGATCTCAGCCCCGGTGGGTCTTAGTCTGTTTGCTGCTACACATCAGGCACCCTTCCTGCACTGAGCGATCCCCGGCTGCGGGAAGGAGCTCGCCTTCCACACTGGCTCCGGGAGAAAGTGCGTGCTTTTCACCCCAGCACTAGGGAGGCAGAGGCAGGCAGACCTCTATGAGTTCAAGGCCAGCCTGTTCTTCACAGCGAGGTCCAGGGCTACACAGTGAGAGTTCGTCTGTGGTGGATTAGATGAGAATGGTACCCATAGGCTCATATGTTTGAAAGTTTGGGGCCTGGTTGGTGGAATTGTTTGGGAAGGATTAGCAAGTATGGCTTTGTTGGAGTAGGTGTGGCCTTGTGGGAGGTGTACGGCACTGAGGGTGGACTTCGAAATTTCAGAAGCCTATGCCATTACCAGGCTCTTTGTCTCCCTGTCTGCCTGTCTGTCTACTTTGTTGTTATAGTTCAAGATGTAAGCTCTCAGCTCTGGCTCCAGTGCCATCCTGGCTGTCTTGCCATGATGGGCGTGGACTCTCACCCTTGAGACTGGTGGTTCTCAACCTCCTGAATGCTGCGACCCTTTACCATAGTCCCTCATACTGCGGTGACCCCCAACCTTAAAATTATTTTCGTTGCTACTTCATAACTGTAATTTTGCTACTCTTATGAGTTGTAATGTAAATATCTGGTATGCGACTCCTGCGAAAAGGTCACATGACCCTCCCACACGGGTCACAACCCACAGGTTGAGAACAGATGCTCTAGAACCACGGGTCCCAAATTAAATACTTTCTTCTGTAAGTTCTCTTGGTCATGGTGTTTTGTCATGGCGATGGAAAAGTTACCACAACACCGCCTCAAAACAAACAGGCAAAGAACAAAACAACAACACCAGCAAAACCCCATCAGCTTGAGGGTGCCCTCGGTTACCCAGAAGCTCCGTGTTACAGCTTAGAACCCCAAACAGGACAAAACAGAAGCTACATGGAGCCTGTCTCAGCCAGGCGGGAAAGGAAGTTGTTTGTGCTCCCGTGTTCTGTGTCCAGTATTGTTGGCAGAGCCAGTGCCAGGGTCTGCATGGGCACTGGCTCTGTGCTGGGCACTGTTCTGATTGCCAAGCCTTCAAATATGCTTCTTTTAAGATTGTGTGTTCACATGTGTGCATTTGCACATATGTGCATGCACGCGTATTTGTGTGTGTGTGTGCACACTTGCACACGTGAGTTTGAAGGTCAGAGTATAACCCTGGTGTCATTTCTCAGGGGCTTTCCACCTTTGGTTTGGCGAGGAACCTTGCCACACAGGCCAGTTAACTTCTAGGGGTCCTGCTTGTCTCTGCCTCTCACCTCACCACCAGGATCATGGGTGTACACCCCGGTACGAGATCTCGAGTGGGCTCTGCGAATTGAACTCAGGTCTCTCCACCTGAAAAGACAGGAGCTATATGGAGCCATGTCCCAGCCCCAGGAATTATCTTCTGCTGATGGCTGCCGTCGGCCCCTGACCCTTTCCAGTTTGTTCTATACTTTGAGGCCTTGTCTTGGGCCTGGGTATGAGAAGTATATCCATGGGTGTAGTGGGTTAGGGCCGCTTTGGATACTCCTGGCGTATCTGTTGTCCTGTTTACCCTCCACACCCCAAAACTCTCTGTTACTTCCCTGCCGTGTTTGTGATGGAGGGCTTTGGTGTGTGTGTGTGTGTGTGTGTGTGTGTGTGTGTGACTCCCTGCTGTGCTTCGCATGTGACATGCATTCCACAGGCCGGCAGGTTTGGGGATGTGCCTGGCTTCTGGGGATAAGCCCGTTGGCAGATCCCCCGTCTGAACATTGGCAGGCCGCAGCAGGGTGGAAGGTATGGCCTGGCTGGGAGAAGCAGGTCTCCATCTCTACCTGGTCCTCAGCCCCACCCTGCCTTTGTCACATGTTTCTGCAGGGGTAGCATTCTGCCTTGAGCTTAAAGCCATGGGTCTGGACACCCTTTATCGCCGGGAGGACAGTGGAGGACAGCCTTTGTAACTGAGGCCCAAGCACACCTTTCCCAGCTCAGGTTGTTGCTCTCAGGCATTTGTCACTGATGTGAAATCTGCTAACACATTTGCTATGCAGTCACCCCTTTGGGGGGGCTTCCTGCCTTTCCAGCGGCCCATAGGGACTGGAAGGTCACATCCCTCCTCCCTGAGCCTTTGGGACCCTTCCTTCTTCTTTTCACTCAGCAGGAGCTTCTCCCTCGATTACGGGAAACTCTCTCTCTCTCTCTCTCTCTCTCTCTCTCTCTCTCTCTTGTTGAAAATTTCCATTCTGCCATGGACTAATGCCCCTGACCGTTTGACTGAAAGGGAGGAAAAGGCTGTGAAAGGCTGGGAATAGCGCCCCTTTCTAAGGTGCCTCCAGGAGAGTGAGTTCTAACCACTCAGCTCCAGTCTGCTCTCTCAGTCACTGCTCTTCCTTCCTCTCCACACAACATCCAGACTAAGCGAGGGCTCCGAAAGCCCCCATGCTTTCCATGCTCACAATTATCTCCTCTGCCAAAAACATCCTTCACCCACTTTTACGAGTCAGAATTCTGACTTAACTGCTTAAGGGGAATCCCCAGTGGAGCCAACCATCAATATTATTTGAATAATAATAGCCCCTTCAGCAAGTGGTTCATCCCGTGTTCTGGAAGCTTTTGGTTGAATGGAATAAGTAGTTCATAATTTGAGTTTTTGGACTATGGGGTTAGGCAAAGTTGTTTGTTCAAGAATTAAATATATAGGCCTGGGTGCGTGGGAGGAACTTAGGTCCCCAGAAATAAGCAGGATGATAATTTTAATGTCATTTTAAATTTAAGTGGGCTAGAAATTACCCAGGAGGACGTTGCCTGTTTTTGCTTTCCTTTGTCTCGAGATGGTAATTTCCTGGCATTTCTTCCTTCTTTCAAGGCATTTATTGAGACTTCTCCATCTGTAGGAGATTATGCTAACCAGGGCTCCATGTGTACAATGGAGTGTGAAGCAGGTGGCAGTAATGGGGTGCAAACACAAAGCAGTCTTAGTTCGTCTTGTACCCTCACTTAAAACTTTATGGAAGCAGGAAGCTTTCCTCGGCCCACTCCGCACGGCTTTCCTGACTGCTTGGTGGAGAGAAATTTCTATTTCTCTTTCTTGTGTGCGCGCACGCGCACACACACACACACACAGACAGACGGACACACACACACATACAGAACGTGGAGGTCAGAGGACAGCGGACAACTTCCGGGAGTTGGTTTTCTTTTTCCACCGAGGTGTCTCTGGGATTGAATTTAGGTCAGCAGCCTTGGTGGGAAGCTGCTTTGTCTTGGGAGCCATCTCACCCGCCCTTCATAAAAATTTCTGTAACGCTTTACGGACAGTCTTGGTTAAGAAATTAGCATATTTTGCTACACATTATAAGCCTCCCTTTGAAACTGACTTAACGTTAAAGCCCTTTCCCTCCCCCGCCCCAAAAGCTCCTCAGGGGAAGCAGCAGCTGCAAGCAGACCCCATGCTTCTCCCTTGTACTTTGGAGTGTGTTAGGGTGGCGGAGTTAGGCTGGGCATGGGTGCACACCTTTAATCCCAGCACTCAGGAAGGCAGAGGCAAGAGGAGCTCTGTGAGTTTGAGGCCCAGCCTGGTCTACAAATTGAGTCCAGGACAGCTGGCCGGGGCTACGCAGAGAAACCCTGTCTCGAAAAACAAAAACAAATCAAAAGAAAAAAGATGGAGGCAAAGTTGGCACACGTTACTGCTAGGACTGTGGGCCGGTTCCCCAGGGTGGAGGATTGGGGGTTGGGGTTGGGCTGACTCTTTAAGACCTTGAGGAATGGGCCTGAGTCCTCTGGCAAACCCTTCCCCTCTCTCGGTGGAAGGCTCACTAGGATGTCTCTCTTCCCTTTCTATGCTCAAGTCCTACAGCCTGCCCCCTTCAGTCCGTGGTCTGTAGCATCCAGATTTGCTGTGCATTTCTGCGCCAGGATGTGCAGGCCCAAATCTCCACGAACACATCTCCGGCTCTCAGCTTTCACACTTGGTTCCGTGGCTGCTTTGAATCTGTCTGGGACTTGGGAGGAAAAGTGAGAAAGGTGGGTCAAGGTGGGTTCCGGCCTGGCCAGCAAGACAGCTTCTGGGTAGAGGCATCTTCCCCCAGGGGAATGGCAGGACTTCCATCCCTGCAAGCTACATGATGGAGGGGAGAATCCATTCCCATACACTGTTCTCTGAGCACACATATACCGTGTGTGCCCTCCTACAAAAATATAAACGTGAAAATATGTAATTGAGAAGAGAGAGAGAGAGAGAGAGAGAGAGAGGTTCCAGCCACAGACTCTGTGACAGGGCCATGGGTGAGTTTTCTGAGAGGTTTTATTTTAGCTGGCACCGGCATGGTGACAGCGGCAGCTGCTTTAGGAGGCCACCTTTGCCAAGTGTCCTCTCCCTACCCCAGCTGAGCTCCCTAGCTCAGGGGACACAGAGGCAGTGTCTAGAGACACGCGTGCAGCTTAACCGGTGTGGACGGAGTGAGCATCCTTGCCGGGGCGAAGCCCCTTTGGAGAAGGTGAACTACTGAGACGGATTCTTCTACTTTAATGAGAGTTTCTGGGCTCGAAGCACCCACTCTGCATTTTGTTTTCCTTGGTTAGTATAAATGCGATCCAATTTAATCTGCATATAAACACACCCATTGCATATTAAAACCAACATATTACAAACATCAGGCTGAACGTTTTCTTGAAGAAGCAAGCCGAAAAAAAAAAACAAAACCCATGCATATTAATATCGCAGATAAGCCAATTATTATATTGAGTCGTAAATAAAAAACAATATGATTAATCTAAATCTGGGCGCTTCGTAAAGTCAAATGTATATTATGATCAGGCTGTTTTAGAAACAATATCACAAACCCTTGCATTTTACATGCAACGTGCTTAAAATTAATTTCCCAGGGCGATATCTTATTTTGTCTCACCTGTACTAATAAGGTTCATGAAACATTGATATTACTTAATATCACAATGCAGAGGAGAAGCCATTTCTCTGCTCTTAATTGAGGGAAAGCACTCTGCTCGGCCTCATGGTTTCCATGGCCACCATGAGGATGTGTGTGTCGAGTTCTTGAGGACAAGGGGACGGTAGATGCTGTCCTGGCTCGTTAGTTAAATGCTCAGCCTCCCATACCGTCTGATTCTGATGACCTATGTAATAAAAGTAAGTATTTTTTCCTGATCGTTTGCTACATACCAAGTCCTTTGCACAGCGATTATTGAATTATTAGTCTTCATATTAGCCTGAAGGTTTGGTATTTTTATCAGTGCTATTACATAGAAGGAAAAATAAAGTTTCAAAATTACTTTGCTATTTTTTTAAAAATGATTTTTGTGTTATTTATTTTTATGTGTATAGGTGTAGGGCTGTGTACTGTGTGCATGCAGTACTAGTGGTGGCCAGAAGAGGGCATTAGGTCACCTCGAACTGGAGTTTCAGGTGGCCATGAGCCAACATAGCTCATACTTGCGTCCTCAACTCAAACTTGAGTCTTCTGGAAGAGCAGCCAGTGCTCTTAACCTTTGAGCCATCTGTTCCAGTCCCAGGGGTCACTTCCTACTCAGGACAACTGTTACATGGGGCATCACTGATCCAGAATTGTCAGGAAATCTCTCTCTCTCTGTGCGTTGCATGTGTGTGTTTGTGTGTACAAGAGAGAATTTCAGGTGCCTGCCGCTACCCCTTTCCACCTTATTCCTTTGATGCAGGGTCTTTCACTGAATGCAGAGCCAGACTGGATGTCAGCAAGCCCCAGTGATGCCCTTGTTTCTACTCTTCAAAATGCTAGGGTCATAGGTGTGCACAGCCACATTCGGCTTTTTATGCTCAAGCTGGGGATTTGAACTCAGGTCCTCACAACAGCTCAGCAGTTACTCTTACTGCCTGGGACATTTCCCCAACCCCATATTGGCAGATTTTTAAAGCGAAGGTAGCAGCTCAAACTCACATCTAAAAATCACCGATTAAAAAAATAAAATACTAGAAACTAAATAAAAAGAAAACTGGGCCACTCTAGAGTGCTATCCCACGAGAGGCAGATAAGGCGTCTTCTCACACAGGGTGGTCCCGGGGCTACGTCTGTGCAGCCTTGCTTTGTCGGAAGCCTCCCTCCGGGCTCGCCCTGTCTGTGTGCTGCTCAGTGTTGCTGTGGGGAACTGGTGCCGAGCTCACTGGGATTTCTGTATGAGAACTCTGAAAGAGTCTCCAGGCGTAAAACTGGATGTATGGTGTTCAGGTGTGTGCGGGTGAACACGTGTGTGCTTGCATGTACACATATGCTCACATGAAGCCAGAGAGGATAGCCACGCGTGTCATCCTCACGAAGGTTCTCTGCCTTCCTTTTTGAGACCGAATCCTTCGATGGACCTGGAGCGCACCTGTGAGGTGACGCTGGCTGGTCTTGAGCCCCAGGAATCATCTCCATCTCCCTAGTGCCGGGATTACAAGCACGCATGACCATGCCTGGCCTTTTTGTTTTTTTTTTTGTTGGGTTCTGGGAATGGGACTCAGCTCTTCATGCTTGTGTACTGAGCAGTTTTCTAACTGAGCTGTCTCTCTGGACCCCCAAAGATACCTCTGTTGCTGTTTTTTTCCTCTTCCTGTGCACATGGGTGTGACACACCCTAAATGCAGGGAAGCCACACGATACGTCATTTTCTTGGACAGCAAAATTCTCTGGAACAAAAGCAGGGGAAAAAAAAAATCGATCCTTTTGTGCTAAAGGAGTACACGAGTTTCCCTGCAAACACTCAGGGTTTAATATATTACTACGGAGTCTGACGAAAATGTAAAATTCATGCACTCTGAAAACGGAATTTTTATTAATTTAAGCGGGAATCCTAAATCAGGTTTCCTGTAAGAATGCAATCAGCCGCATAGTTTCCCTTCAGACAGGCCTGACCTCTGTAAGGAACACAGTTATTTGTTTTAATTTCTCCCCCTCCCATTGCTTTCTCTCCTGGATATCCCCCCGCCCCCCGACCCTCTTCATTTTATAGAATTCAATAATGGGCGAAGTAACAAATGAGAGGATAAAAATATTCCAGAACACTGGAGGGCATACAGGGAGTATCAACAGCGAGGCTCTACCCCTCAGCCCTATCATTGGTCCATTTGACTTTATAATTCGAGCTCTCTGCTTATTACTAAATTTAACTCGTGTGTGGAGAGCGTGCCGCGGGACGCTGTCGGGTTTGGCAGGCTTGGGCTACAAAATCCCAAGGTACCTGTTTCATCCGTACTTCCGTCTCCTCGTGGGTCTGTCCATCTGGGCCTGGAGCTGTTTAACACGATCTACCAGGGAAAGCACGGTCCAGTGTTTGTTTGCTACGCCTCCCTGTTTGTGTGTGGGGGCTGGGTGGGCTGGGTCCCCCTGTACTTTCCGGTCGTTCCCTCTACTCGCCAGCCAATGCTCATGGTGCAGACGATCCCTTTCTTATTCCCTCTAAACTTTGCTTTGTTCCCATCTCTGTCTTTTATTATTTCTACTGTGTCATCAGAAACTGACTGCCGGGGTCTGCCAATTAGCCTTTGTCTGTCAGTGCCAGCCTCAGCGTCCTGAGGAGCGAATGTGCGAGGCGAGGGACAAGCCCTATTTCATATGCAGCGCTGTGTCCCCACATAGAGACATGCCATTACTGACAAAAGAGTAGTAGATGGGCTCCGATTAGCTGCTGACAAACGTGTGTGTGTGTGTGGGGGGGGAGTGGGGCTGGGAGGCACACTCTCTCACATCAAGAAGCAAACTGAAAAACTGAATTTGCTTCATCCCTTGCCCCTTCTGGACCTGCACACCCATGGTTCTAGCTGCTTTGTCACACGTGGTTTCTGTCCACTGGCACTGGTCAGTGCAGACGGGCAGGTCACAGGAACCGGAATAGTCCAGTTGTGGCTGGCAGCTTCTCAGCTCCTCACTGTAACCTGGCCCCTGCTCCCAAGTCGTGTTTCTCCGTGTCTGGGACATGGTTCATGGGAACACTTTAAAAAACAAAGACAACAACAACAAACCTTGGGCATTGCTGGATAGTGGTGGTGCACATCTTTAATCCTGGCATTTGGGAAACAGAGGCAGGTGGATCTCTGTGAGTTCGAGGCCAGCCTGGTCTACAGAGCAAGTTCCAGGACAGCCAGGGCTCCAAGAGAAACTGTGTCTCAAAAAATAAACAAACAAATAAAAAAGCAAGCAAACAAACAAAAACAACCCCCCCCACCAAAACCCCCAAACCAAACCAACAAGCCGCAAAACAAACAAACAAACAAACAAACAGAAAACAACAACAACCACACCAAACAAATCAAAACTTTGGGCATCAAGACACATATTTCATGATATTTCAGGATAATTACACAGATGAGAAAGCTGAGACCGTGAAAGGTGAAGTAATTTGTCTGAGCTTTCAGAATCAGCAAGTGATTCTGAATAGGATCACTTATAAGGATCCGAATCCAGACCTCCCGCCTGCACAGACCAGATTTGTAACCACAACATCGTTATATCAAAGTGATACTCTGGGCTGTCCGGTTAAGGGAGAAATGATTTTTTCCCCCCCACAGGATCCTAACCTCTTTAGTGACTTCTCACCGTCAAAAGTGTTGCTCTAACACTGGAGAGATGGCTCAGTGATTAGGAACACTTGCTGCTCTTGCACAGGACCTGAGTTCAACTCCCAGCATCCATGCCTGACATCTCACAGCTGCCTGTAACTCCAACTCCTGGGATCCAGTGCTCTCTTCTGGCTTCTGCAAGTATTTTCACACACCACTCACACACACACACACACACACACACACACACACACACACACACACAC
>NW_026596234.1:9101309-9117689 GCF_907164565.1 Psammomys obesus | reverse complement strand
CACACACACACACACACACACACACACACACACACACACACACACACTCACTCACAAGTAAAAATAAAAGAAGTATTTAAGAAAACACAAAGCAATTAAGAAATTAGGGCTGGTGAGGTGGCTCAGTGGGAAAAGGTGCTTGCTGTGAAAGTCCTATGACCTGGGTTTGATCCTCGGAATCTGCTGTGGAAGGAGAGCACAGAGTCTGGAAGGCCGCCCTCTGCACACACACTGATGTGCACACTGCCCCTACAATACTAATGCATAAAATAAAAATAAAAAAGCAGTACTCGCTACACACTCTATCCAAGATTTTTCAAAAAGATTCATAACTGCATATGCGTATGAGCAGCGTTACCTTTGGAAATGTGATTTCTAGAAGTTTGCCATCTGTTAAAGAAGAATTGAGAACTTTGAAAATGCTGCTTGGAAGATGGCGGTTTTGGAATGTGTGAAAGTTTAGGGCCAGTATCAGCTTTGCTTTCTCCACTTCTTCGGGACCCCAGTCATGAGTGACAAAATGCTGGCTGCTCCCGTCTCATAACCCCAGTAGCCCTGCCCTCCCATCAGCACGTCTAGGGTGCTGTGGAAACACCGTCTATAGAATTGCCACTCATTCAGTAGAAACACCCTTTCCTCTCTCCCTCCCCTCCTCCTCCTGCTCCTTCCCCTTTCCCTCCTCCTTCCCCACCCCCTTCCTCTCTCCTCCTCCTTCTCAGCACCGAGAATTGAATCTTGCCATCCCTTATTGGCATGGTCCCGGAAACCTGACCTGGGATTAGAGGGAACGAAGAAAAGACAGACACAGAGACACAAACATAGTAAAGCTGGGTCAGGCGGACCACGTTGGCTCTGATGGCGGCAAGGGGGAACCTCAGTGAATTTGCCAGGTAGAGCAGGAGAGAGAGGGTTAGCTTTCTCTCAGGAGGCTCTGTAGGGAGCCATCTCAGGCTGTGAGCATCTGAGAGGAAGAGGCTGTGGTTGTTGGTCTTGCTTGTTCTTGCACACACCATCAACACTCATGCTTGGAAGCTTTGCCATTCTCAGACTGACTCATATGGGTAAGGTATAGCCAGTCTCCCATGGATCCGAGGTCTTGGTTCTTAACACAACTGGCTCCTGTTAACACACATCCACTTGGGACTTCAGCCACTCCCTGCAGAACCTAGATCTTGTCTATCCCAGGCAAGCATCCTACTGTTGCCACAACTGGTTTCTTTTTGTGAGAACTAGTCTCAAGAGAGACCGTGGAATGGAGGATATGACTGAGAAATAAACTCTGTTTTCTCTTTCTGAGCCCCAGCAAGAATCCAAACAAAAGCGGATCCTTACTGAGCATCTCTGTGAATAGAATGATAGATTCCGCCTCACTTAGATTCTCTCTGAAGTAGAATTTGGAAGTGCCTACCCTGTGGCTCCTCAGCTCTAGGGCAGCTGGATGAGAGACACGTAAGCGCCCAGGACCACTGCAGTGATGGAGAGAAGGGAAAGAGGGAGTATATAGTGGCGAGATGGGAGAGAAAGCGAGGTCTAGTGGTTCATGCAGTGTGGAGAGAGGTGGACCTGGAGACTCAATGGTAGACATGAGGAGCCTGTGCCACCTCATTGGGCCATGGCGATGTTTGGGCCTGGGATGCCCCACGGACCATGTCTGGGTCCGTGGTCCTATCTGTGTTGCTGTTTGAGGCTGGTGATATCACCAAAGACCATGATGAAGTTTATGCTCTGGGCTGCCACCTGAGGCCCTGATGATGACCAAGCACTGTGCTGAGCTGTCCCTGCCCCTTGCCTGGGGCAAGAGAGCTGTCCCAACTACTACACTTGGGAGAGCCAGCTCCACCCCTTGCCTGGACAGCACAGTAGAGCTGGCCCTGGTGATGTGGGTACCGGAGAGCCAGCTCTGAGGTTGTGAGAGTGGAACAGCTGGTCCTGCCCCTCACCTGCCCGAAATGGGAGAGCTGGTCCTGGTGGCACTGGCACAGAGAGCTGGTGGGCTGACCAGCTCAGCTTCCACCCAGGCCCAGATCCAGGGCTCTGATTTAGCTCACACAATATCTGCCCCATCTGAGAACTGCGGGAGCACATGAATGGGTTGGTCTTGCAGACCCAAAGCTTTGGGATCTCCATAGCACAGGGCAACAATGAGATGTCCAGGAGGTATCCCGGGGAGGACTCAGTATTGACAGTGTGGTAGAAACTGGAAGCTTTGAGCCAGACCAGTGACTCACTGCAATTAACATTTGCAAGTAAATCTGTCTGGGCAGGAGGGTACACTGTGTGACACACTGTGACACACCACAGCTTCCACACCGAGATTTTTTTTTCTTTTTCTTTTTTGTTTTGGGGTAGGTTACAAGGGCCAAAGATGTTTATGAAGGGACAGGGAGATGAGTGGGACTGGGGTGCCTGATGTGAAGTTCACGAAGAATCAATAAAAATTTTAATGATGAAAGTAGAGCTTGATATAGAGAGTTGAGTATGGGTTGTTTTGGTTGTAGGTGACACCAGGAAACACCTGGAAGAAGTAGGGGGATGAGGCAGAGGAAGAAAGTGAAGTCATCAAGGTGGCTACCCAGTGAGGGGTCCCCAGAGAAGGGAGGGAGTTGGGTTTTGAGATTTTAATTCTGTCCGTTGTTGGTTGAAGGCTGCCTCCACAGGAGGCCTAATCCTTGGTCCTGGTTTATCAAGACAGAGGCTAGAGGAGCCCCTCATACAGAGAAATGCAGATGCTGTGGGCTTCCGATATCAGGATATCAGCGTAGGACTCTCAGGTGACAGCCTGGCCCACATACATGACAGTGACAGAAAGGAACAACTTAAGGTTGCTACCTCATGAGACATGTTCCTCGCCATCTCAGTCCTTCAAGAGCTGCCATATCAGCATGGTGATATCATCTATCTTTTCATTTTACACTAGAAAAATTGCATCTACTTATGATTTGCCAAAAGAGCTTTTTTTTTTTTCAGTACTGTTGTTGAACCAGCCCGCACCCAGGAGTTTAAATTAGTAAAAGGACATTTCTCCTCCACTCCTTTAAGTAGCAGACTCTCTCTGCCTCCTTGTGATGATACGGATATTGAATCGGAGAGTTAGAGCAACGGCTCAGCCGTTAAGAACACTGGTCGCTTTTATAGAGGACCCAGGCTCAGTTTACAGCCCTTACAGGGTGGCTCACAGCCCTCTGTTACTCCACTTCCAGGGAGTTCCAGTTCTGCCCTCTCTGGCCTCTAGGGGTACTGCACACATATGATGCACATACATACATACAGGCAAACACTCATACTCATAAATACAAACAAATCCTTAAAAATTATTAAATCACACAACTTTGGTTTGGGGGTGGTTGTTATTTGTTTGCTCATTTCCTCCCCTCCTGCTTTCTACCATTATTTGTGTTCCTCTTTATTTTTTAATTAGAGTTCAGTCTTTTATTGAACCTAATTTTTCTCCTCGGTACTTTTCCAAGCTGTGTTGAGCAATTTGGAGAGCCCCTAAGAAACTGGAAAGAATCCTTTCCGTCAGTAAAACGGGAATGGTGTGTGCCTCACACATGGTGGCCCAGGATTCTTTTCAACGTTAGGCGTCATCCCTGCAAAAGGAGATTAAAGCTTTCTCTTGGAGGTCATCCCACCTCCTGGTGCCTGCAGAAACAAGCTTTCGTTTCATTTTCGTACTCCTGCATTTATCGGTCTTTTCTTCCTCTATGCTAGCCACCCCTGCCACCCACCTTGCCTGTGTCTATTGTTAGGCGGTTCTGCTGTCTCCTCGCTCCGCTCTGCTCAGCTGCTTGCTGCGGCCTGGTCTGGCTTTGGCTTAACCTCTCTTCGATTTCTTCATCTGTGTAGTGGACATGCTGAAACCCAGCTTATAGGTTCTTAGACTCATCAGGCTGCACGCATTACAGATGCTTAGTCCAATGGCTGTTGCACAGTGGAACAGGTGATCAGTGTCCACTTTCCTTACACACACGCCTGTCCAGGACATAGGAGCAACACACACACACACACACACACACACACACACACACACACACACACAGATAGGCAGGCAGATAGACACACATCAGGCTTTTGAATCTACATGCACATCTACTGTGAGATTGCTAAGTGGCATATTTGTGGTTGGTATATGTGCACCACTGCGCCTGTGCAAATCTACGTACATCGAATGTGTGTGTGTGAGTGAGCGAGAGGGTGGGGGGCTGAGGGTTAAACCCTCGGCTTTGATCCTGCCAGGCAAGTCTGATGCCACTGAGCTACTTCTCTGACTCCCAGAAGCCCATGTCCTCATCCCTGCTTTCACAATCTTGATTTTGAGACATCGTACTACATTTAAAAATCTCCTCTCCCTGCATACAAATGCCACGAAGGTCAAAGGACGACCCACCATGTGGGTTCTGGGCATCGAACTCAAGCCTTTAGAGGCGGTGGTAAGTGCCTTTACCCGAGGAGCCGTTTTGCCAGCCCACACTCTAGGCTGGGAATCGTTGCTTACCCACAGCTTGACGGGAGCCTGTGTCCTGTGTTGCGTGTCTTCTGGCCTTTTCCATCAATGATGATGTAGTGTCTGCCTCTTCTGCAGGAGATGAAGTCACAGTCGCCTTGGGAGGCTCGCTCTGAGGTCACTGCTCTCACCCACCGCCTCTCTCTACCCCATCAGTCTTTGATGCTCACCTCTGAGGAAGGGAATGGGTCTCTCAGGCTCTCTGTGGGGGAAGAAAAACAATTACAGGCATTGCTAAGGGCCCCTGGGAACTCACCAGCACAGGCGCTTCATTGTAACGCCTTTCCTCACCTGCAGGGCCCAGCTTCCATGACCGGGGCTGTGATGGACAGACGGACAGGGGGACTGTGTGAGGGAGCACCAGGAAGTGAGTAACTGCAGGGTAAGGCCAGCTAGGCCACTTGCGGGCCTGAGGCTGGAAAGGGGAAGTCCCTGTGGGGTTGCACAGTTCCTCTTTGCCAGTGCGTCTGCCTTCTCCTCAGACTCTTGTGATGTCAGCGTGGCCCCCGCTCTAGAGCTTCTGAAGTGTAGACTGTGCCTTGACCCGAGGCTCGGGTTATCTGCGTGCCGGGTCCCACCAGAGAAGGAATGCAGCAGGCACCCTCCACACAGCAGATAGCAACTGGTGTTCCCTAGCGGCTGCAAAGGGACTTAGTGTAGGCTCCTGGGTTGAGCCGTGCAGCCGCTACACGCGCACACACTCACACATACACATCCTCTCACACAGCCCACACACTCTCACGCACACTCACACATTCTCATACACATGCACACATGCTCCCTGTCACCTACACTCACATGTATACCTCACACGCACAGGCTCACACCTACACTCCCATTCATATTCACACACGCTACAATACCCCCCCCCCCCCACAGACGCACTTGTAATTCACACTCCTTTTCACACACTCTCACACTCTCCTACAGCCTCGCACACACATCCCTGACCTATACACACACGGCCATTCACACACATACACGTACTCTAACACAGCATTCACTCACACACATATAGATTCTCTCTCTCCCTGTCTCCCTCTCTCTCTAGCGCACCTCCCCCGCTTTCCCCTTCTCTGGCGTTTGCAGGCAGCTCGGGCTGGGCACCATTTTCCTGCTTCAGCCAGCAGCAGGGACACAAAACCACACTGGCTGGATTTTTCTTTTCCTTATTATTATTTTTTTTTCATGTACACGAGTGTTTCGCTTACGTATATGACTGAGCCTGGTACCCTTGGAAGACAGAAGAGGGTGCAGGATCCCATGAACTGGAGCTACAGATGGTGATGAGCTGTTAAGTCGGTGCTGGGGCTTGAACCCAGGTCCTTTGGAAGGGCATGCTAATGCTCTTAACTGCTGAGCCATCTCTCCAGCCCGGAGTTGTCTTTATTTTTTGATTTTTTTTTTTTTTTTTTTTTTGACAGCATTTCTCTGTGTAGCCCTGGCTGTCCTGGAACTTGTTCTGTAGACCAGGCTGCATTTGAACTCCGTGATCGATCTGCCTCTGCCTCCCGAATGCTGGGATTAAAGGTGCGTGCCACTACCGCCCGGTGGGGTTTTGTTTTTAAGGTCGTTTCTTAGCTCGTCTGTGCAGGTCCCGAAGTACTCTTCAACTCCCCCTTCTGGCGTGACTCTCTGTGTGACCTTCCCTCGGCTCTCTCTTCCCTCCCTCTGCCATGCTCCGCCCCGTGCTGTACCCAAGCCTGTGCACACACATTTATTATCTCATGCAAACAACTACTGAAATTATTTTCCTGGAAATATCTATCTCCTGTATGTTGCACCTTGAGGAATGTATTTTATTTTTATTTTATGTTTCTAAACAATGAGTGCCAGCATTTATTGTGTTTATGAGGCACCGGGCGCTTTGCTAAACCTTACTATGCAGTATTTGTTATTTATCAAGACAAACTCGTGGGAGTATTTTCTGTTCTCTGCCATTCAACTAGCAAACAGTTTTTTTTTTTCTTTTCTTTTTTTTGGAAAGGGGCCACGAATGGCTGTAGGAGGCATTGTTTGAAATCAGAGTCAATATGTGGAGGACCTGTCCACCTGTTTATATAAATAAAGTTTTATTAAAACATAGCCCGGTACAACTGCTTACAGACTCCCACTCCGCAGTGGCAGTGTGGAAAGTTGCGTCAGCCATGACCAGAAAAGTGTAAATACTGAGTACTGGGGCTGTTGAGGTGGCTCGGTAGGTGAAGATGCTTGTCACCTAGGCTGACCACCTGACTTCAAACCCACGTGGTGGTGAGGCAGGGAGCTGACTCTTTGCAAGTTGTCCTCTGAGCTCCACACATGCTGTAGCGTGCACACTAATACAAACACACACACACACACACACACACACACACACACACACACACGTAAATAAATGCAATAAAGAGATTTATTATTTGGCATTTTTGGAAAAAAAAAAAAAACCTCGTTAACTCTTGTTCTAGATGTTGGTGACATAGCAGAGAACAAAGCAGAAGCGTACTTTTGCCACTGGGAGCTCACAGCCCACCCGCATCTGAGATCACGAAGCCTCTGGGCCAGATTTTGTGCCAGCCTCCCTTTCAGCTTAGGTGTGTCCACGTGACAGGTCCAGCCAGTAGACTCTGAGCAGAGCCAATGCAAGCTTCTCGCCACGCTGGCTCACGGCAGTGCCCTCAGTGCGGTCATCGCGGTTCTTCCTGGACAAAGACGAGCACAGCAAGCTGGCCGCTGTGCTCACAGGGCGGTCCTTTATCGCGCTGCGCTTCAGTGTCCGCTCATAACTGAGGCCAGTCGTGGATACACCCATCAAGAACCGCTCAGTTGCTGTATCCGTGGGAAATAGGATCAAACAGTTCTTTATCAGAACTATTTGGTACTTGACCCTTCCCATGAAAAGCTCACCTGGCCCTTGCTTTACAGTTAAATGATACTCAAATTGTGTGTTATTTTAAACATTTAAAAATATTTTTGCATGTCTGAGTATGTTTGTAAAATGGCTTTTTTCTTTTTCCTTTCTCTCCCCCTTCCTTCCTTCTTTCCTTCCTTCCTTTTTTCTTTCGAGAGAAGTTTTTCACTATGTAGCCCTGGTTGTCCTGGAGCTCCCTGTGGAGATCCACTTGGCTCCGCCTCCTCAGTTCAAAGGCGTGCCCTCCAGTTCAATCTTGGTTGTCAACGCGGTCATTTTTGATGGTGACTAAGATGCATCTCTGGGAAGGCCTGCAGCACGATTCTCGGAAGGATCAACCAAAGTGAGAAGACTGCAGCTTCTGGAAGTAGCCTGAAGCCTCTCAGAGAGGTGCAGGGAAGAGCTGATTGCTGGCCTGCCTATCGCCAGCTCTTGCTGGTGAGTGAGGGTGTCTGTTCCAGTTTCTGATGCTGCCACTGCCATCTCCCAGGGAATCCTCCAGGTCATCAGGACCAGACTGGGACTGTTGGCTACCGGGCTGGTGTGATGAGCAGTCACAGGGTTCTCGGCCTCTTCATCACTCAGGTAACCATGTTTTATGCAGCCCTACGTGTGAGCCAGTCTAGTGAATTCCCCTTTACAGGATGCATACATTCCATCGGTTCTGCTTCTCTAGGGAGCCTCCCTACCGCACGATGACATACCTGGGTACAGACACACAGCCTATGTTTATGGATACACGCACATACAGGCATATTTTTAGCCAAAGGGAATATTGTATGTAATTGTTGCTCATGCTGTGTCTTGGACATTTTCCCTCTATCAATAGCTATAAGCTATTTTGTTGGGTTGGTATACATGTACAATGTATGTGCAGAAGTGGGCATGGGTGAGAGCATGTGCAGAGGCTGGAGGAGGATGTCAGGGGCCTCGCTCTGTCATTCTCTAGGTTAGTCCCTGGAGACAGGGTCTCTCACTAGACCCAGAGTTAGGCCCGCAGCCAACAAGTACCAGTGATCCTTTTAATCCTTTCCTCTCAGCCCCTCATCTCACCAAGCTTACAGGTGTGTGTGTGTGTGTATGTGTGTGTGTACCTGGCTTTTTAGATGGGAGCTGGGGATTCAAACTCAGGGTCTAATGCTTGCATAGCAAGCGAGCTCCACTGCCAACCCATCTTCCTGGCTCTCCTGCTTTTTGAGTGAAGTACACATTCCATTGCATGGATATACGGTGACGCCTTTGATTCTCTTTTCTCTTGATGGCTGTAAAGCTTGTTTCCAATTTCTGTCAACAATTTGAATGAGTTCTCGCAATACCTATGGAGTTATAGCCTTGATTCATTTGCTCGGTAGAACTCAAAGTTATTGCTGGAGGAAGGCTGACTTCCTTCAGTGCTGGCATTTCTCACACACAGTAAACAGGACCAAAAATACCTTCTGCATTTTGGATCTTAATTATGCATCGATACACTTAGTTAAAATTCACATTGTCAGTAAAAGGTAAGGAGCACGTTAGATTGTGGGCGCTGGCATCGTGGTTCACACACATTTAAGCTTTAAAAATCTGTTGTTACATTATGGTAGATTTTTCCAGAAAGAAACACGAAGTTTGCAAAAAAAAAAAAAATGCGTTTTGAAAAGAAGACAGAAGGAGATATGAACCCCGTGGAAGGAGTCCAGCGCATTCTAGAGCAGGTGAAGTTGTGCACAATTAAAAATGGAGCCAGCATCACACCTCCACACGCCTGCTCTTTCCAACAAGCGGGCTCTCCCCCCTACCTCTGAGAATTTGGCAAAGCCAGAGGATGAAAGCCCAAGGTATCAAGTTCCAGGATCAAACCCACGTGCAGTTTTACATCTTGCAAGGCCAAATGCTCATACTTTATTGATTTGGGGTCAAGTTTCCCACACTCAGACTTTGCTCGGACCTTTGACAGTTTCCCTTTGGAGACTCACCTGCCTGTCGTTTGATGCTAATTTTTCACCTTGTTGGTACATCTCCAGCTGAACGCCCTTTGTTCTGTGCTCAGTTTATTTCCCTTAAAGATAGTGGCACCATGAGGTGGCCTCAATTCTTATTTTGTGCACCGTCCCGGGACCCCCTTCCCTACCCAGGGATCCAGGCTTTATGCCCTCCTTCCTGTTGCAGTGCTGGCCTCCGGGGAATCCTGCCATGTTCCCTTTGTGACCATCGACCTTGGCGTTACTCCCTTAACCTTTGTTGTTCTTTGCACGTGGTCTTCTGCTCTCACGTGTCTCCCGCTGCTTCCTTGGGACTGTCTTGGTACTTGGAACAGTCTGGAGGCGCACTGTGAGCGTCTAAGGAGGAAAGGGTCAGCTTCCCTTATGACTCCTTCCCCTCCCCTTTTCCTCTCCTCTCTTTCGTCTTCTCTTTGCACACGTGCTCTCTCTCCTCTTTCTTCCTTCCCTCCCCCCTTTCCTTTTTTATAAGTTCATTTATTCACTTTATATCCCGAACACAGCCCCCTCCCTCCTCTCCTCCTGGTCCTACCCTCTTTTCCCTCTCTCCCCTCCCCTTCTTCTCAGAAAAATTGGAGATCCCCTACCCCCGTATCAACCCACTCCAGCACATCAAGTCGCATCAGGACTGAGTGTATCCTCTTCCACTGAGGCCAGGCCGGGCAGCTCAGTTGGGGGAAAGTGAACCAAAAGAAGGCAACAGAGTCCATGTCAGAGATACCCCTGCTCCACTTGCTAGGGGACCCACATGAAGACCAAGCAGCCCATTGGTCACCTATGTGCAGGGGCCCTAGGTCCAGTCCATGCATGCTCTTTGGTTGGTGCTTTAGTCTCTATAAGCCTCCATGGGCCTGTTAGTCTTTTTGTGGAGTCTTGTCCTCTCTGGGTCCTTCTAGCCTTTCCCCCACACCTCCACCAGACTCTCTGAGCACCTCCTAATGTCTGGCTGTGAGTCTCAGCGTCTTCTCAGAGGACAGTTATGCCAGGCTCGAGCTTGCAATCACAGCATAGCATCATTAGTTGTGTCAGAGGCTCACACCTCTGCCACGAGGTGGGTCTCGGGTTGTGGCAGTCATTGGTTGGACATTTCCTCAATCTTTCCTCCATCTTTGCCCCTGCACTTCTTACAGGCATTTTGGGTCAAAGGTTTTGTGGGTGGGTTGGTGTTCCCCCTCCCTCCACTGGAAGTCCATGCCTGCCTGGCTAGGAGATGGCCTCTTCAGTCTCCATGTCCCTCGCTGCTAGGAGTCTCAGCTGGAGTCACCCCCATATCCTCCCAGGAGCCTACCCTGTCGGAGGTCTCTAGCTTTTCTTAGACCCTCACCTGCCTCAGGTTCCTAGCCCTCTCATCCCCCTGTCCCCACATCGGGTCCCACCCTTACCTTTCTGTCCTGTGTCTGCAGGCGCATGTGGGGGCCAGAGGACTCTGTCCATGTTGATCCCAGGATGCCATCCACCTTGAGTTTGCTTGTCTCCTTTTGAAAACAGGGCATCTCATTGGTTTGGAACAAGCTAACTGGCCAGCAATCAACCCCCAGAGATCCACCTGCCTTTACTTCCCCAGCGCTGGGATTACACCTTTTCACCTACTTCTCCCCCCCGCCCCCGCCCCTCTAAGTAGGTTCTGGAGACTCAAACTCAGGCCCTCATGCTTGCGCTTCCCGGCTGAGCTCTCTGTTTTAGGAAGCGGACCCCAAATGTTACCTAAACATGCACCACAGAGAATAATGTTCTCTCTGTGTGTGCATGTGTCCAAAAGGGAGGTTAAAAGTGCTCTTTGCAACTCTCCTTGTTTGGACAGGCCACCTGCAGCTGGTTTGCTGGCTCAAGCATGGTTGGTGCAGACCAGGGCACTTGGCCTCGAGTGTGGAAGGCATCCATTGACCTTGGTAGACTCGGTGGTCAGAGACACAACAGGAGAGAAATCAATGTCCCCCAACACCAAAGTTCAGAAGGGATGCAGCAGGAGAGCAGAACGTGGAGGCAATGGAGACTGTGCCCCCCCACCCAAGGGGACCACGGTCTAATGTGTCCCCACTTTTGGAGGCTGCCTGAGGGGGGGGGAGAGGCCGGGAGGGGCACCTGCTCACATGGCAATAGACTGAACTGACTGGTTACCTACCCCAAACTGATGCGAGTTGTCTAGAAGTGTCATGAAGACTGGGGACTTAAGATAAAAAGAGCAGAACTGAGGGCTGAGGTGACAACTCCGTCAGGACCTGAGTTCTCACTTCTAGAACCCCCTCGAAAAAACCCAGGTGTGGTGGCACATGCTTGTAATTCAGTAATTCAGTCCTGATGGCTTGGAGGCATGATGGTATCTGAGAGTCACTGGAATATGTATCATATACATTCTTTACCTCAGCTTTTTTAAAAAAAATTTTTTTTTCTCCAAACAAAAATCTTCAATGAGACCTTTGTGTGAAGATTTTTTTCCTATTAAAGATATATTCAGACCTTTGTTATGTTTCTGTAATAACAAATAAAATTGAAAAAAACGATGGGATGAGGGGAAAATATCCCGGATGGGGTGTGGCTCAGCGGCAGAGTGCTTTCTTGCCTGCACGAGAGCCCAGGTTTAATCCGAATTGCAACAAAGATAAAGGTGGGGAGAACAGGCTTTAAAAATCTATCTCCCAAGCACCGGCTATGGCAGCATACAACCGCAATCCCAGCACTCGGGAGACAAGGCAGGAAGGTCAGGAGTTCAAGGTCACGTCTAGCTACATAGAGTTCAGCCCCTCCCAACCCTGAGCTACACAACAACCTGTCTTTGAAAACCAATCCATTTCTTGCTGGCTGGAGAGGTGGCTCAGTGATTAAGAGCATTTGGTATTCCTGCAGAGGACCCAAGTTCAGTTCCCAGCAGCCATATTGGGCAGCTCTAGGGGATCTGATACCCTCTGGCCTCAGCAGGAACCCCCAAGCATGCATGTGCGCTCATACACACACACACACACACACAGACACACACACACAGACACACATGTAGACACAATAAATATTAAAAAAAAAAGAATGATAAATATTAAAAAAAAATCATCTCTAAAAACAAGTCATGCTCTCCCTATTTTTTTTTTTTTTTTTTTCTGCATCAGCTGGGTGACCAGGCCGGCCTCAGCTCTTAACTTTGAGCCAGAGAATCTACAAGAACGCTCTCTAGAAATGGACTGGGAGCCTGTTTTGAAGAGAATCTATGAAGACAGGGCACTCGTGGTGATTCTAAGTGATGACAACAGGAGAGGCCACCGGCCCCCTCAGAAGTGAGGTGACAGATACGCGTAGCTCCGAGCATCCAACTCGGGATACAAGTGGCTGTGACCGTGTGGCCAGAGGCCCTCAGAGAAGGGACTGTGGAAGAAAGCACGAACCGGAGAGGGTCGCTGCCGTGTTGCCCCAGTTAGCTTGAACTGTCAGTGCGACCCAGTCTAGAAATCACCAGAGAAGGGAGTCTCAGGTGGGGGAGCGGCCCAGATCAGACTAACCCCTGAGCATGCTTGATGGTAGGCGGGCCTAACCCTCTGTGGACAGCATCGGTGGTGAAGGAAAACTTCTGAGAAGAAGCTGCGTCTGCAGAGATGGATTGGCTGCTGAGAACTTCAGTACTGTGGAGAGATTGCAATGTTACAGCCTTACCTTGCGCTAAGATCCTCATCCTCCCCCGGTGTGAGAACTGAGATCTGACAACAGATTAAAAACAACAACAAAAGCTTTTAGAACCTATTAACTCAGCAGCCAACTAGCTTCTACCAATCCCAAGGCTAAGGCTGTCAGCAAGGAGGACCTTGGGCCCATAGAAAAGCTTCCCGCATCTCTCTGTACCCCCCTCTCTGCTGTACCCACCAATGTAATTTCAACTTGCTCTGATTCACGACTTTCTTTGTAAAGCTATAAAAACATTGTGAATCTGCTTCCACACTGACATGGAGTTCGGGGTCATCTAAATCTGTGCCCTCAGACCAGGGTCACTCAAAAGAGCTCCACAATCAATTCTTATTCCCTTGAAGACGGCGGTTCTCAACTTGTGGGTCACAAGCCCCGAGGGCGGAGGGCTGTGGAATGACCCTTTTGCAGGGGTCACCCAAGACCATCAGAAAATACAGTATTAACAGGGTGGTAGGGGCGCACTCCTTTAATCCCAGCACGAGGGAGGCAGAGGCAGGTGGGTCTCTGAGTTTGAGGCTAGCCTGGTCTACAGAGCAAGTTCTAGGACAGCCAGGGCTACACAGACATCAAAAACAAAAACAAACACCCTCCCCCCCCACAAAAAACAAACAAAGCAAAAGAAAACACAAATATTTACAGTATGATTCATAACAGTAGCAAATTTACAGTTGTGAAGAAGCAATAAAAATAATTTTATGGATGGGGTGAGCACAGCGTGAGGAAGAAGGTTGGGAACGCTGCTTTAAGATGAACACTGGGGTTTGCCTTGACAATCCTATAGGTGGTAGTGGGGGGGGGCGTGCCGTATAAGAAATCGAGCTGACTGAGCCTGTGAGCAAGGCAGCGAGCATCGTTCCTCCGTGCTTCCTGCTTCAAGCTCTTGGAGGTTCTGCCGTGAAGGACTGTGACCCGAAAGTGTAGGCCAAGTAAATCCTTCCCCTGAGTTGCTTTCAGCCAGAGTGACTCTGTCGTGGCCCCAGAATGAAACTAGAACGGGAGCTTCAAACTCAAGTCAAGCTCAGTCTCCCTGGGCGGGTGTGGCCGCCGTGGCTCACAAACTGGAATGTGGGGGCTAAAATGGTTTTCTGTAAGTAGATTTAACCACGTGTGTACGAGGGTACATGTGCATATGCCTGCTTGCATGTGTGTGCATGTGCGCGAGTGTGTCGCTGGGGCTCCTGGGTTCTATAGGAAAGCAGGCTGAGTAAGCCACGGGGAGCAAGCCAGTGAGCAGCACCCCTCCACGGCCTGTGCGTCAGCTCCGGCCTCCAGGTTCCTGCCCCCACTGCTTTGGAGATGAACTGTTACATGGAGTGAAGTAAACCCTTCCCTCCACACTCTGCCTTCGGTCATGGCGTTCCTCATCTGAACACAGCAGCCCTGACTAGGACGTGGGCCCACTAGTTCAGAGCATTTTGTTTAGTCAGGTCCTAGCTTCTTGTTTATTCCTCCAGAGGCGGATAACCCCCACAGGGGTCCCGTTTACCTTTTGATCACATCAACCAAGTGAAAAGGTTTGGGGGTGAGGGTCAAATTCTCACCTTTTGTACAAAAAAAAGGAAGCTGTTATTAAAGGGGCTCCCTGTTAGAGTCTGCATGTGTTCCTGCTCTGCAGGCCCCTCTGCAGGCCCCTCTGCAGGCCCCCATGCTTCTCCAGGCTGGATTTGCTTCTGACGGTCCTCCTTTTCCTCTGTCTTGCCTTTAAACTCCCAGTCTTGGATTCAGCCCCAGCTCTAGGCCTCTACTCCACATTCTGAATTTGTGGCAATCTTTTATTATTCTTTCTTTCTTTAAGTCATTTATTTATTTATTTGTGTGTGTATGTGTGTGTGTACTGAGCCATGGGGTAACTTCTGGAGGTGTGGGCCCTAGGCCTCAAACTCAGGCTTGCTTGGTAGCAAGTACCTTCACCCAGGGAGCTGCCTGGCCAGTTCTTTTTTTCATCCTTTTACTTTGCCTCTGGGAGCTCTTGCCTGTGACTCGGAGGGAGGACAATGACCACGGTTCCACATCCGGCATGTCATTTCAGATAGAGCACTACTATGTGAACAAGGACCTTGCTAGACTGTGCTGCCTTGGCGTTGTGGCGTGCCGAGGTGAACACACTGAGGCCTTTACTCAGCACGAGACCGTGGCGGGAACTGGGGTCCAAATCACGCAGGGGACCACGCCAGAGCTGTGCAAGTTAGGAAAGCCTCCTACCAAGAAGCCAGTGGTAAGAGGCTACTCTGAAAGGGCCTGGTGAAACCTTATCGACCCCCACACGCTCTGAACCCTCCAGCCCCGCCCCTCGTGCCGGCCCTCGAACCCAGGTCCCTGACTGATGACTTGCAACAGCTGAAACCTCTGCCCGTGCTGCTGGCTGTCCATCGCCAACTTGGCAGAATTTAGAATCACTGGGAGATCACCCTAGGGGCATGCCTCGGGGGATTGTCACGGTTCTGTCGATTGAGGGGGGAGACCTTCCATCACTGTGGGTGATGTCATCGCCTGAGTAGGGATCCGCCTCAGGACCTCACATTTGATATGCTATTTCCCCAGCTCCCAGAAGGCAGTTCTTTGTATCTCTTAGGTCAGGACTAGATTACATGGCTGGCCCAGGCTGCAAAGGAGGCTGGGAAAGCAGATGGCCAGTCTTCCTAGGCCCTGGGCTGCAGGTGGGGCATCAGGGGTGAGCGGTCTGTGGCAGGCGCCTTTCCTGTTTTGAATTGGTTTTGTAGAGACGGGCGGGAGGACCACAGATTGACTTGTCAGTTCACAGGAACAACACCGAGCCACAGGTGCACCCAGCAACGATGCTTGATATGTTCATGGCTGAAAAGTTTCCATTTTCTACAGCAAAGGTCTCAAGTCTCTGTAAAGGACAGAGATGAAAAGGTCAGCACTTCAGGCTATTTCCTTACCCGATGGCTTCCAGGGAGCTGAGCCCAGCGCGTCCAGGGCTCGGAGGTTCCTGATAAAGCTGGTGGTGAGGTGTGTGCTGTCGCAGAGTTCCAGGCTAAGTTACTGTGGGCCCCTGGCTCCTGTCTCAGCTCTCCTGCTGTCTGTTATACGGAGGTGTGTGATGCTGATGAGAACGGTCTCAGTGGAGAAAGTGCACGAGCCAGCAGCTGATTGAAAATAATGTCGGGGACAAAGTTCCCCCAGGGGAGCGGAGGGCGGGCGGGCCCAAGCACTGGCCTTGGCTGCACAAGCTGTCTTCACATCTGCCTGGAACCCATAGAAGTCAGGGGAGGTGAAGGCTTTGATGGCTGGGATGTCACAAGATTGAAAGATAGTATACATTGCATGCTTACACACACACACACACACACACACACACACACACACACACACACACA
>NW_026596234.1:8963954-9101299 GCF_907164565.1 Psammomys obesus | reverse complement strand
ACACACACACACACACACACACACACACACACACACACACACACACACTGGGCCTAACAAGGTGGCTCAGCAGGGAAGGGTGACTGGGGCCAAATTCAGGCGTCCACACGGTGGAAGGAGGGAAGCCATTCCTGCAAGTTGTCTCCTGGCTTTCACAGGTGTGCTGCGGTACCCGAGCGTGTGTGCGCAGGTGCATGGCACACACGCACGGGAAAATAAGAATGTGGTAAATAAAAACACACCGTAAGAAGTTGCTGCTTGCTGCCTGCTGGAGAGAATTCTGCAGTCAGGATCCTCCTTGAGGAGGGTCTAACTCACCAACCAACACTGGGTGCTGCACTGCGTGTTTGAGACTGGGAGAAGGTGGGTATCTCTCAACTCCCGGCCTCTCAAAGATCAAAATTATAGGCCCCCGGGGTCAGCAGAAATGTGTCTTCCTCTCCTGGAATGTGCCTGGAAGAGGTCTGGCTTAAAAAATTCTCCCTTGGTGGTGGCTGGGACATTTTTTTTTTCCTGGGCTATGAAATTCTTTTAGGGACGGTGGTTTTCTTGGTGTTATCTGACCTGGAAGAGTTGAGAGGATTTAAATAATTGATTCTAGGACAAGCTTGTCCCATCAGCTCTACACAGTGACTCTCAGGCTGTGAGTTATTTAGAATGCCTGAACCGCCGCAAACCAGTATTTCCAGAGCCTGGAACAGTGCTGGGGACACCTGTAAACTCTGGGATGCACCACAGTGCCACCATGATGCTGGGGAACTTTTTTTTTTTTTCCCTCACATCTTTTTTTTTTGTTTGTTTCGTTTCGTGTTTAAAGCTTCTTATTTTTACTTTATTTGTGTGGGTGTTTTTCCTGCATGTGTGTCTAGCCACCATGTGTGTGCAGTGCCAGCAGAGGCCAGAAGAGGGCGGCAGATCCCTTGAAACCAGAGTCGCAGAAGGTTGTGAGCTGCCATGTAGGTGCTGGGAATCGAACCCAGGTCCTCTGTCAGAGCAGCCGGTGCTCTCAACCTTTGCACCATCTCTTCAGCCGCTAGGGAGCTTCTTTGAAGCAGCTTTTTGTCATCTCCTGGGTTTACCTAAATTGCTGTAGTGAGCATTATGAGTAAGACCCGCACAATATAGTAGGCACCAGCTACCTGAGGCTACAATGCTAAAAAAAAAAAAAAAAAGATATATTTTGCTATTTATTTATTCGTCTGTGTGTGAATAGTGCACAAGCGTGTGGGTGCCTGTGGAGCCCAGAAGGTGAGGTGGTTTGAATGAGAATGGCCCCCGCAGGCTCGCAGATTTGCACGCTTGGCCTAACAGGAGAACTGTTTGGAAAGTATTAGGAAGCATGGCCTTTGTGGAGGAAGGGTGTCGTTGTGGGTGGGCTCTGAAGCTTCCGAAGGCCATGCCAGGCCCAGTCTCTCTCTCTGCCTTCCACCTGTGGATCTCAGCTACTGCCCAGGACCACACGTGTCTGCTTCCCGCCAGGACGATTTTGTCCCCAGTTAGAATGTTTTCTTTTATAAGAGTTGTCCTCGCTGTGGTGTCTCATCACAGCAGTGACTAAGCGAGCGACGGACAATGTGAGCTGCCTCATAGGGGTGCTAGGAACCAAACACATAAACCCTGATCCTCTGAATGCGCCGTCAGCGCTCTTAACTGCTGAGCTATCTCAGCCAGCCCCGGGGCTATTTTAGTTTTAGTCAACAGTAACTGTCGATTAATTTATAATTTAAACTCCAGTCCATGGCTCTCACGGGCTACGTGTCAAGCATCTCATAGCCACAGTGGCTACTGGCTGATACCTTGGGCTGCAAAGCCACAGAGCGTGTCTGTGATCACAGAGATGGCTGGGGCTGGATTAGGCAAAAACCAAGCAGCTACTTCCTCCCACCGAGGCGGTGAAAACAGCACCTCCCCGCCACCCACAACAAACTGACACTAACAGTTGCCAGGTCTGGGTTGTGAAGGTGACAAAGAGCCATGATTAGGGACAGATTAATGGGTTGTGGGGCCCAGTGAAGAAATGAGAGTGATCATGGTATTGATCTGGCCAGGCATGGAGGTACACACCTTTAAGCCCAGCTCTCAGGGAGGCAGATTGCTGTGAGTTCGAGGCCAGCCTGGTCTACAAAGCAAGTCCAGCCAAGGCTGCATAGAGAAACCCTGTTTTAGAGGTACTTTACTATTTATTAGTGTGTGTGTGTGTGTGTGTGTGTGTGTGTGTGTGTGTGTGTGTGCGTGCGTGCATGTGGGTGCCTGTGGAGGCCAGATGAGGGCATCAGGTTTCTTGGAGATGGAATGACAAGAAATTGTGCCGTGGGAGTTGGGACCTGAATACCGGTCCTCAGCAAGAGCAGCCTTCACTGCTGTGCCATCGCCCAGCCCCAACTGTAGTTGTAGATCGTACATTGTACTTTCTATATAAAAATATTCTTGCTTGGTTCTGCACAGGACTTTTCCTTTTTGGGAAGAATGCCCCCCAGACTTTAAAATTGGCATATATTAGTTATGCATAATAGCTATTAGCACACATTAATTATACCTAATAGTTGTCTCATTATAATATTTTCATACTTGTGCATAGTGTATATTGATCATATTCACCCAATCACTCTCTCTTTCCCCCTCCCACTTTTGTTGATTCCCTTCCTCTATTTTCCTGTGTGTGTGTGTCTCCCAAGGACTTGCTTTGACTTGCTGACTGGAGGTCGGGGGAGGGCTTACTTACAGCAGCACATACAACTTTCCAGTGGCTACACTCCTGAAGAAAAGGATGGGCCTCCATCCTTTGGATTCATTTTGGAGAGTGCGGTTGTCTGTAGGACAATCCTCAGACAATCACAGGGTAAAGTCCTACTTTTTCTTTTTGAGAAGTGGAGGGTGAGGACCAGGAAGCATCCTGCTTAGGGTCACAATGTGGTGCTGTTTGGTGAAGGAGGTCGTTAGAGGCTTTCCCCGGGTCTGTGCAGGTACGCATCCTGAGGGAGCCCCTCCCCCCAGGGAGGGCCAGGCCTGGCCAGGGAGATGCCAGAGTGTTCCAAGTGTCAGAGAGCAGCGCTGCCTGCTTGCTTCCGCACGTGCTGCTTCCGGAGAAGGTGTTTCATCAACAGAAATGCTGATTCTCTGGCTTTCTCACGCTAAATTTAGAAGTGACATTTGCATTTCCGCAGATCAACAGCGCCTGCTTAGAACCGGCTCCCAGAGCCTTCGCCAGATGAATGGTTTTCCCTTTCTTGGCTGTTGGGAATTAGCAAAATTAGGACGGGGTAGGTGAAGATAGTTTAATATAGCAAATGCATCCTTTTTAGGAGGTAAAAAAAAAAAAAAATCAATTGTACCTTGGCTTTCCAAAAGGCTGGGGGGTGGGGTGGGAATTACCCACTGTACTTTCTACCTCATTTAGTAAAAATATAACGGCAGGCTAACCTAGATGCCCAACTCTCTCCCTCTCCTTCCCTCCATCTTAGTGCTCGTGTGTGTGTGTGTGTGTGTGTGTGTGTGTGTGTGTGTGCGCGTGCACAGGCCATGGGGGGCCGTGGAGGTCAGAGGACAATTTGCAGGCGTTCTTCCCTTCGTCTGGGTTCCAGGGGTGGGACTCAGGCCTCCAGGCTTGGTGGCAGGCACCTTTTACCTGCCGAGCCTTCTCGCTGGCCCCAAGCCTGACCTGATGCCTTCCTGATGCCTCCTTGACAGCTCAAGTTCCTCGGGAAGTTGCTGTTTCCAGGCAGCTCACCGGTTCTGCCTGCCGTTCCTGCACCCTTATGAGTCTGTCTGGTGGAGGTCAAGTATTTGAAGTATTACACTGACATTTTTCCGTCTTGGCAGAGTCCTCTGAGCTGTTGAGCAAAGGGACAAAACGGCTTGTTTCCTGGTCAAGAGGGCGGGGAAACTGTCACCCGCAGCCCCGCATCCTTCTGAGGGGTTGTTGGTCTGCTTTTGGTGGTACCATTCTACCGCTTTCTGGAGTCTATAAAAAAACCATGAACTAGTGTCACCATAAGAGGGCAGTGTGCACCCTCTCCAGGAGCGCACACAAATCCTTCGTCTCTCTGCAGTGGGTAAAAGGATTTGTCTGGCAAAGGGCAAACCCATTAGGCATCAACATCCTGCATTTTCTTGTTGTTGCTTGTCATCATGGAAGCAATGATTGGAAAGTCCTGATTACCCGCGAGATCTCCTAGACAGCGCACGTCTCCAAGAATTCGCTTTCCGAGTTACTGCTTTTGATTTTCACCTGTGCTACATGTGGCCCGTTCATGACCTGGGAGCACTTTTCCTGGTGTTGTCAGGAGGGCTTGGCTTCCCTCTGTGGAGGGGTCTCATCTGGGCAGAGCTGGTCCCGAGTTAACAGGAATGTGTTCAATAAGACAGCAGTAGTTAAGGTTTTAAAGAGAACCTTTATTTGTCTCTCCTGGGGTGGGGGTGGGGGTGTCATTAATGCAAAATGGGCTGGAAAAGTTCTTGCTGAGATCGTGTCCTAAGGCAAGCACACACGAGGAACTAGTGGATTATTTTTTTCAGAGCTGTTTTCCTTCTGAAAGGCCAAAAAAAAAAAAAAAAAAAAAAAAAAAAAAAAAAAAAAAAAAAGTAGGAGTTTTGTTTTGCTTTATTTTGTTTTGTTTTGTGTTTTTCTAATGAACCCCATACGCCAGAAAGCAAAGCCCAGAGGTGACATTTGTACATCTGAAATACGGTCTACTTCGACACCGGTAGAATCTCATCAGCGTGATCTCTTTGCCAGATGGTCCTAGAATTGGCAAAATCGTGATTGTGTCAGTGTTCCAGCCTGAGTTTGTTCAGGTGTGAGACGGTAAAGGTGGGGTCTGGGGCTCTGTTTTCTTTTCTTTTTTTTTTTTTATTATTTAAAGTTTAGCAAATCAATTGTTTGCTTTAGAACTGCAGGGCAGAGCGGCTTTCTGCCGACTGTGAGGCAGGAGGCTCTCTAGAGGGCAGTAAGGATTGGTGGATCTTGGCGGATTTTCTAAGATGAGGGATCATCACTGGGCAGCTGTGAAGGTCAGGGAGGGCAGCCAATGCTGCCACTGGGGGAGAGGTGGAGTGTTCCAGAAAGACGGTGCTGGGTCCTGTTAGGTCTTGAGAGCTGGTATCTGGTGATGACTGACAGAAAGGGCTTTCTCCTCTTCCCAACAGCAACAGAGCAAATGTGATTACGAATTCCTCTATGTACTGATGGCTGGCCAGGGATTCAAGAACTAAATGGCTGCTGGGACGGTGCCTTGCAGGCTGCAGACAGCTCATGTTAGCATAGCCCAGCAGAAAAGGTGGGGAGAAGAAATTCAACCCTCAAGCACTCAGCCAGAATGGTCACACACATCTAGGAGACACTGGGAGACTCATTTGATTGTTTTTATTCAGGAAAGAGGGCCTTGTGGCAGCTGGGGAAGAGAAGGGAAGGTAGAAGAGGGGAGAGGAGGGGAGAAAAGGGAAGGGAAGGGAAGGGTCAGCTACTGAATGATAACCCAGCCTCCTGTATTTCTTGGTTCCACACACCTGCAAAGCAGGGTGAGAAGTCTGGATAGACTCGCTCAGGAGGGAGGGGAGTTGAAGTGGGAACTGAGGGATCAAGCATTCAGTTCTGGGGACAAAAGAGGAGGTTTCGATGAGGTGGCAGAGTGAAATCTGTGTGGGTCCAGCAGGCAGGGAGGTCCCTTCTGGGCTGCTGGGAGTTTAGGACTGGGCCTTGCCGGTGCTCTATGCTGGACCCATCTCCACCCTCACTCCCCCTCTTGTTGTATACCCAGCAGCGAAACACTGATATTCCCTTGTGGAGTCTTGTCTCTGGGAACTGGGGTTTCCCAGATGGAACTTTTGCAAAGGGCGGATTTTGGATGGATGTTAGAGAGCTCAATGGTTTTGGTTCCCAGTCAGGGTTAATTCTGTCTTTGCACACTAACCGTGTCAGGAGACACACTGGCTCGGGGTGCTGCTGGCATTCAGCAGGCAGAGACGATGGATGCTGCTTTTGATTGCCAGAGGGAGCTGCCCTTTGCCCCTAGGCCTATTGGCTAAGTTTGCTGGGTCAGGTTCCTATGGATGTGTTGCAGTTCCTCTCCTTGCCTGCCACAAGTCAAATATGTTGGCAGGTTGAAGAACTTCCCATCCACTAGCTGTCGTGCTGTGTTGTGTGCCTTTAATCCCAGAATGCAGGAGTCAGAGGCAGGTGCATCTCTGTGAATTTGAGGCCATCCAGATCTACAAAAGAGACCCCGTGTCAAAAAGATAAAAACAAGATAAACAGACAAAACGAAAAACAAAAACATAGAAACAAAAAAACAAACCCAACTTATCCTTTGCAGAAGGAAGTAGTGAACAGTGGGAATTACATTCAGCGTGGGCAAGTGCGAGCGTGTGTGTGTGTGTGTGTGTGTGTGTGTGTGTGTGTGTGTGTATGTATGTACAAGTGATCAAGTGATGCCAAAGAATAAGCTTGGGTGTCTTCTCAGAATGTATCTGCCTTGGTTTTTGAGACGCAGTCTTTAGTGGCCTGGAACTCACCACGTAGGCTAGCCTGGCTGGCCTGGAAGCTCCAGGGATCTTGTGTTTGTCTCTTCTCAGCACTGGGACCATTGATGGGACTACTATGCTGGGCTCTTCCATGGATGTGGGGTTTGAACTTGGGTCCTCATGCTTTACTGATGGAGCCATTCCCTCAGCCCCTGGGTCTGTGTTCCATCCATATAGGCCACCTGTGGTTTTGGAGCAGTCACATGTCAGCTCCTCACTATCCCCTTCGTTTGTCTGTGGGTGAGGCTGTAAGTTTTGAACCCATGAAGAGCACATGCAAGGTCACACAGAGCCCTGCTGGCCCATAAGCAGCTCTCTAGTTGTAGAAAAAGTCTAGATTTATTTATTTACTTTTAAAGATTTACTCATTTTATTTTATGAATGTCAGATTCCTTAGAACCAGAGTTCTGACGCTTGTGAGCCGTCATGTGGGTGCTGGGATTTGAACCCGGGTCCTCCGCAAGAGCAGCCAGCGCAGTTAACTGCAGAGGCAACTGTCTAGCTTGTTAGGGTCTGTTTTCGGTCACTGTTTGCTGCATTTTTTTTTTTTTTTGTCTGCCAAAGTTTGGGGATTGAGTCATCACTGTCAAACTCATGGCACTCAGGGGAGAGGGAAGCTTTCTGCGGCATCGAGTGGCACCACAAATGAAAGCTAATTCTTTAAAAAATTATCACATGACATCATGTTTTGATGTAATGTGATGTGACAGGCTGTGAGCTTGATTTCTGTAAGATCCCTTCAACGTAAAGCAGGGAATGGATTAACACGGTTCACACTGCCCAGGACCCCAGGGACTGGATCACACGACCCATCAGACTCAGCCACGTGCCCTGCACACTGGGGTGGCAGCATGCAGCCGGGTTCCTGGTTCTGTTTGGTGTGCGCACTTTGGATTCCACGTTTGTTCTGAGACTCTCTAAGGGGGTCAGGATGGAAGCGAAGGTGGGGGTGGAGAAGGGGCTTCTGTCACCTGACTCGTGCTACGGGAGTTAGGTGCTTTAAGAATGGCGATCCCCACGGCTTTGTGTGGCATGGCCTGCAATCCCAGCAGTCATCGCATATGAAAGGAGGCTGGGCTTTCAGAATGGTGGTCTGGGTTCCAGGTCAAGGAGACCTTTGAGGATTCCAGGTTCACTGGGATGAATAACTTATTCAGCCACTGTGGGAAGGGGCAGTGACAACTTAGATGGCGTGTATGTGGCCATCCTAACCTAAGGTAGCTATTTGTTGGTCGAATGGGAGCTGCTTCTTCTGGGAGAAGGTTGAGGGTCCTAGAAGAGGGTTGAAAGTGGCTGATTAGCCTGAGGTGGTTTGGCTGGCCGCAAAGCCTGTGGTCTGTGAGCATAGCCTCGATAAACCCACTGTGAGGGGAGCAACGCCCAGCGGCAGGCTTAAATGCGGAGGCCTGATTAACAGAGGTCTGGAAGCCAAGTGGGCTGAGAGAAGAGAATGAGCTACGGAAGTGATTCTTGTTGGAGGAGAGTCGGTACAGAGCAGTGGGCTTGTCCCGAGTCAGATGGCTCAGCAGCATCCTGAAGCTCTGTGTTGGAGGATTTTTTTTTTTTTTTTGGTCTCTCTGTGTGTCCACCCATGTGTACACATTTATGTGTATAAATGTGTGTGTGCATGTGGAGGTCAGAGGGCATCCTCGGGTATTGCTCCCCAGGCGCTGTGCTCATTGGGTTTTGAGACACACTCTCTCACTGGCCTGGAGCTCACCAGCAGGCTAGACTGGTTGGCTAGAGAGTTCCACAGACCCTCCTGTCTCTGCCTCCCGAGAACTGGGGTTACAAGGGCTTCTGACTTTTTAAAAATGTGGGTTCTGGGGGTTAAACTCAGGTTCTTGTGCATCTACAGCACACACTTCACCGACTGAGTCACCTCCCCACTCCCTGTGTTGAAGGATCCTGAAGTTGTGCGAGCCTCTAAGGAGAAAGAGCCACAGTTGACGAGCGGTTTCTGCCCTGGCTATAGACGTTGTGAGTCATCGCACACGGGATAGTCTTTCATAATGGCTAATTCAAAGGCATGCTTGTATTGGGGCTCAGAGATGGAGGAAGGGAGGGATGGAGAGAAAGGGGGAGTAGGGAGAGCTGGAGAATCAAGAGAGGAAGAAGAGGAGGTAAAAAAGAAAGAAACAGAGAAGAGAAACAGGAAAGAAACAGAAGCGTGATTACTAATGTCTGTTACCGGTTTAGGAGTATGGGAGAGAGCACTCTTGACAGCTTCTGACCTAGGCATAGCGTACAGCACTGACAATTGTCTTTGGTAGGTGCCTGCTTGATTTTCTCTCTTTATATGTGTTTTCTCACCAACAGATGTCCTTTAGTTCTTTAAATTTGGGCTGCATTTAAACCGTATTAATCAATTAATAATCAATTAATCAATTATAATAATAATTAATATTAATCAATAATTAATAATAATAAATAATCAATTAATCAATTAATTAATCAAGTAACATCACAACGAGTTTCCAAAACACACAAGAGGTAGGTGAACAGTGGCAGGTGCCTTTGTGTAGGTCTAGAGTCACTCTCTTGTGTGACAAAAATGCCTTAACCAAAAGTAACGAAAGGGAAGAAAGAATTTATTTGCTCACACTTCCAGGCCACAGTCTATCACTGGGGAGATCAGGGCAGGAACCCAAGGTAGGAACTTGAAGGCAGGACTGGAGAAGATTAGTAACTCTCTTGCTGCTATTCCATGCAGTGTTATTACCTCTGACAAGGTAACTAATGGCTGCAGAAGGATAGCAGGGACCATGGAGAACGCGGCTTGTTGGCTCTCATATAGGCTCAGGACCAGCTGGCTTTTTTTGTATGACCCTAGGGAATGGGTCCTGCCTGTGGTAGGTGAGACACTCCTGTATCAATTAACAATCAAGATGGTCCCCCAGCAGGCTAATCCCTCAACTGAGACTCCCTTCTCAGGTGACTCTGGGTTGTGCCGAGCTGACAGACAGGCAATGCTGACTAGGACAGTGGAGAAGCCAGGATCTTAGGAACTGACATCAGCAAGAGCTGAAATGAAGTAGAATGTTTGAATGGAGTAGAATCCCCTAAGACTTTGCACATGTAAAGATGAGAGAGAGAGGACAGCCAGGAAAGAGAGGTCACAGGAAGCAGTGGCATTTCCAGGGCACAGCATGAAGGTGGCTCTCACAGGTGGGAAGGCTCTACGAAGCGTGTTGTGCCAACACGCAGAGCACAGACTCTGCAAGCCGGTCGTATTGAATTGCATGGAACGATCTGGAAGGTCTGCTGTGCAGCCTGAAGAGCTGCCAGGCAGGTGCCTCTTCCACCTGCTTTCCATTGTCACCTGTCCCCACTGTCACCTGTCCCCAGGGCTGAAAAGCTGTGCAGTTTTCTAAGGCTGGAAAATGGGTGATGGAGTAAGAGTCACTCAAATTCCAGAATGTTGTCTATCCTCCCCACAGTCTGTACATGTGAAAGAGGCCTCTGGCTTGGTTTGTTTCTCTCTCCCCTTTCCTGCCTCCAAAGAGGAACTTGTGTCCCTTGGGTCTTGGTGATGGTTGGGGAAGAGTTGGTAGATAGGATTTAGGGTTCAGCGGACTGCAGAGCGAAGAGCCTGGCTGTGGGGAGCTGTGGAGGAGATGCGAGCATTTCTGGTAGTCAAGGGATATGAACGAAGCACATATGACATTTCCCGTACACTGCATGTTCCCTTAGCTGTGACCTAGGTTGGAGCCTGCGTAAGCCAGGTCCTAGGTTACCACTTCCTGGGTGTCTTCCATAGGGTCACGAGCCACACTCCACCTCCTTCCGAAACCAGCCTGACGACTCATCTCCAGGATCTAGGTCCCAAAGTCATCCTGTGGAATCAAAATCACGGACCACCCCCAAGCTGTGCTCACCCTCATCAAGTCCAAGATTGGAGGCAATGTTCACACAGATCCCAGCTCCCTGAGAAAAGCTCCAGGGGTGAGGGTCAGCTTGTGAAGAGAAAGGTAGTCATATGAGAAGTGTGTGCGCCCATGTGTGCATGTGTGTAAGTGTCCATATCTGTGTGTGCATGCATGAGTGTGTGCATGTGTATATGCGTATGTGTGTTCATGCATGCTTGTGTGTGTGTGTGTGAGCACATGTGTTCGTTCATGCATGCATGAGCATATGCATGTGTGTATACTCGTGCACATGCTGGGGACCCAGGCTCAGGTTCTCCTGCTTGTGCAGCAAGGACTCTGCCCACCAAACCATCTCCCAGCCCGACATGTTCATCTTTTGGCACCGCACTCTGCAGTGTAAGATGGGGTGGTCAGGGTGCGGGCAGGATGCCCTGAAGGAGTCTGGCTTTGATGCTCACTAAGGTGTCTCTGCCAGGCAGAGTCCCCTGCAGGCGGGTTTGGTTTTGTCTGCCCCTCTTGGTCTCACACCTACTGCGAAAGCAGTGAGACTTGGCCGTGTGGTCTGTGGCTCTGTGGAATGCAAGCGCTGTGAACACACTGGGATGGCTTCCTAGGCCTGTGACATGTGGGTCAGAGGGCCGCTCCGCCTGCTTCCCGCTGCTTCCCGCTGCTGCCTATGTTCTCAGCGAGGAGAGCATGGGGATTATTTTGGTGGTTAGGGAAGAAAAGCAAACTGGATTCATGTGTGCTCTCTTGCAGGGGGTGCTTCCTGGCTGCACAGGTCTGGCAGGGAGATCTGGAAGGTTCTGGGCATTGTGTGCACTGGCTCTCTGGAAGCCAGCTAATGACTTCTGATTAGCAAGAATAAATAAAAGAAGAGTGGGGTTCTTCCAGGCGGCTGTTGAATAGCTTCAGGCTCTGTGGGCGAAGTCTGTGTGCTTTCCTGTCCTGGTCCAGCTGTGTGATATCTGGAAAGTACCACAGGGTGCTGTGTGACCACGGAGAAAGAGGGACCTACGCTGTCCCCAGAGTGGTGGAGATGAGTGAGTGAGTTGGTGAGTTCATTTCTATTGCTGTTTTGAAATACCCTGATGAGAAAACAACTCGGAGGAGAAAGGGCTTTATTACAACCTAACAATTCCAGGTTACAGTTTGCCACTGTGTGGAAGTTGAGGCAGGAACTTAACAGCTAGTCACATCCCATCAACGGTCAAGAATGGTGAGAAATGAATGCACGCCTGCCCTCTTGCTTGCTAGCTATGCTCAGCTCCATCTCTAAACTTACACACACTTCAGGACCCTTTGCCTGAGGTGGCTGGTGCCACCCACGGTGGGCTGGGTCCTCCCGTGTAAATTAGTGTAATTCAGATAATCCCCCAAAGACATACCCGTAGTTCAACACAATCCAGACACTCTGTCATGAAGACTGTCTTCCTAGGTGAGTTTACATTGTGTCAAGTTGACAAAATTAACCACTACAGAGGTCAAAGCCATTGAGATCACAGCCCAGTTTATTGCCTGCCAGGATTTGATGCAGCTGCATAGGGCCAGTTTTCCAGCATTTTCCCATTACTATCTTCTCACTTAGCTCTAGCTTTCCTACACCATTTGGGTTTTCTTTCTTCCTTCCTTCTCCTAAGCTGCTGTTGTGTGATGCCAAGGATAAGGCGAACCCTTGGTCTTCCGATGGCTGAGACAGTGAGCAGCCACCGACAGTGTCTGCTCTTTCTTGAGTTCTGCCAAGCAAAGTCCCCCACAGGTGTGGTTGGTTTTGTGTGCCCCTCCTGGTTTCATACCTACTGCTAATACAGTCACACTTGGCCGTGTGGCCTGTGGCTATTTGGAACACAAGCATTGTGAATACACGTCACATGAAGCATGTGGCACGTATCTCCTGCCACCATCACGGCTCTTCAACAGTGTATATCACAAGTATCTTGCAAGCCCTACATGTTGGGGAGCAAGTGTCCCTAGAAGCTGGCTTTGGGGGAGGGAATGGAAGAGCTGGAGGAAACAAGCCCACACATGCACACCTTGACAGCCAGAGAGGATAGACAATTCCTGTCCACAAAATCCGCACTGTCTGACTTCATATTGGCACACATTCTAGGCTGAAGCCTGTCTGGACTCTGAGCTCCGGCCATGGGACTTCTTAGTCTGTAACCTTGGCTTTAAGGGATAGTGTGCACAGAGGTTATTAAGGCAATTAAGCCACAAATACCAAATAATTAGACAAGAAATCCTGCCGCTCAGAGCAGGAAATGAGCAGCTAGCGCCACCCTGCAGGGCGTGTGGTGACCGGGGCTTTGGGGGATTCTGTTGACAGAGCATTCGTGACTCTCAGCCACACAGCTGTCCTAGTGCAGCCTGGCGGAGCATTTGCTTTATGTCCATGGACACGACTCAGAGCAGGGGAGATGGAGGCAGCTGGGAACAGAGCTGCCTTTTCCTTGACTTGGCAGGAAGGAGGTTTACAGACGGTCAGTAGAAGCCTTCGGGGTGTGGCTAGGCACAGCGATTTCCCCATTTCACAGGAAGGGTGATCTCCGGTGAGTCAGCTGGAGACAGTGAGGAGGGGGATGCCTCCCACCATTTGCTTGAGACAGGGTCTCATTTAGCCCAGGTTAGCCTCAAACTCATGACATAGCTGAGGCGTGTGGTTAAGGATGACCCAGACTTACGATTTTTCTGTCTCTACCTCCTGAATGCCAGGATTACAAAACCAGGTTTTATGCAGTGGTGGGGATCAAACCCAGGGCTTGGTAAACTCTCCATATCCTCTATATGAGCTATATGTACTCTAGTCCTTGACTGTAACCAGTGTCATCTATAAAGATAATTTCACCATTTCCAAATGTCATCTATGTGCCACTCATATCATCCAACCTCTGGGTACATGGATGCTTTCTTGTGTTTCGTTTTGTGCCTGGCCACAGTGCTTCAATTTATTGTATATGTGTGGGAACAATTTAAAGCCAGTTTAAAAGGGCCCCCTTCCTAAAGACACACCTCATCGTCATCTTAAGGGTTTCTAGGCCAAACACTCCCTACATTTCACCCTTCTCCTTCTATTCTGATCTCCCCTCCTCCCCCTTTCGATGCTTTCCTGTGCTGTGTGTGTAGAGTAGAAATAATATGTTTGTGTGCTTGGCATCTGGACCATCCATCTCATGTCTCCCAGATGTGTCTTTCAGTCCCCGAACATCTGGGTTTCCCACTTGCAAACAAATCCAAGATTACCCAGGAGTTTAAGTTAGACTTTCAGCTGGATAAATTGCCCCACGCATTTGGAAGGCGAAGGGCTACGTGATCACGTTTGGATTTGAAAGAAAGGCTGTTGGAGGCACTGGCTCCGTTGTTTGTGGTTTGATTTTTGTGCATCATTCAGATTTAGAACTTTTTTTTTTTTTAAAGAAAGAGATTTATTTTTATTTATGTGTACGTGTCTGTGAGTGCAGGATGCATGTGGACGGAGCCCAGGGAGATCAGAAGAGGCACCAGGTGCTCGAGTTAGGGGCTGGGAGCTGAACTCGGGTCCCCTGGAAGAGCAGCGACTGACGGCTGAGCTATGCTCAGGTCCTGAACACGCCTTTACATGGGTGTTTGGGACCTGAACGTTAGCCCCCATCCTTGCCCCACAAGTGCTTATCCGCCAAGCCGTCTCCCACCCCTAAAGCTGATTCCAAGCAGAATGTACTTGGAGTGACACGTGTGTGCTGTGTACTTACTCACACAGGGCCTTTCTGCACTTGAAAAACTCTTCTGTTATTTTCCGACTTATAGCAAGGAAGATAAAAATTCTTTGTTTTTGTATCTATTTTCTTATCATATATCAGTTATACGTAACAGAATTTTCATACACACATATATGAGAAGGAGCAGAGGAGATGTGGGAAGATGGGTCGGGGAGGGGATGAGTGAGGACAAAGCATGGTGACACGTGTGTAAAGATGCCTTAGTGAAACCCATCACTCTGAATGTTAGCGTAAACACTCAACTGAAATGCTGATTTGTTTCTGAGGGGGGGTAAGCCCAACTTGAGTTTACAATTACGTGTAAAAATAGGATTTCAAGCTTTCACTGGCTCTGTTGGCTTCCTGGGAGTGCTGTAACAAAATACCAGACACTTGGTCTTTTCAAAGGACAGAAATGTGCTCGCTTGCAACAGTGGAGGTCAGGAAGTCAGAGGTTTGTGTTGCTGAGTTAGAGTCAAGAGGTTGGCAGGACTGGGCACTGTCCCTCGCCTTTTCCTCAGGCCGCTGCTTGTATTCTTCTGTTTGTGGCCACACCCCTCTGCCTCCATCTTCTCTGTGCTGAGCTTTTCTGTTTCTTCATGCCCAAATTACTCATGCCTGAGAAATAATCTTTATTATATCAGGTAACATTTGCTGGTTTTGTCTACTTGGCTGTGGGTGTCTTTTGAGGTACACAGTCAAGCCCGTCCCTTACATATGTTCAAAGCGTCTGTGGGGAAGTTCTACCTCAGACCAAGGGCCGGCTGCTCAAACGCTGCAGTCAGAACTCTACCCCTGTCTTCTTCCCCCTGCACCTATCATTCTCAGGTTGCTGGCTCTCATGAGCCGGTATTAATAAAATGCCACCAGGGACCAAAGACAAGGGGTGGACAGACTGGTTTTTCAGGTCAGATACTTGTTTGCTTTTGTCAATCAAGTGGAGCCAGGCCCATTTGTCGATGCGTTTTCTACGGTTGAGTTGGTGAGTGCAGCAGAGAGTCAGTGGCTTGTGAAGCCTTCTGTAGTCACTCCTGTCACCACGAGGCCTCTGGGCTCTCGACTGACATCCTGACAGTTAAGCAACTGCAGTTGGAAAGATCCCCAAGGGACATCTAGAAGGCCCAGTCTTGAACCAATCAGCATGGCCAGGCGAATAGAAATCTCTACTAGGATCAGTTTGGGTCTTCTGCCTGCTTTGGTTCCTAGGCAAATCCTGCTTAAAACACATGCACTTGGGAGGCACAGACAAGGATTGTTCAGGAGGTCAAGGTCATCCTAGGCTACTTGGTATGTTCAAGGCCAGCCAGCTTGGTTTACATGGTAGCCAAGGGATAGACAGAAGAGTCTAGAAAAGGTAGGGGTACAGACATGGCCATGTTAGGAGGAAAAGAGAAAATGAACCAAAGACCGGAACACAGTCACAGGAGAGGGATTTTGTAGGGTGAGGTGCATGGCAAGGATCAGGGGAGTGTTAACTCTGTCAGCAGAGCAGGGATGACCAAGATGTCTTGGGGTCTGGACCTGCTGTGCTGTTGTGTCCTCCCTCCCACTTGTGTTTCTCATGCTCCGAACAGTGTGACCCTGAGCTCGGGTCCCACCCCCACCCTGTTGGTGTTCTCTAAGTCAGGAATTGCTGAGAATAATGAAACCCTTACGCTAAGAGCTCTGAACTTACAGGAGACTGTTAAAATGTGCTTAACTCTTGATCTCCACAACCAAGACATTTTTAAATGCTTAAACCGTTTTATCATAATTTTGCTTTTCGACAAAGTATTTTGAGATAATTTTTTAATGGAAGATGCCATATAAAAATAAATTGGTTTGAAATGGCAGAGGCTTTAAAAAGATTATCATAGATTGATAAAGTGGGTCACCTCCTTACGTGTTTGGCACCGTGCCCGGAGAGGGAAAGTTTAAAAAAAAAAGAAAGAAAGAAAGGAAAAAGAAAGACACAAAAGTTGGGAAAGGGCAAGGAACATTTAGCTCAGAAAGATGAGCACTGTAATGTTCAAAGAGAACAGCGACTTTTCACCTGGTAAGCTGTGACCTTTGTCCTCGTGCCCCAAATATATTCTGGTGGGGAACACTGTGACACACTTTTAGATTTCTGACAGCCGAAAATGGTGTGCCTGTGTGTGGATCTTAATGAAGAAAACACACACACACACACACACACACACACACACACACACACACACACACACAGTGCAAGCCTGTGATTTCGTGTGCTTAATATTCCAGGAAAGCTGCTAAAGTGTTATAAGAGGTGAAATAATAAGGACCTTTGCCTCTGGGCAGTTAGTACCTGTCTAGAAAATGCCTCAGCCTGTCAATATATCAATGCATGCCTCACGTTCAGGGCAGGGTCTTTGGACAGCAGTGGCTAGGCCTCTTCCAGCAAGACTCTTTTGAAAATTATTACGATAAAATTCAATATTGATCAGCCTCAGGATCTGGGCTGAGTGTGGATAGATGGTCAGGGTGGACCGGAATTGTGCAACAAGTCACTGTTGATCTCTGAGACTCTGTGAAGCAATCCTTGACCTCAGAGCCACCTGAGCTATTTGCCGAAAAGATATTGTCTTTGGGCTTACCTTAGAAAAGATGCAGTCAGGGTCTGGGAGTCTGATCAGCATTTTCTCTTCAGAACTTTAAGCTTCATCCACACATTGACATTTAAGTTTTATTCATTTTTGACAGTTGATTATAGATTAGATGGTATACATTCATGAATAGAAATTTAACACATTAAAAATAACATGTAGCGACAGGCAAGCTTGGGTTCTTGATTTTCCAGCTATTTTCCCCTCTTCCCAGATGCAAACCCTGTTGCTTAGCCCTTGCAGGGATATTTAATGCCTGTCAATCATGCATCTATCTGTATGCACAGAAATCTCTGTGTGTCTGATAATATATACCCCTAAAAAGAAAAGCGCAAAGATAAAAAGACTGTGAACATACATGTACACACATGTGCATGTATCTAGCTCTATAGATAAACATTTAAGATAGAAGAAAGAATAGCAATTATACACACAAGTACGTGGTTTTTAAAAACAAATTAAAAAATTGTGTAGATGGAGTTTTGCCTGTGTGTACTTGTGCATACCATGTGTGTGCCCACTGCCTGGTAGAGGCTAGAAGATCCCCTGAAACTGGAGTTACGGATGGTTGTGAGCTACCATGTGGGTGCTGGGAATAGAACTCAGGTCCTCTGTAAGAGTAGCCAGCGCTCTTACCTACTGAACCATCTCTCTAACCCCCACTCTCCCTTTAAAGCTTAACTCTATAGCTCCTCATTCAAAGCAATCTTGTTAGTTTTTGGCTGTTGACCCAATGCCTTCATCACTGATCAGTCTTCCTGATGGATGTCCAACAGCTTAGGTGCCAATGGCAGACAATGTTGTAAGGGATTTTTTTTTGTTGTTGTTATTTTTCTACAGGAGGAGAAAGGAACATATTATAATAGACAGACCTTTGAACTTCAAGTCACAGGAAATGAACTATGGCTTGTGTCAACAGAGGAAGAATCTACTGAGGACTCACAGAAAGTAAGAGTATCAGAGAAATGAGGAAAAGAATGAGATCAGTCAATGGAAGGAACTGGTCTCATCCAGACTTGCTGCCTGGATGAAAAAGCTTCTTTGGTAGAAAGGGAAGCTTTACTTAGCATCATGGAAACCACCGTTTGGGAAAGCAGATACAGCTGCCAAGCGCCCCTGGTACCTTTACCTGAGGGGATGGTATGTGAGCCCAGTTGTTCCGTGTGTGTGTGTGTGTGTGTGTGTGTGTGTGTGTGTGTGTGAGAGAGAGAGAGAGAGAGAGAGAGAGAGAGAGAGAGGGAGAGAGAGAGAGAAATGTCAGATTGTGCTTTTGGAGATTATGTAAGATGTCTGAGCTCCAGGGCAGTCTGGGAAAGTCAGAATAAGGTGACGGTGAGAGTTTCCTAAGGGAGTCAAAGTCTTACACAAATGGTGTTGTGGTCACTGGGTTTCTCTTCAAAGCTGATACTGTACCAAGGTTTTGGGCACAGAGAATTTCCTTGGAAGATGACCGCATGGGTGAAATGAGGCAGGAAATGATGGAAAGTCAGCAAGGGCTGTCTTAGGGTGTACTCTCCAGGGCTACCTTACCTGGTGGGAGTCCCGAGGACATGCAAAAACACACACTAGGACTGACCTAGGGGTGCTGGAAAAGCTAGAGGCTGCATCCCTTCACAGCGCATTGCCTGTCAAGGTTTCCCCACAGGAGCCTCCTCAGAGAGACCCACACAGTCCCAGGCAGGGACAGAGTCAGGAAGGCTGGAAGCAGCCGTGTGTCTGGTAAACTCAGAGGTTGAGAGTGGGGGTGGGGGTAGCCACAGTATCTGCCACTGTGGGCTCATTTGTGCATTAAGCAAAAAAAAAAAAGGTTGGTTGGGAAGGTCTCAGGATAAGAGACCTTACATATGTGCACATCTACCACACACACACACACACACACACACACACACACACACACACACACATCATATATGTGTAAGCAGAAAGCTAAAGCTAAGTATGGTTCATTCATTGATTGTTGAACAAATACCTTCATGATGAATTTGATCTCTATGAAGACTGTATAAAACCGATTGATAGTACCAACATCGTCTTCTTTGTTTATTATCGATAGACATCAGCTAATACAAGGATGCCAGACAGTGTTTGCGTCCTTGTCAGCTGGTGGGAATGTATTTCTATATGCCAATTTTTTCCCCCTTTCTGAGCTGTACTGATGAGCGCACATGAAATCGTGACTGCGCCATTAGGTTTGATGAATCCATATAATTGCTGCACAAATATTTTGAATTTAATTGCATGCAGTGTAGTTAACACTCAGTCATCATTGCCAATAAGGGGGGCATTGGCAGAGATAATTCAAAACAGTGGGAAATCCAGAATCATTTATGTGAAGCTTTGGAGGCCCACATTTGACTCAGGGCAGCTGAACCACCATGTAATTCTATTCTGTTTAAGCTAGGAGAGAACTTTATTTTCATTTGAAATTAAAAAACAAAAACAAAAACAAAAACAAAACAAAACTTGGGCTGATGGGTGAGAAGAATTGAAATATATTTTGGGCGTTGGTGGAGACTGGCATTTGAAGTTTTCAGCCAATAGCCACTTTTGGATAATGTAGAGTTTGATAACTCAAATCTCATTAAATCCAGTCAGACTCTCTCTCCCTGCTGCTGATGCTTTCTGAGCACCGGCCACTGTGTTAAGCCGTCGACAGAGATGAGCTTATGCAGTCCTCATGACTATTGCGATTGGGGGGTAGAAGAACGACATCTCTAGAAAAACTGGCTGGTTGATAGGTGAGATTCTGCCAAGTTATTAGTTAGGTGGAACTGGTCAAGCCACTAAGCCAGATGAGTTTCCTCATGTAGTGGTAACAATGATGGTGAGCCATTATTATTGACAGGATACGTTGGCCCTGCGGGACAGGCTATATCCAATTCTCTCACATCCGGACTGAGTTGGTTTCAAAGCCAGCCTGCAACGCTGGCTCCAAACAAAGGCAGCGCTAGGTCTCAGGGAAGCTTCCGGAGCAGTGCTCCGAAAACCTGTAAGTGCTTCTGAGCGGTCTCGGACCTTATTGGTGTTGATCAGGGAGGGATGAAAGCTTCTGAAGGATGGGTGTCACGGTGGCGGCTTGGGGACACACCTGTTGAGGTGAGCAGGGTAATGAGCAGTCTTGGTCAAAAGTTTTCATTTCAGCTTATTTTCTTTGTATCTATAGCAGGTGTGGGAAAGAAGTGGTTCAAGTTGCCGGCTCTTACTGGCTGTCCAGTTCAGGGCCTAGATTTCCCCAAAGTTCCCCAGTCACCTGGATCCCCGAGGTAGCTCCCTCCAACTTCCAGCATGCATGTAGTTGTGGACCAAGAAGCGTCATGGTCATGCTCATTTCCCATAACCCCCTGTCAGTCCCACCCACTCTCTCTGGGGCCCTTCTTCTCCACTTCCTACTTTCTTGTCCTTTTTGAAAACGACTCACTGAGTTCATTAAGAGTTGCTTGTATGGACAGGGATGTGGGGTTGTTTACCAGAGCACGGGTGACACGCCAGTGGCTGCGACACCTGAGAGAACCGATGGACTCTCTCCCAGCAGCCACTAACTTCGGAGAGCACCTCAGGGTGGTGTGGGGCCTCCAGGGCCGCTCTGCGGGGCCATGCTGGAATTTGGATTGGTTTGATCTTGTGGCAGTTTGCACGGATAACCCACAGCCCCTGTGAGCTTCTGAGTGCAGCAACCGCGTCTTGTCAGGAGACCAGCATTTCAAGGGCTCCTCCCCTTCCTGAATTTAATTCTGTGGATAGTTTTACAGACGCGAACAATAATCATGATCACTCTCCCACACGTTCTCTCATCTCCCTCCCTGTCCTGTTGACCTTACTCCCAGTCCATCTCCTTACCCTCTCCCTCTGGTGTAGGTGGCCACCGCTGCTGTCTGCTCATGAATACAAAGGCTATGTCCACACAGAAGGCAGAGGTCAAGGGGCATCCTGGAAGAGAAGATGGAAAGACTTTGAGAACCAGTTGATGTTTCCATCCCCAAGCCAACGGCTTCTCTGAGCCTCCATTTTGACATCTATAAAATGGGCACAACAATAGAACCTGCAGAATGCCAGCTTAATATCAGAGTGAGGGGCCAAATGTGGAAAGTCTTAGCTCAAGGTCTGGCACCAGGCGAGTGTGAGCTGTGAGTAACAGCAGTAAATAGTCAGAACTCAGGCAGAATGACTCCACACTGGGCCTTCATTTGTCCCTCGGAGGACACTGTGGTTCATGTATTTAAGTCTCACTCTGTGGATTAACATACAAGGGGAGGGTAGTTTAAGTGGACTCAGGGGAGCCAAGTTAGACTCGAACCTAAGCCTTCTGCTTGATTGAAGTTTTGGGGTAGCAGATACTGCATTAGCCCCAAATCCTGACATCCGATCACACTGAATGAGGGTCTCACTGTGTTGCTGTGTAGCACAGGCTGCCTTTGGAACTCCGGGCTCTGGAGATTCCCCTGCCTCCTGCAGAGCAGCTGGAGCCACCTGCATGAAGCACTGTAAGAAAAGCCAAAAGTAAGTCATAGAGGAAAGACACGTTTTTCTTACTTTAAGCAACAGAGAAAAAAAAAAAAGACGAAAGACTAACCAATAGAAGCAAATGCTAGCAGCCTCTTCTGTACATTTCTAGATGCTTTTTTTGAAATATGTATTTAAGCAGATTTAAGGGCAGTCATGTTAAATTTTGTACAGTTCAGAGCAGATTATATATAATGTTCCTCAGCTTGCTTTTCCCCTTGCGTGCCATGAAATATCCCTGACAGCCAGTCGATGCTTCTGGAAGCGAGTTTGTCTAACTGCAACGGGCACTCACGATTACATGTTTATGTCCTGATTTGAATGGTCAGTCTTCTCTCGACGAAGCTGTCTTAAGTGTGGTCTTCCTTAGCTCAGGATGCTTTCTTTGTTGAGACGTGTTCTCTTGTAGCTCAGGCTGGTCTTGAACTCATTGAGTACTTACCTTGAGCTCTAACCCTCCTGCCTCAGTCTCCCGGAGTAAGGCTTGTTGGTATGCGCCACACATCTCTAAGCCTTCCCAAGGGATTGGGTGACAAAGGAGAGCTGACAGAAGGAACCACGCAGCTCTCTAGTCTTCCCGGGATAACTTTGGGGACTCAGGCTTTTGAAGGGCAGGTCACCAACCCAGATAAACTCAGTAAGATGCTAACAGTACCAGCTAGACATGTTTCCATGGCCACTGGTTTTCTATAGGAGCCATATTGTGATGGGCATTCTCTGATTTGTGTCTCTGTGTGCCCCCCCACCCAAAAAAAAATTCTTAGATGTGAAAACTCTAGAATGAAGGCGGTGGTAGAAAAGCTAGGTGCCCACACAGTATCCATTCTCCTTACTGACATAACAAATTTGTTGGCTACACTAACACACTCTGTTTAAAACATGTCTCTGCTGTCCCTGAACATGGAGGCAATTTTGATCAATAAGTGACGTCTAGGGACCATCACACAAGATGGGGCAGAAAGATTGTAAGAGCTAGACACGACGATGGGATGGCTGCAGCCATGGACTCACATCAGCTCTGCTTGCCTGAACAAGATGGAGGCAGTCAATGTCCCAGCGTGGAGAGGGAGGGGCTCTCAAGGCTCCACCCCTGTCTGAGGAGCTGTTGGCAGCTTGTGACTGAGGTGGGGAGAGAGGATCAGTTTCCTTCAGGGCTATAGGCCCTGGTGGGGTGTTCACGCTCTAGTGGCTGGCCCCACACCCCTGTACACACCAGCAGCACTCATGGTGGGTTAGGAAAAAGGCCATGCAATGGGAGGGGGGCCTAGGAGGAGTTGGAGGGGGAGCTGAGGGATGGATACGGTCAAAATATGCTGTATTCATGTATGAGATCTCAAAGGCTTAGATGTGAGTCTATTAGCATATGTAGGTGATGTTACAGGACAGAGCTGCAGAGGACAGCTCTGCCAGGGTGGGGATGGGAAGCCACACTTATGTAGGACATGATTTTTGTGCATTTGACCCCCTTAATTGCCTCTTTAAGGTTCTGTCTATACAGATCTGTTGTGGTTTTGGATTTCATCAGAAGACACTGCTGCTGCTGCTAGTGTGTGTGTGTGTGTGTGTGTGTGTGTGTGTGTGTGTGTGTCTTTTGGCTCATATCATGGGCCACAGGGCTCTCAGATGTTGCAGGAAATGTGTGTGTGGACATAGCAAGACACCCAAGCACAGCCTGTGCGTGTCTACCACAGCCTATGTACCGAGCAGACAGCAGGCTGTGCTCAATCCTTGAGCCATCCTTTGCTTGCCCTCAGTTGCAGCCCGTCTGCTTACGTGTGAAGCTGTTTCACACCACTCATGCTGATGGGTCTGCTGGCCCTGGGGACTTAGGGGGTGATATGCTCAGAAGCAGCTGGACACAGAACATGGCGGGCAGGTGCTCAACATGGCTGTGCTTGGTTTAACGCTCAGGACAGAGTCCACCTTGTTTTGGAAGAAGAATGTGGCTTCTTGTTAGAGTATGTTGGTTCTCTGTGTTCCACACCCATCATTTTTATGCCCCTAGGATTTGCTTCCTTTTCCCCTTTCACTTAGCTAGTGCAGTTGCTTCTGATGTGGGGATCAGGGCTAATGTCAGTGTGCAATGAATGCTTGACACAAAGTACTGTGCCATGACTGTATTCCTCCACCAGGGGACAGGCAGCTGGGGCTGGAGAGATGGCTCAGTGGCCAAGGGCACTTGCTGCTCTTCCAGAGGACCTGGGTTAGATTCCCAGCACCCACAGGGCAGCTCACAATGGTCTGTAACTTTAGTTCGGGGGTGGGGGAATCTAGCGCCCTTTTCTGGGCTAGAAAAGGCATGGCATGTGTGTGTGATGCATGGACATACATACAGGTAAACCACCCATACATGTGAAATAAAATAATACAAAAAAGGCATTTATTTGTATACGTGTGTGTGGCAGGAGACAGGGAGGGGCGTGTGTATCCTTATGGAGGTCAGATGACAACCTGAAGAAGTCAGTTTTCTCTTTTTAAAGTGTGGGGATCAGGGATAGAACCCAGGCCCTCAGGCTTCATGGCAAGCCTCTTTATCCAATAAACCATCTTGCTGATCCACAATAGCACTTCTAATACAAGGAACCCAGTGACAGTCCCACCAGTATCTGGAACACAGGGAATGGAGTCACTGGGGTAGAACAGTCTACTCGCAGGTTTATGCTGGCATCAGAGACAAGTCAGGAGAGAGGTCGACCCACTCATCACTAGGAACTGGGAGAAACGAGGCCAAGGGTTTCTCTGTGGCCTTGGAACTTTCTAGTTGAGGAATGGTATATGCAGGCAGCATAAACAAGCTGACAATCTGATGTGTATGTGTGTGTGTGTGTGTGTTTTCTTAATGTGAGGGTAGAAGAGGCCTGAGATGATTTTAAGTCTTGTTAATAACAAAAATATTAAGCCTGTTCTCTTCCCCTGTGCCAAGATGGGAAAGATGCTGCAGAGGGGAACAGCCAGGATCTGCATGAGACATATTGTCTGCGCTTTCATCATGCTGTGTGGCTGGGAGAATCCAGGAGGAGAGAGAGAAGCTGGTGGGAGCTGGTGTGGCAGGGATCATGGGGCAAGATGGAGCACTGAGAGTCTGCGAGCGGATTCAGAAAAGCGAAGTCGCGTGCTGACTTGGATCTGTATTAGAGCAGGTGCCTGGACTCAAGGAGTTGATGATGGAGTTCTGAACTCCACAGATGACGCGATTCTGTGTGTGTATGAATAAGGCTTGTGTGTACTGGACTAGCATTACTGTAGAGCCTCCTCCATGAGAAACTGTTATTGTTTTCAATTTTCATGTGCTGGAGGGCTTAAAAATGCACAAAGGAAAGGAATTCTCTCTCTCTCTCTCTGTGTGGGGTGGAATAGGGACAGAGGGAGGGAGGGATGCACACACTTTGACTTCTAACAAACTACAGCTCACTTAGTCACTGTAGTGCAATAGCTAGCTCTCACTGTGTAACAAATTACTCCAACCCTAGTGGGTTCAAGAAACAACACTCGGCACCACCCAGTTTCAAATGATCTAGGTTCAGAAGAGCTAGAGCAGGGTGGCTGTAGTCTGAGGCCTCCTAAATGATCTCCATGCAAATGTCTGCTGGGGCTGAAATGGAAGTTTCTGGTTTCTTTGGAAACTCAATTGAGTCACGTGAATATGTTTTTTGTTTTGGTCCCAAGTGTGGGGTGTGGGAATGTTTTTCCCCTGTGGAAAACAGCCCCGGTGGGTGGGCACGTGATGTTGGTCAGCTGAAAGCTACCTTGTTTGAGAGGCGTGGCTTTTGTGAGCTGCAAACATCCTCGTGTGGACTCTGAGAAGGTTTAAATAGAAGCCCATAGACAGTGAGACAATGCTTTCTGCATCTCTACACTTTCACATTTTTACAGTTTGCATCCTTCACTGGTCTTCGTAGAGAGAAACATCCAGAGAACTTTGGCTGCTTTGGCGGGTGGAGTTTCACCGTTCCAGTGGACTCATGCCATATGGGCAGAGTCTAACTGTTTCTACTGAATAGTTCTGCAGCTGCTACTGATGCGTGTTGTTGCTGCTGCTTTGCTGTTTGACTAGACTGCTGGTATCCTCACAGCTGAGTTTGGTGACCCCAAATGACCCATCGACCCTTATCAGCAGGAAGCAGATAAAGGAGGTCTACAGCCCCTTTCCCTACTAATCTCCTACCTAAGGTTGGGGGATTAGAAGGGAGGTAAAGATGTTTAAGAATCTTAAATAAAGTAGGTGTTTGAAAAATTTATGCCTACTGGGGCCACTGGCATCTGGTGCTTGATTGTTACAGACTGGGGAGGGGGGTTCAGTTCTAAGGAGTCTCTCTCCCATTAGTGGCAGCCTGGGCTGGGCTGTTGGCAGGAGACCTCAGCTTCTCTATAACTAGTATTTTCGTGGTACTTGGGATGATGGCCCCGGGGTGATCTGGGAGATCTAGCTAGGCACATGGGAGAGTGTTGCATAACAATGTGTTTCACAGGCCATAAAACCATTCCTTTCATGTGTTTCTACACAGCCCGGTCCCTCTTCATGTGAGAGGAGTCTATTTATTAATTATTTAAATTTCTTCAGTGTCACAGGCTAAATTACTCCTTTTAGATAATGTAAGAAAAAGGATGATTTTATTTTGGCTCACTGTTTCAGAGGGCTCACCCCCGTGATTTTTCATGGCTGCATGTGTTAGAACAGAGCAGTGTCTGCACTCATCATGGCAAATGAGGACACACAGAGCATGAGGAAGTAGCCGTGGCAAACATGCCTCAGGGACTGCTTCCAACCACCTGCTTCCTCTGTTGGCCCTGGATTATACAGCAGTTTCCTCTAAGTTGAAACCTTCCTTCCTGGAGGGAGGAGGAAAGGTCAGGTTGTGAAAGGAAGGGAGCAACCTCATAGGTTCTGAAGACTGGAAACTTACAAGCTACCCCAAACCCCTCCTCAAGGCTACAGAAGGTAAAGAGTTGCTGAGGGGAAGGGAGGAGGCTGGGCTGCCCAGAGGAGACTCTGACCTGGGTGACCATATGGAGAGTACCAGGTGGCAGCCGCTGTGACTGGTCACTCATGCCAGAGTGAGCGATTCAGTAATATAGCTGCCTTTGGGGTATCCCTGCTCAGGTAAGCAAGCTTTTACCCACACTCCTCTTAGTAGCCTCCATAAATTCACTGACTCCCAAAGTCGGGCTTTGGTGGAGTCATTGCTTTGGTCGGTCATTAGTTCCCTATCTGGAGTGATAAGACAGTTGTTCATGACTCCCCCAAGAAAAGTCTTATGCGACACCCCACCAACCAAAGCGATTAGAACATTCCAGAATAGTAAAGCATCTAAAACATGAGCCGACAGAAACATTTCAGATTTGATCGTAACGGGTGTAAAATGGGAGCGACCCCCATACTGAGGGGTGTCTACGGGACAGACCTCGTGTGCTGGACACGGGACAGACTTCCTGTGTGCCGGACACTGCCCCTGAGTGCTTTATCACCTTCATCTTCAGAGAGGCCATGGCCACCTAAGGTGGAGTCCACTTCCATGGGATGCTGAGGATCATAAGGTTTTGTTCGTTTGTCTAGGCCCGTTGACGGTCCTGGCTGGTAGAGCCGGGATGGCATCTAACCGCTATACACCCCTCTGGCTTCCAGATCTTCTTGCCCAGAGACCGGAGTGGGGATTTTAGCTGTCCTGAAACCTGCATGCGGTTAGGAACTAGCCCTATCCAGGCTCTCGAAGACTGAACGTAGTCACAGCACAAGCACAGTGGGAGGCCCAGCCCAGCAGTCATCTGACCGAGTTTCCTTTGTCGGTTCTCTTTCCTGGGAGTTCCTGCAGTCCTGGATTCATACGGCTGGCTGGAGAGAATTCTGCTGTCGTCCTTGGAGGAAGGGCTTTCAAAGTTGTGGGTTGATTGTAATGGACACCGGGAAAAAGTAACGACCACTCTTAGACAAGTTACTCAGCTGAACCTCGGTTTTTTCTTCTCTAAGGCAGCCTCTAACGTAGCTCAGGCTGGCCGGGACTTCACATCCTCAAAGTGCTCGGGGATGACCTTAAAATCGTCTTCTTCCTGCCTCCACCTCAGAAGTGCTGGGTTACAGGGTTACAGATGTGTCCTGTCACCTCCCATTTCATGTTGTTCTCTTGGGTTCAAGGCCAGATCCCTTTATAGAGCTATTTTATTTATTTTTTTAAAAAAATCATCACGGTTACTATTAGCATGCACATGTGTGAGGCACATATGTCACTGTGCACATGGAGGTCAGAGGCTAACTTAGAGCAACTGTTTCCCTCTGTCTACCTTGTGGGTCCCAGGGATCAAACTCAAGTCCATGTGCTTGGAGGTGAAGGCCTCTGCCTGTTGAGCAACCTCACCAGCCACATGTTTTTCTGTGTACCCCAGGATAGCTAGCCCATGGGCTTACAGGGATTATCCCGATTCTGCCTCTCTTCTTCATCCCAGCACTGGGGTGATACACATGTGACACCATGCCTGGCTTTATGTGGGTCAGGTCCTCACACTGGTGTGGCAAACCTTTCCTCACTGACTCATCTGCCTGGTCCCAAGCTCACTTGTAAAATGAGCAGAAATAAATGCACAGAAATAAGGTGCGTGGTGAAACAGCTAACACGTGGCAAGCACCCGTCAGTTCTAGCCCTATAACGGGTGTTTAGTGGCGGTTCACTCATGGCACATGGGAGGTGTCTGTGAAACACGGAAGTGCGGGCTTATAGGTCCTTAGCCTCTACCTCGGTGCTCTCTGCATCAGAAGGGACAATCTCCCTAAGATGTCACACTTCAGATCATGACCCAGTGGTATTGGAAGCTCACGGGAAATGGGTTTTCTCCTCCATGACCTTAATAGCAGCAGAGAGAATTAGCTTTCCCAGACCCAATCTTGATTCTGCTATTTGCAAAGCAGATGTTTTTATAGTTAAGGAGGGCGACTGGCTTTCCTGAACCCAAGGTTGTGCGATTGCTGCAGCTGTGCAGGTTGCTGGCTGCTCTGGCCATGGGCACCACAGCACTCTGGCTTCCCTTCACCAGAGGGACTTGCTCTCTCACAACTTCATTTCTAAGTTCTAACTCTTATTTGCTTTGACAGGCAACTTCAGGATAAACAGAAAGGGGCAGATTTATATAGTCAGCTAGCGTTCTAGCTAACAGGAAAGGAAATGAAGGCATCTTTAAAAAAAAAAAATCTCAGACACGATGCAGCTTCCCCTAAAGAGTGTTACTTCAAAGGAATCCCCAAAACAGAATGAGAGAACACTCTCAGAACGCCGGGAGAAATAAATATTGATCCATCGACTCATAATTGTGTCATCTTCTGCAAATATTTGATGTCACTTGGAAAAACAGAAATGTCATGGACCCCTCCTCCCTTCTTCTTTTAGGGTACTGTTATTGTCAGGGACATTAAGGTAGCAGGTGGTTACATTTCAGGACCACGAACCAGCCTTTCTCTGAACTTGAGATGTTTCTAGCTTACAATATAGTCTCCGAGGCAAAGACAATCAAAGCTGAAAGGGAACTTGAGCTTCCTCCTTTTATCACAGGCCACCTGTGTCTGCGGAAAAGTCAGCTAAAACAAGAAAATAAAATATAGATGTGAGAAGCCATTTTGGCTGGGTGTGGTGGGGCACGCCTTTGATCCCAGCTCCCGGCGGGCAGAGGCAGGTAGATCCCCGTGAGTCTGAGGCCAGCCTGGACTACATAGTGAGGACGTGTCTCAAAACAAATCAAATCAATAAACAAAGACGAGAAACCATCCTATATTGTACTACCGTTGTCAGTTGTTTTTTGGTATAGAGTTGAAGATTTTGGCCAGTCTGTTACCATTTCTCTCTGTTTCTCTATTTCTGTCTCTCTCTGTGTCTCTGTCTATGTGTGTGTGTAAATGAGAGAGCGAGAGCAGGTGTGTGCATGAGAGAACACCTGTGGAGCTCAGAGGACAACCTCAGGGGTTGGGTCCCCCTTCCACATTATTCGAGATAGCTCCTCTGTGGTTCACTGCTGGATGTTACAGGTGAAGAGTCTCTGGTCTCCGCCTCCCGTGTTGCTGCAGGTGGTGTTCACAGGTGTGCCGCAGTGTGTCCAGTGTTCGGTGGGTTCTAGGTAGCCAAGTTCAGGCCATCATGCCTGCTTTGCCCCCTGTGCTGGTGTGAATGAGCAAATGTCCTGCAAATGTTTGAACAGCTGGTCCCCGTTTGGTAGCGCTGTTACAGTCTTTAAGAAGGAGCCTCGCTCGGGCGAAGTGCTTTGAGGGTTTCCAGTCTCACCCCACTTCCGGTTTGCTTTCATTGCTTCCTGTGCGCGGATGGAGACGTGCGGGACTATAATGGCCCGCGGTTATGGAGGAAGGGTTGAGGGAGCGTCAACCCCAGATACTTCAAAAATGAGGACGGCAGGAGTTGGCTACCTCACCCCTCCCACCCTGGTGCTGTGGAGCTGGGTCCCCACTGTCAACCCTAGTGGGAATTTATTACCCTGACACCTGCCCTGGCCAATGGTACACAGCCACACAAACCTTGCCCCAGAGACCCTGGCCCCCTACCCAGGGGCATAAATACTTCCTTCCCCAACTCCACTCGAATCAGTTCTCGGAAGCTGTTTCCAGGTGGGGTGTGTCCCTGGCCTGGGCATCACTGACAGATCCTGTGCCGCACTGGCCTGTGCCCTTCCCTCCCTCCAGTCCAGTTGAGTGCGCTATGGCAACGGGCCAGGCTACTCCGTGGGGGAGGCCGATCTGCAGCGGCAGAGATGTGATCTCTCAGCTTCCGGCTCTGGCCACCTGTTTCCATATCTCCCATGCCATTAATAGACTCTACCTCTGGAGCCATAAGCCAAAAGGAACTCTCCCACCACTCAATTCTGGTCATGGTGTTTTATTACAGCAGCAAAAAGTAACTAATTCAGCTACCGGAGCAATCCCCCAACCCCTTGTTTCTTATTTTAAAGGCTTTATATTTTAACGCTTTAGTGAAATTGTCACCCCAAGGAACTGTGGTTGCCCTGAAGGTCCCTGGAATGAAGATGGGTAAAGATGGAACAGGCACTAGAGAACCTCCATCTTGCCCAGTATACACCACAACGAGGCTCCATGCTCCGTTAATACTTCTACCTGGTGTTTACTTGACGACCAGTCCTGCCTGGCACACAGTGGCTGTCACTGCCTTTAGGTTCCTGTGTTTATGTCTACTCAGGTCTGAATCCCAGCAACAGCCCAGCCTGTTCCAGAAGTGTGTCTTCTCCACTTCTGGTCCATGGCCTTGCCATGGAACCTCCCACAGGCGCACATGTTTGCACGTGCCAGCAGGTGGCGCTGTTTCGGACTAGGGTGCACAGATAGCACAGATAGGTCTGTAGACTTGGGATTTGCACGCTATAAAGTGGCTCCACTTCCTGTTCAGGCTGCCAACTTCCTGCTGTGCGAGCTTGTGAGGGGCCCCAGCCCCAGCTCCTTGCTGTCTTTTAGGGCATGGTGGACTGCTTCCCCCACCAACCATGAGCCCAGTGATAGTTTGCTCCGTTAAGTTGCATTTAGTAGGTATTTTGCCATTTTTAATGTCTGTTCTTTGAAATGTAGTGTGGAGAGACCAGGAGAAAGCGCCACCGTTTATAAAGGCTTCAGTTGCCATCGCCCCAAATCGGTACGCCTGCCCTTCACCAGGAGAACAGATGATTGAACTGTGTTGTGTGTATACCGGGACAGGACACCAGAAGAGAAAGGGATGGGCTGCAGTACCAAGTGAGAACATAAGCCTCAAAACGGAAAAAGAAGGAAACAAGCAAAAAGTACCTGCTGTATGAATTCATGTCATCAAAATGCTAGGCAAGGGCCGAAGAGACGGCTCAGTCGTTAAGAGTGCTGGCTCTTCTTGCAGAGGACTGGGGTTCAGTTCCCAGCACCCAATGGTGGCTTACAACATTTATAAGTCTGGCTCCAGGAGATCACGAGTCCTCCTCTGTACCCCTCAGGCCCTGCATGCACGCGGTGCATATCCGTACATGCAGGTAAAACGCATATACACATAGAATTCAGAGAAATAAAAACTCTCAAAAAATTATAGGAGGGAAAAAAAAAGGTAAATGATTAAATCAGAAAGAGAGACACGAAGAGGGAAACGGGGTAGAGCAACTGTGGGTCCCCGGGAAGTTTGGGGTGATGGGTTGTTCATTACCTGGATTGTGGTGCTCATTTCCCAGGTGCACATATATGTCAAAACTTATTGAATTGTACAATTAAATATGTGCAATTATACCTCAATAACTGTGTTAAAAGGAAGACGGGGGGGGGGGAGGGGAAGCAGAGGGGGAGGAGCTTCATCACAGCAGCAAGCACAGACCACAGCAGCTGCTCCTGAGCAGATGTCTCCCACCTGTGCCTCCCTTGAAGGGGGTGGGGGGAGAAGGAGGTGGGACACGAATGGCTTGGATGTGCACTTCCTAGTGGGAAGTACGCACTGACCTCAAGAGGTGAAGGGAGAAGCGGGAGACTTGAAACCGCAACCCTCGGCCACTGAATCGTCGGTGATGAAATTCTAAATTCTGCTCCCATTACAGACCCTCTCATATGAAGCATGTTGGTTTGTTTTCTCATTGCTGTGACAAAAAAGCAACTGAAGGAGCTGCTGTCACTGGGTTCATGGTTTATGGCCCTAATGGCCCTTCCTCTCCCATTGTATTTTTTTTTTTTCCAGCTCTAGTCTAGGGATTGAACCTATAGGCAGGAAGATGTTTAGTCTTGGCTGTTTTTTTTTTTTTTTTTTTTTTTAAGTGACTTATTTTTTTTTCATGTGAATTGATTTTTTTTTCTGCATGTGTGAGGGTGTTGGATTCCTTGAAACTTGAGTTACAGACGGTTGTGAGCTGCCTTGTGGGTGCTCGGAATTGAACCCTGGTCTTCTGGAAGAGCAGCCAGTGCTCTTAACCGCTAAGCCATCTCCCCAGGCCCTGGTCTTACTTTTTAAGAATCTTGTCTCTCAGTTTTTTTGTCTTGGAATATTTAGACAGTTTACATTTAGTGGGAATCCTGCTCATGGCTGTGTTTAAACCTACCATCTTACTACCGGATCTCTATTTGTCACAAATACTCTTTGCTCTCACATTTTTTTTTCTCCTTTTGGATTACATAGAAAATATCTTTTTTTTTTTTTGTAGTCCTTTGTGTTGTTATTTTACTGATTAGAGTATCTGATGTCGCTCTTTCATCCTAAGCATCTGTCTTCAAGTGACTCTGTACTGCTTCACAGATGGAACAAATAAACATGTAAGCCACACCTTTCTATTTTTCCTCCACAGGAGAAATAACTGTTACCAGGTTTGATTTATGTGGGTTTGGTAAATCTCTGAAAACACCGGCATTATTTTTTGCTGATAGATCATTTGTCTTTTAAAGAGATGTGGCCATATGTGACAGTTCTTACACATTTCCCTCTGTAGTCATGCTCTCAGCTCCCCGGCTACTGTCTTTTAATTTTCATCTGGTGTCATTTCTTCCCTGTGGCTTGAGGCATCCTAAGAACGTCTAATGTCAGCTCTGCTGAGTTGCTAGACATTCAGCTTTCCTGTGGCTGGATAACAGCTTTCACTCATTTTGAAATATATGTTTTACTGGGTATAAAATTCTCTCCCATGTTCCTGTGCTGTCTCTCTAGAGAAGTTGCTGCCATTCTTGTTTTTGTTCTCTGTATATCGTTCCTCTATATGCTGAGTGTGTATGTTGAGTCTTTTTGTCTTTGGCTACTTCTAGGTTTGTTACTTATTTTTATAATGGGCAGGGGGAGAGATGGGTGCGTACTCGCATGCCACACACTCACTGGAGGTCAGAGGACAACTTGTGGGAATCAGTTCTCTCCTTCTAACCTGTGAGGTGTAGGGACTGAGCCCAGGCCGTTAGGCTTGGCATAAACACCCTTATTTATTGAGCCATCTTGTCGGCCCACTTTCGGGCTTGGGATCTTTATGTTGGCCTAAGCAGTTATGAAGTGTGTCGAGTTTTCTTTGTATTCCTCGCTCTTGGAGTTCACTGGACTCCTGCAGCTTTGTGGCCTTCGCCCAGCTGGGAAACTCATGTGCTGTCCACTATCTATTTTCCTTTTCTGTTTCCTTACCTTTAAGGACTCTAATAAGCTCTATATTGGGCTTCTTGGAGTCTATCACAGCTTACTGCTGCCACGCTCTGTTCTTTTTGTCACTGTACATTGATACATTATCTCCTGTAGTGTCTAATCCCCTACGAATGCCATCCAGGGCTTTCTCAGGTGTAGCTTTCATTTGAAGGTGAACAATTTTAAAAATGTATGTTTTACATTTTAACTAAACATTTTCAATAAAAATGCATATTTATCCATCTCTGCAATAGGAGACAATGCTAAGTTTCATGGTGGCTGAACATAAAGCCTCGGTTTCCCCTCTAAAAACAGCATTTTGGATGGAAGGCAGACATTAAACCAAGAGTTTCACAAGTCTGAAATTGTTCAAATAAGTACAGAAAACCAAGATAACCAGTGGTGAACACTCATGGGTGTAATAGCACAGGGTATCACAGCTCAGGATGAAGCTGGGTTAAAAACGCGCCTGTGCCAGGTAGTGGTGGCACAAGCCTTCAATCCCAGCACTTGGGAAGCAGAGGCAGGAGGATTGTGAGGCAACTTGGTCTACATGAAACAAAACAAAACAAAACAACAAGTGAAGGGGCTGAAAAAATGGCTCGGTGGTTAAGAGTACTGGTTGCTCTTTCAGAGGTCCTGCTTTAATTCCCAGCACCCGCATATGGCAGCGAACAACCGCCTGTTCCAGGGGATTTGAACTTGCGTGCACATGCTGCAAGGAAAATCAACCACACACACAAGGTAGATAGATAGATACGGTCATTTGTCATGGAGCTGACAGGATGGGATGTGGAAAGCATCTGTGAATCCAGCCCTGGAATGCTGTAGTCCCGGTAACTATAATGTCTGCTCTACCCTACTTTCTTCCAGCCATTGACTCTCAAACCATCCACTGCTCAGCAACTTATTCCCAGAATTCAGCATGGGAAAAAAATTAAAGGACGGATCCTCTGGTGGCAAGGCTCACAAGCAGCGTGCCCTGCTCTCAAGTATGTATGTTTCCCGTCTTTACTGTCTTCACCCACCAATGTTAGACATCATTCATGGACCATGTGGTGTGTGCTTCGATGTAGAAGCTCCGAATGTGCAGTATATCCATCTCCAAAGCAGCCAAGTGCGGTGGTGCATGCCTGTCATCCCACAGCTTGATGTGTGTGTGTGGGGGAGGGCATGGAAGTTGAGGAGTTCAAGGCCAGCCTTGACTACTTAGGAAGCTTTGGGGTCAGGTGAGGTTACATGAGACCCCGTCTCAAAACAGCAGCAGCAACAACACCCTTCGGCTCTGTAAAGGGACAGAACGATGGAATAAACTTATATGTTGAAAGGGGGTTTATAGGACTGGCTCACAGGACATGGTCCTCGTCCAGCAATGGCTGTTTCTTAACACAGGAGAGGCCGAGAACCTGGTAGATGTTTGGAACACGAGGCTGTTTGTCTCACCAGTTCCAGTCTGGTGCTGGAGCATGGGAGGAGTCCTGGGGGACTTCAGTACACGGTGTTCTTGCAGAGCTTTGTTCTGGTATCTGTGAAGAAGTGGGAGAGAGGAACTTGCCAGCTAGGGCCAGGGTGAGCAGGCAAATAGCACAGCTCCCTTCTTCTGGAAACTGTCTTTAAGCAGAAACCGGGGGCTGCTGCTCTGAGCATTTGCGTGTCGGTGGGCCGACAAGAGATGCTGGTGTCTGTAGTCTAAACGGTTGAACCTGACATGGGATTTGAAGCAAGGGTCACGCAGAATCTGAGTTTTGAAGGTCAGCTTTCTTCTTCTTCTTCGTTAGCAGCCCCTGACAAAGCAAGTGTGTTAAGTAGGGCAACTACTTAAGTTCTCAGCAGAAAAGATTTATTCTCCCCCAAGTAATTTCACTGTTAGTCAGCATTCCGGCGCCAGCATTAGGCTGTAGCAATCTAGGGGGATTTTTAGATTTTTTTTTTTTTTTCGGGAGAATGAATCATGGAGAGGAAGCTCCTGGGCAAAGCCAGAGTTTAGCTGTTTATGTTTTGAGAAATGTTGATCGCACTGCAGTCAGGTTGGACCCCCGCGCTCATAACAAAGAAAGAACACGAGGGAAGGGGCTGCTTTTGTTTGGGTTGAATCTCTCTTAATAAGGAATAATGAGCATCAACCCCTAGTTATTCAGTAAGCCAATTAAATTAAATTAGCTCAGCCAGGAAACAAAGCTGAAATCTTCCAGCCTCACCCTTTCTGCTGCCGACTCCGCCGTCACAACCCAGGACGGGGGAGCGGGCCACGCAGATGACCGAAAGCAACCGGGGAAGGGAGGTTGCTCCTAGCATACAACTCTCTGGTCACACTTGTCACTGAGGGAAGTCAGGGCAAGAGCTCAAGCAGGGCGGGAACCTGGAGGCAGGAGCTGCTGCAGAGGCCGTGGAGGGTGCTGCTCACTGGCTTGCTTCTCAGGGCTTGCTCAGCCCGCTTTCTTACAGAACCCAGGGCCACCTGTTCAGGGGTAGTACTGCCTACAGCCCCATGTCAACCATCAGTTGTCAATCAAGAAAAGGCCCCCACAGGCTTGCCTATAGGCCCATCTGATGGAGGGATTTTCTCAAAGGAGGCTCCATTTCCTAGGATGACTCCAGCTTGTGTCAAGTTGACAAAGACCAGCCCACACAACTTCCCCGGGGATTTTTCTACCACTCAGGGTGGTTGAGACCACAACAGGATGGGCCCTGGTAGGCGGGTAAAGAATGCCAGCTTTAAGAGTGGTCAAGAGCTTTTTCTTTCTGGGAGCGACCAAGATCCAGTTATGGGTTTGTGCAAAGCCTGTGGCCTCATGTGATAATGCTCCTCTCCACTATTATTGTTAGAAGACATTAAATCAGTCAGATTCACGAGCAACAAGAGGTCAGTGTCTGATTGAAATTCATAAGGTCAAAAAGGAAACTAAAAATCAATTTATAAGATATGAAGATTTAGGTTCAAGCTATATCCACAAGCCATAAAATTTCACATCCATAAATGTAAGAAAATCAGTTATTAAACTTGAGGGGCGAAAGAAGACTTATTAAGTTTTACACACACATAAGGCGGCTAACACATAATTTCAGCAGACATTACTGAGATCCTGTGTGTAATATAAGCGATGATGGGCTAAAATGCTAAATGGTTTAGCACTAAATTATTAAGTGATGTATCCCCGAGGTATTAAACAGATCTCGAGGCAGAGCAGGTGCCTCTCTATCGAGGCTGGAGCACGGGTTTAAGTGCATACAGATAACAAATGCACTTCACAGGAAAAATACTATCAGTAATATTTTTGCTGCGGGAAAGCCTGGTGTCATGATGACTAAAAGCTTCTCTTTGACGAAGAAATGTTCATCTACCCCCCCCTTTTTTTTTAAAGAAAAAAATTAAGTGTGTTAAATGTTGGTCCCTGTGGAGCAGAAAGGGAACTCTGGTGGGATTTGGGTATTTCCTTGTCTCTCTCCTTCCGCCAGATCTACTTGCCTGAAACAGAATTGGGGGTGGAGGGGGGTGTTTAAAAATGATCCAGCTACCCTAGCCTGACGCAGCCCGAGTGACAAAAGGAACTGATGATCTTGCTGAGATGGGTAGGCGCACTTTGCGTAAAGATCACGGCAGGAGTCACACGCCTTTAGCACATTCTCTTTGTCTTCCCCTCCCCCCATCATCTCGACCTCTGTTCTAGTGAGAGACGAGAACCCAGGCCTGTGAACTGGCTCAGTGACTAAGAGAGCCAAGCCTGGGATGCACAGAGTGAAAGCAGAGAGTTGAATCCCTGAAGTTGTCTTCTGATACACACACACACACACACACACACACACACACACACACGTAATACAAAATAAATAGAAAAGTGGAAAGCCAAAGAACCCTAAGGTTTACTTTACCATTACACAGTCACGTGAATGTTTGTAGGCGAGCCGAGGCCAGTTTTCTTGGTCACTTTAAAGATTCATTATTTCAAAAGTGTGTGTGTGTGTGTGTGTGTGTGTGTGTGTGTGCATGCACACACGAGTGCAAGGGCTTGTGGAGGCCAGATACCTCGAGCTAGAATTATGATGGCTGTGAGTCTGCATTTGGAACCTGGGAACTGAACTCAGGTCCACTGAGAGAGCAGCAGGCACTTTGAATGGCCAGGGCCTCCCTCCAGCCCCCGTTGGTCATTTCAGAGCTCATGAGTGTGGGGCATCATTTGCACACAGAGCTCTGGCATGCACATGGTGTGGGCTACACTTTATAGCTTACATCTGTGCAGGCAGGGCAGAGGCGGCAAAATCTAGGGAGTGCCATTCCAGACTCTGAGCTTAAAATGCCCAGGTACTCCTCGAGAAGATGGCTCAATGCTAGAATTTATCAGTTGTTAATGTAGGGCTGATTAATTTAACATCATCTCTGGTATTACTTTATAAAATGATTCTCAGGCTATGGTCCAAAAAGATGATTGGAATTTTTCATGACCTGGGCAGAAGCTAATCTTTTTTTTTTTTTTTTTAACTTTGTGAAGGAAAAAAAAAATTGATCTTGCAGATAGAATTTTGTTCATTTATTTTCCATCCTTTAATTCTTTGTCGAGCAGCCGGAGAGGGCTAATAGGTAACTCAGTGGATAAACAGAGTCAAATGATCGTGATAGAAATCTCAGCCATGGCAGGCCTTATTTATTTTAATAAACACAGTTTAGGAGTAAAAGTTTATTTATGGTTACTCCCCACTGTAACTGAGTTATGTAATGTGGGAGGAATTTTATATGGTACCCGTCAGTGCTCATTGCTGGTAGCACACTGGATCTCCACAGCCTTTCTGTGGCTTAGGGAGGCTGGGACAGACGGTAGGGATCATGCTGGAAGACTGAACCAAACATCCCTTGTTTAGTGACATGTGGGTGACAAAATAAGCTCAAACTTCCTATGCTACTGAGGGCAGCCTGGGTATTGCCTCATGCCTGGCTGTCTCCAGGCGCTCTGGGGAGACCACGAGGCTTTCTTTTATTGTTTTTGGTACTCTGGTGGATTTATTGTTTTTTTTGGGGGGTATATGAGGCTGTTGGCATTGGTAATTTATGCCATGTCTTCTGTGAGGGGTTCAGGCTCCCTGTGAAGGCTTTCTACTCGGTCCTGAGAATGTTTCTGATTGGCTCCACCTGGCTCATCTGCCCGACTGTGAACCAATCCCTGAGTTCGTAGTAAGGTATCGTGACTGAAAAGACCGGATCTCACAATTGCGTGTGTGAGACTCCTCCACTGAGACTGAAGGGAGGAGGGAGTTCCTGCAGGTAGAGTAAATAGCTCTTCTTTGAGTGGAGAGGACACAGACATCAGCTCACAGTCAGAACATTGATGGAGTGACCAGAATCCACCCTGCAAGGCTGAGCTTAACCATACAGGACTTCTGCTTTTTTCATTCGGTTCTTCAAATAGGGCTTGGTATGAAGAAACACTCAATTGAAAGAATGAATGAATCAATGAAGGAACGAACGAAGGAATGAATGAATGATGTATTCAAATGGGCCATGGGAGTTCAGAATTTGGTAGTAAATGTCATTAATGTATTGAACATGATGTGGTAGGTTTAAAAATACCCTCTCTGCTGTCTTCCCCCTCCCAGCTGACTTGGGGACAGGACATGTTTTGACGGTGCGGTACCTTCAGACACAACAGACACAGGCAGGCCTCCCTGCCCCCATTGCAACAAACCTGGGGACAGCTGGAGGACGAGGAACCTATGAAAGAGTCCAAGGCCCCTCAGCTCACCTCAGACATGCCCACAGACATCTGTGAATGCCTATTGACGTCAAGACAGGCAGGGGTCCCAGCTACTCATTTTCGGGCTCAGGAACTAAACAAAAGACTGTATCATAAACTACTTAATTCAGAGCGTAGACAAAGGTGGCCTCGCACTCTTGATCCTCCTGCTTTGGTCTCCCTAGCGCCGGGAGGCTATACACCCAGTTTTTTGTGGTGCTGAGGATCCAACCCAGATCCTCCAAGTGAGCCGTACAGCCCCATTGAGTTTTGGCAGAGCCTTATGATGCAGAAGCACACAAGTTGTTAGGGAAAAGGAAAGACTATGAGAGTCCAAACCAGGGGGTGACATCTTGTTTCTTGTTATTGGTCTCATTTCATAGCAGGAGGTTCATGCGTGGTTTTCCCCTTCCCCTGGCCTGCAAATGCGTGCTCAACATTTGCATTTTGATCTGCCTGCCTGCATTTTTCCCGGCCAGATCTTCCACAGAGGAGAAGCAGGCAGAGCCTTATAATCACCATCGTGACTTTATTGTCACACATATATCTCAGTTAAGGACGGCATGATTGTTCTTGCTGACGTAACCTGAGCTAAGAATTTTCATAGCCGAGGATTGATCATTCCTGTAATGGAGAGCTGAAGGAAATACAGGTCTCCTGCTGCCTTCAGAAGTCAAAGCAGAGAGGCGACAGGATGAGGTAAATAAAAAAAACGGAACCAAAGCAAACCACAACATGTGCTCTTTTAGAAGACACCATCTTGATTTTTGTTTTCCCTTAAAAAGAAGAGACTATTATTGCTTCGGAGTTTCTTTTATAATAAATATCAATAAAATTGCTTGGGATTTAAAAAAAAAATTGTGTGTTTCTTGGATATGACTTTCAGGTGGAGTTTTATAAAATTGCTCTGAAGTCTACTGTGTGCATTTTTACAGTGTTCAGGTATAAATTATATCATATCACGTTATAAATTGTTATTAAAATGATCTGTAGTGTAACTAGCAGGGAACTTAAACATAACTGTAAAAATGGAAATAAAAATCTATTAATGCAATAAACCTACTTAATAAAAGTTACTTTCATATTCAAAAACAAAATATTAAGGCGTGCTTCAGATCTGAAAGTCAAAAATGAAGGAATAAATTAGCGGAGGTTAAGAGTCTTGCAGCAGCTGACTAACAAAGCTCCCGGGGATTATAAAATTTCATGCTCTCGTAATAAAAAGGATAAAGGATTGGCTAGAAGACCACTAAAAGTTCAAATAAATGAACATAAGAGAGAGGAGAAAGTCTGACATGACCGAGACGGCTAATGTGTAAAGACTGAAGAGATGGTATTAAAGTGCTGGAGTCCGGAATTAAATGCAAAATGAATTCGGGGAGGAGATTAATAGAAAATTATAAAGGTAAATGAGTTCGGTTTCAGGGTTTCAGAAAACTTTAGATAGCTCATTATTTTTCTTAGCACTTAAGGAGAAGCAGAGAAAGACAAATTAAAACTGGGCATAAGCCATATTGCAGTGAGGGGGAGAGCGGATTACTTCCTAACCCCATACCTACATGGCCCCATGGTCCCTAGACTTGACCTTCAGTTCTTGAGTGCCGCACTTCGGCCCCCAATAAAGTAAACCTTCCCAGGATCCCTTGCAGCAAAGTGGGGCCACGAATCTTAAGTGTTTGTTTGAGTGCGTGGGAAATGTGGTGGGTGTTTCTTTGCCCCCTTCCTCCATCCCTCCTAATAGCTGGAATATGTTTATGGCAGAAGTTACTCCAGTAAGATGATAATCATGGGAATGACAACCATATGGAAAACGACAGGCGTGGAAGGAGCCTGGGGCCTTGCTGCTGCGGCCCTGTGTTTCTTTGTGCCAGACTGAAGAAGCTCCACCCAACGTGATTTTGGGTGTCTAATCTCAAAGTCAAAGCAGATGATACTGGAGCTCTTCTGTCTCCGGGCCTGCAGCGACAGTCATGAGCTCTAAATAAAATTCAGCATTCGAGATATGCCAGGGCTGAGGAGAGGGTTCAGTTGGTGAAAGATTTGCCTTGCAAGCACAAGGACTGAACTCTGATCCTCAGAAGCCTTGTGAATAGGCAGGCAGGGGGGCACACGCCTGTAATCCTAGCACTGGGGAGGCAGAGACAGGAGGACCCCCGGGCTTTGCTGGCCAGTCTTCCTAGACTGAGCTCCAGGCCCAGGAGAGACCGTTTCTCAAGGGAAACGGGGAAGGCAGCCTAGGAATGACACCCAAAGTTGCCTCACATATGCAGAGGGTTATGAATTTGAATATGACTTCACACAGAAGGAACAAAGTTTCAGTTTCATCACAGATCAGTACAATCAGAGGCTTTAAAAGGTTTTTCTCACAGGAAGATGGAGAAAATGTCAATGAAGACCAAGGTGCTGTTCTCTAGCTTATTTATAGAAACTTTGCTCCCATCTCGGTGTCTCCCCGGCCCCTTCTCTCTCTGCTTGTGGAGGCAGGATTTCATGTAGACCAGGCTGACCCAGTGTAGCTGAGGATAATCGTGGACTCCTGGAGATCCTCTGTCCCTATGTCCCAAGTGCTGGGAGCGCAGGTGAGCAGCACCACACACCGTTTTATTCCACGCTGGGATGAAACTCAGGGCTCTGCATTCGAAACGCATGGCTGTACTCCAGGACCCCGTGTCCCCACCTCTCCCCTATGGCTCTTGATTGCCTCTTCCTGTTTATCACAGCAGTAGGAAGGGCATTTGGCACTTGTTTACTCTTCAGGAAACACCTCCAACCTGGCCACAGAGTTTTTTTTTTAACAGAATCTCAGTTTGGTTTTACCAGCAAAGACTTGGGAGCCAGATGCTGGGGTGAAAGTCGGCTAGCCCCGTGAGGCAGAGAAAGCACCCAGCTGACTTTCCTCCTTAGCCTATGTCCCAAAAGGAAGAGGGCAGCCCTCCCTCTCCTTCTCAAAAGCCCCTCCAACTGAATGTCCCTCCCTTCCACTTCCTGAGTGTCTCTCTAGCCACTCTCCTTACTTCTTCTCACTCTCTATGGTTATTTTTCTGCGTTCACTCCCTGTCAACTAGTTGCTTGCTCTGCTTCTTGACCTGTGGTTGCTTTTATTTAAGTCAAGCAGAAGCTCTTGGATTAAAAGTGTGTGCTAGGGCTGAGCCACACCACAACTAGAAAGCCCTCCCCCCCCCAGTAAATAACACAGCCTCAGGTTTCACAGCGTGATCAAATATCCTGCAATAACAGAAGGTGTCCTCTGTCCTCAGTCCAGGCTGAGTTTCCTTCCTCCTGAACAACTGCTGGTGCAGGGAAGTGCTTCCAGATTGAACAGAGGCAGAAACTTCCCCAGAACCCTTGCAGGAGAGGATCTTCTAGACTTTCCTTTCTTGTGTTCTCCAGTTAAGTGCTCAGAGCATGCATGCCTTCGAGCACTGTCGGCTCCTCTGGTGGGTTCCCAGGTGCTTGCCTTTGCACATGCCAGGCAGCTTTCTAGTTCCTTCCTTCCACCCTTCCACAATGTTTATTCTCAGCATTGTTAGTCATGCCCTGAACATTAGAAATACAACAGTGAATAAAACCTGCAGAAATCTGTTTATATGGCCCTGCCAGTTTGCTGGTTCTTAACATGCCCTTATGGAACAGTTGGTTGCTAAGGCTGAATGGTATATGAGATTGATATTGGATTTGGGTTTTATATGATTCCCACTTCTTTTCTCATAGACTTAGACATGCTTGTGAAACTAACAACGACCACAAAAACAACTCTAGATGCAACAAAGATGACAGGAGCAACAGAGGCTAAATTAGAGGGTCAGTAGGAGACAAGAAAAGATGGTTCTTGATCAGAAACTAGACTTTTTCAGTAAATATGATGACTTGGGTATGTTTCAGTTCCTTGTACATAAGTGTGGAAGAAAAATTATTTGGAAGATACAGTAAGGGATGAAGTGGTTTAAAACAGAGGCTGGGTGATGGCGGCACATGTCTTTAATCTAAGCACTCAGGAGGTAGAGGCAGGAGGATCTCTGTGAGGCCAGCCTTGTCTACAGAGCAAGTTCCAGGACAGCCAGGGCTACACAGAGAAACCCTGTCTTGAAAAACTAAAACCAAACAACAAAAACAAAAACCAAGCCAAACCAATCAACCAAACAACCAAGCAACCAAACAACCAAACAAAAAGACCAGAAAGGAATGAGCGGACTGTGTGGAAGGTGGAAGTTCATGAAGACACATCCTTTACTTATTCTAGATTCCAGCTCCTTCAGGCTTCCAACACAGACTGAAGACCAGAGGCTCTCCAGGCCTCCCCTAGGCCTTCAGAGCAAGACTGAAACTGCTGAGGTATCCAGCTTTGTGAACTGAAAGACTAGGGTTTCATCCTCTCCAGGGTGAAGCTAGCCATCACCATGCCATCATGAACAACCCAGACTGCATCATGCTAAGCCAATCTAACAATCCCTCTTTGATACTTAGTCACCCTGCTGGCTCCTACCAGGCTTCAGCCCCAGGGTCTGAGGGCTGTCTGTAGAGCAGCTCTGGTGAATGGCAGTGTATGCACTTGGTCCCAAGGATGCCACATCTACCTTCACAGCCAGCCAAAAGCAGAAAGCCCATCATGCTGTTCTTTTTCTTCCTTTAAAAAAATTTTATTTTTCATCTCTATTTCTGCTGTATTGGAGATTGGCCCCAGTATATGTTAGGTAAATACTCCACCCTGAGTCCTATTCCAGCCTCTCATCATGCAGTTCTCCAGTCACTGGGCCCAGCCATGTACTTGGCATGTAGAGGTCTCTATAGTATCCATCAGTTGTGTTGAGCTGATCATCACTCCATGTACCTCCCTAAGCCTCTCATGATTTACTGGTAAAAATTCCACCCTTAATTAGTGAAAAAAAAGAGAGAGAAAGTTTTCCTGTGAGTTTATCAATTATTCACCTTACAAAGCCCTCTGAGCTCTTCAAGCACACTGTAAATAATTTACATTCTGACTCGTGCGATTTCAAATTTGTTTATTAATGTTATCCTGGAGATAGAAAACAAACTAAGTAAATCCATGCTAACTTACTTTGCAAATCATTTGGAACAAAAGAGAAGATACTTTTCTTCTCCCATGAAGATGTTGAGGTCTAGTTTACCCTTCTGGTAAGCAGAGTTCCCCTGAGCTGAGCTGCGGCATTCCTGCCATCGCCATTTATTGACTCCTGTTATACGCGGGTAAGGAGGAGTCAGGGCCTGAATCTACAGGGCTTGGCGCATCCTCTCGACACCTGTGGGCGGCTTGAATGAGATGCCCTCACTTACGGTTTTGGGCATCTGAATACTTGGTACTCAGCTGATGTCATAGTTTGGGTAGGTGTAGGAGGTGTGGTCTTGCTGGAGAAAGAATGTCAATGGGGGGTGGGCTTTGAGGTTTCAGAAGCTGTGCATGGTTTCCGGGGCATTCTTTTTGCTTTCTGTTTGTGGTTTGGGATGGGAGTTTTCAGCTGTTGCTTCAGCCATCTGCCGCCTGCTACCTTTACTCCAACACCATGGACTCTGGAACCATAAGCCAAATAAACTCCTTCTATAAATTGCTTTGGTTACAGTGGCTCTAAGAGCACAGGGGCCAGGGAGGGCCTGGGATGTTGAGGAAGTCTCCACCTACCTCCCAGCTAGTCCCAGTCAAAGCCATCCAGGCTCTGAGATGGCCTGCTCTCATGACATCAAAACCTGAGTCTAGGGCTGCTGAGATAGTCCCTGGGTAAAGAAAGGCACTTGTCTTGGAAGCCCATGACCCGAGGTGGATCCCCAGAGCCCACATGAAAAGCCAGACATGGCGGCATGTACCTGTAATGCCTGATGTGAGGAGGGAGGTTTTTGGCAGGATAGTTTTCCCAGAAGCCTGCGGGCCAGGTGGTGTGGAATATACCGCATGACAAAAACCAGCAAGAGAGAGAGAGACCCTGCCTTAAACACAAGAAGAGGGCTGGGATTGTCAATGTAGGCTGCACGGAAACAGGACACCACCGAGTGGCAAGCGCCCAGGTGGGATGACTCACCTGAGAATCACCCGCAGATGCTGACATTGATAAGCAAAATTCAGTGACAAGCAGGTTGTCTGCATTGTCTCCCAGCCCGAAAGGAGACACCAGGACACGCACACTAGGTAGAGAGGGGGCAAGAGGAAGTCTGTAGTAAGGAAACTGCCCGATTCTGTTTTTATCGTGGCCTAGTCAGTCACTCTCCATCCTGACCCCACCCTCGGCTGGGGAGCCACAGGCTGCTGCAGCTCTCGCTGATCTAAATGTCCATCTTCAGTCCTCTCACCAGCAACTCAGGCAGACCCAGACTGAGGAGTGGATAAACTGTGCGGTCCTCCTCAAACACTTCTAGATCATGACAGACAAAGACAGACCAGGGACCAGAAGGGCAGAAGCTAAGGAGCTCCGGCCGTGGCGAGGGGAAGGACTAAATCTTGGACCCGGGAATGGACGGTGATGCCAGGTCACTTGTTAACGCTTGAGTAAGATCTATAAGTGATTTGACCATTACTGTTTGGGCGTCGATGCCTGCCTTAAAGCCTGTTCATTTTCATTGGATGCTCTGGAGCGCTTTCCTGTGCTTATATCTGTGCGTCCTGTGCGTGTGCTGATCACAGGGTCCAGAAACATCAGATCCATTAGGTCAGGGGTTACAGATGATTGTGAGCTATTGTGTGGGTGCTGGGAACTGAACCTGGGTCCTCTGGAAGAGCAGCCCATGCTCTTAACCGCTGAGACACCTCTCCAGCCCTAGTTCCTGCTTTTCCTCACTGGACTGTGGATCGGAGGAGGTAGCTTCGTGGGTAGAGCAGTTCACCTGGCCACCATATAAACCAGGCATCACCACTCACACCTGAAACCTTCTCAGGGAGTGGAGTCAGGAATGCAAGGACACACACGGTCACGAATGCCGGGTGAGCCTAGGGTTCCCGAGACTGTCTCAGAAAAGCAACCACACGCACACAAGATAGTCACTGCACTGCGTGTGGCTCTGTGAAGCTTTAACACCTGGGGAGTTTGCAGAGGGGCGGGGAACTGGGGAGATCCATGACTCGAAACTTTTCTCCTGTCAGTTTAAAAATGATCTCATCGTCAAAAATCAAGGAAAAAAAAAACATCCTAAAAGCTGCACTTTTCCCCACTAGCTCAAAGGTCCTCACACAGGGCTTGCCCTTCCTCTGGGGGGTGAAATTTGGTAGTGCCTGGGGCGCAGTTTTGGTTGTCTCAGAGAGGGGTTAGGTGTGACTGGGGGACCTGGAGGGCGCTGAAAGCCCTCCACGGCACACAGGGTGCACCCCCCAAATGAACCTCGCGTAACCCCAGTCTTACCCCTGCTTTGACTGGGAGACCTGGGTGGAGCAGCTCAGTTTAAAATCCGTGGGGTGGAGGCCCGTCGAGAGGCGGTACGTCACCACCCTGCGAGGGAGTGTCTGCTGCCGACAGTAGCATGTGAGTTTTCCTGTCGGTCTAGTGTCACGTCGGGGAATCTCGAGTTCGAGGGTAGCAGCGACTCAGGGTTGGAGGTGCCCGGTGGGGGCTTTGTGACCTCACACAGAGCAAGTGGCATCCTTTCTCATGGCTGGTCCAGGGCCCGCTCGTCCGTCCGTCTGACCCTTTATAATGAGAAAGAGGATTTTGCCTCGAGGAGGGGACCTCCGTCAGCCACTGCCTGGTGGGCTTTGGAAGGAAGCAATCCTTCATTAATTAACCTTCACTTTCTATGTAAATTCGCTCATTCAGATGCAGGTAATTAAACCACGGTCATTTCAAGGATGGTCAGGAAAAAAAAAAAAAAGCAGCCATTGCAAAGAGGGAGAAATTTTGGGTAGAGGGTTTGGGATTCTATTTTTATCACTGGGCAGAGTTGCAGAATCATCTTTTCCTCACTTGCAACATTTTTTTTTTTTCTTTTTGTGAAAGTGGGAGACGGCTGAGTTCACCTCAGAACCAAATCTCAGGAAAAGTTTTAAAGATTTATTAGGCTAGTTACATCATGTGTGTTTCAGAAATAGACGTTAAGAGAGAATTTGAATTTAAGGGAGGTTCACGATGCAAAGGAAAGGATGTAAAATTATGCTGGGGACAGGAAAGTATTTTTTTGGGGGGCCACAAGGAGGTGTTTTATTTTTATTTATTTTGAAATTTTATTATTTGTGTGTGTGTGTGTGTGCTCTGATGCATGCTCCTAGAGGTCAGGTGACAATTTTCCTGAATCTATTCTCTCCTTCCACGTGGTTTTGCCCGGCTCTGGGCATGACTTTATTTGCTGAGCCCTCTCACTGGTTTGGGAAGTACTTTTAAATTACTGTGGTCTCTTAGCTGGGGTTATGCGTCTCTTGGCGTTTGTTACACTGTTTGGGGTGGGGCAGTGTGGAACACGTGTTGTATAGACAGGACTATGAGGGGTGTCATAAACACAGCGAGGCCTACTCAGTTTACTCACTGTCTTGGGCCTTGATCTCCTCCTCTGTTAAATGGGTTCAATGTCAGTCCCTAGTCCCAGGATTGTTGAGAGGAAACTACCAGCAAAGAACCCAGCCTCAGGGTGTTTATGGGGAGACAGCTGCCCAGACAGTAAAACTCAACACCGTGCCAGGCGCTGCTGTGAGGGCTTCCTGTCTGCCATCACCATTTCGAGTTAGGAGCCTTTAGGTAGGGGGTCGGGGATCGAACCCACCTTTCTGCACCATCCCAGAGGATTGTGAGGGCTTAGTTCACCTCACACGATGCTTTCAGCATGTGGTTCAAGCAAACACACGGTGGCACAATTTCCTGGGGGAAGTGAGTCTTGGGTGGTAGGAGCAATGACCCTTTGAGGCCCACACGTGGTGAGATGGTACCAAGTGTACTTAGCCACTGAGACGCAGCGCCACCTAGTGGGCATGTAAAGCATGACACGCTAGCCTGTGTGTTCTGGAGACAAAGGGGGATTCTGTCTCCTATCTTGCTCTCTAAAATTTACTTTATAAAACAAAAGTGCTCGCCATGTCATGGTCTCAAAGCCGTTTCCCAGTTCTGACAGGAACGGATTTAGACCCGAAGTGTTACATTAAAGCTACAGTGTTACAATGGAAGTGAGCTCCATCCAGCTTATTAGTGTCCCTTCGAGGAGTCGTATGAATCTCCACGCCTGCCCTGCTGAGCACTTTACCTCAGTCATAACCACGAAATACTTAATTTGTTAAACATATACAGAATCCGAAGCAGGGCCATTCGGTATATCTAATATCGCCTGCAGTTATTAAAGTCAGTTTTTATCTGTTTAAACAGGTCATTAAAAAAAAAAAAAAAAAGGCAGAATCTGAGATGAAGGGCCATGTCCTTTCCCATTCCTGTTTAACACTCACTGCTCCAGTTTCTGATTAAGAGGCAGTGCAAGCCAGAAGCGAGGACAGCCTAACAGGCAGCAATCAAGTCCTGGCCTGGACGCCTTGGTGGGCCTGTGAAGGGTGAGCCATGCCCCAAGTCACAAAAACCTCTTCCTTAGTGGACGAGACAGCTGTTTAAATCAGAAATCTTTGCACCTGACCACACGTCTAGGCGTTTCTGAAGATTATAGACTTGTTTCACCGGAATCTTCCCAACCACGTGCCTAGGGCATGCCTCCTTTGTTAAACTTTGGTTTCTCTCACTTCTTTTTCCATGCAGCATTCATCTAAAGGTGGAAAAAGTAGAAAGAGTCTGCTGAGCTGGAAGCCATGGAATTCTGGGCAGTGCCTCTAGCTGTCAGGGAGTAAATGTGAATTTCTTACCGTATAGAATAAGCACTGTTTTAATCTTTTAAAAAGCACTTTTTTTAAAAAAATTTTCCGGGTGTGTGAGTGTTTGCCTGTATGTCTGTATATTCAGCCCGTGGGTGTAGTGCCTATAGAGGCCAGAAGAGGGTGTTGCATCCCCGGGAACTGGAGTCACAGATGACTGTGAGCTGCCATGTGGGTGCTCAGAATTGAATCCCGGGCCTCTGCCTAACTGCTAAGCTGTCTCTCTATCCCCACTGTTATTCTCTTAAAAATAAATTTTGTTAATCTAAAAATGACTGAAAGTGCTATGGAATGATTTTTTCTTTTAATGAGTCAAACAGCGCAGACCTGTACAGATTTTATTTCTCATTCATGCTCATTACTGTTCTGTGACAAGCAGCTAGGAGACATTGGCTGACTGAGATGGCATGTGTCTCTAATCCCAGCACTCAGGAAGCAAAGGCAGGTGGATCTCTGCGAGTTTAACGCCAGCCTGGGCTACAGAGCGAGGTCTGGGCCAGCTAGGGCTGTGAAGGGAGACCCTTTCTAACTAAACAAAACACAAAACAGAAAGAGGGAAAGGGTAGTGGGGCTGGCGACTTTAGAGCTCCAGTCAGTCATTGGATTCCTTTGCTTCCTTAGATGAATGGCAGGCAGAAAATCTCCGCTTTTCTATGCATTGTCTTTTCAGGATTGTTTGCTTTGCTTTGAAGCAGCTTTTGGTTTTTCTGCTTTGACATAGGGTCTTATCATGTGCACACAATGGCTTTGAACTCACAATCCCCCCCTCAGCCTCCTGAGTGTTGGTTTACAGATGTGCCTCTGCATATTTGCTTACTACAGAAGCGTCTTAATTCGATGCATCCCATTCGTCAATTAACCTATGTGTGTGTGTGTGTGTGTGTGTGTGTGTATGTGTGTGTGTTTCTACCATATGATCTCTAGGATCAAACTCAGACCATCAGGCTTGGTGGCAAAGCCCCTTTACCTGCGGAGCCGTTTCTCCTACTCAGAAAGACAGTGACAATGCCTAGATCTTGAAGTGTCCCTGCCAAGTTTTTCTCCTGTACTTTCAAAGCTCTTCTGTTTCCAGCTGATTTTTGTTCAGGGTGAAGGATAAGGATCTATTGTCATTTTGTACATGGGACTGTCCAGTCCCCCCCCCCCACAACCATTTATTGAAAAGGTGGTTTTTCTCCTTTACATGTATATTTTTGGTACCTTTGTTGAGACTTAGATGGCAGTGGCTGTGTGGGGTTATTTCCGGGTTCTTTCTTCCATCCCCTAGCTCTCTTTGCGTGTTTGTGTTTGAGCCCGCTCTCTCTCTCTCTAGCTCCCGGCTTTGACTGCCATGTTACAGGGTGACTTCCGAGCAGACCTCTGAAGGATGAGGGCAGGCGAGGCCCAAGTGTGGGGGCATGATTGGAGGCAGGTGCCTCATTCCTCCACTCAAGCTTTCAGATGAGGCCTCAGAGCCAAGTGAGCCCTGACTGTGACTGAATTCAAGACCCGTAGATATGGAGACAGTGACGTTTTTTGAGCCCTGTCTGGACCTTGTACCACAAAAACCATGAGATGATAGACTTCTGCTGTTTTAAGCGGTTGAATCCGGGGCAGATTGTCATACACTGATTAGTAAGAATTATGACATGTTATTTTTCAGAGTGCAAAGCATTCTGGGGCAGGAAGATGGCTCAAGTTCTGGCTGCATGAGCATGAGGGCCTGAATTTGGATCCCAAGTGTCCAGGTAGAAAGGCCAAGCATGGCATGACGTATCTGTAACCACAGCCCCAGGTCGGGCAGAGACAGGGGGATGCCCACGGCTCGCTGGCCAGTCAGTCCAGCTGAAACAGTGAGCTCCAGGGTCAGAGAGAGAGCCTCTTGCCAAGAATTAGGTGAAGAGCAATAGAGGAAGACACCCAATGTTGAACTCTCTCTCGTCCTTGTCACTGTCTCTGTCTCTCTGTCTCTGTCTCTCTCTCACACATGAATATGCCCCTCCCAACCCCAAATATACAGGCTTCTGAATTCTAAATATACGTGGCCCCAAAGCATCCAGACAAAGCCTGATTGGCAGTGAATGTTTCCGTAGTACTTGCTTTGCAGTGTGCTTATGCTAATTAAATGATGTAGTATTTGTGAAATGCTTAGAATAATGACTGGTAGGCTGAACTCATCAATAAGTAGCCCCTGCTTTCAATCTTACTGATGTTTGTTCCTTAGTCATTTGTTAATTAGAGTCTAACACAAATTCAGGTGTTCCCATTATCGCTTTATGAACACATTATTCTGCAACCTGCTTCCCCATCTAACAATATTTTATAGTCTTCCATGTCAATATAGGCTTAAGTTATTTTTTTAATTAACTAAATTCCCCGCTGATCAATAGTTACATAATTTCTAGTTTTTTTTTTTTTTTTTTTTTTTTTTTTTTTTTTTTTTTTTTTTTTTGTCACTGTGGACAATGCCAGCAAAACATCTGGGGAGTATTTTCAAGTCAGCCAAGAAGTCAGACTCTTAATTTTTAAAAAGTCAGCTTTCCAGGGGTGTGTAATTTACACACATCGAGAGTCTGTGTTTTCGGTATATGGTTCTGTGTGTTTTGTCGGAGGTGAGCCATGCAATAACTACTGCTTTAATGAGCCACACAGTTCCACTAGCACCAGACAATTTCAGTTTTGCCTACTGTCTCTTATTTAAAAAGGTAGCAGCTAAGAAACCGCATCAGCGTACCATTTTCAACCATCATCCTCTGAGAACCCCCGCAACATCAAAGGAAAAAAAAATCTAGGTAAGCTGGAAAGGGTCTTCAATGACTCCCTGGTTTTTAAACCTTTGCCAAGAGCATGTGAGCTTAATTAAGTTAAAATATTTCAGAGGGAGCAAGGTTGTAATAATTTGTTTACAACACAAGCCCATCTTTGATCATGGATGTTCAGTTTCATAGATGCCCTGCATCATTCTTGGAATGAGTGATAAAGTAAATTAACTTTGTGTGGGGAAAAGAAATATGCAGGAAATTAAAACAGCGTCTGAGGTGAGCTGCCTGACTAATCAGGGAAGAATGTGGCTTTTCTGAATGGGGCAGCCATGTGGATTGCTTAGATTTCTCCAGTAAAATTAACCGAGTTGATAGCTTTAAAAACACGCCCAGTGTCCCACTCTCTGGCCTCTGCACTGGACCTTCTTGGGATTCAATGAGTAGCCTGTCTTGATTGGATAGAAAACTCAAGGAGGGGCCCTGGCCCTGGGCTCTGCACATGCTGAGCCAGAAACAATTCAACGCCACCTTGCCAGTTTTTCTATCCCAAAGATTCTCCTTGGCTTTGAAGAGAAGATATGTAGGGTTAATCTAATCCTGGTGTTTCAGACTCTGGACTCCAGCCTCCCTCCCACAGTCCCACATCTCTCATGATTTCCTCTTCTATCCTGGGCTTCCTTTTGTTTTCCTTTGATGTACCATTACTGTTAAGGATGGGTAGCTGGGTTGGCACCAGTTTCAGGTAGCAAGGGCGACTTCAGCCTTGCAGGCGGGAGCTAAGACTTTCCTGCAAAGAGGCTGTGGAAAGAACAGGTTTGCAGTCAGTCCCAGTGACCGTGTAGGCTGAGAGTACCCGACAGGTGGGAGGATTACAGGTTCGAAGCCTGCTCGGGCCAGTGGGTGAGGTAAAGACCAGTCTGGGAAATTTAGTGAGATCTGGTCTCAAAGTAAGAGTCTGGGATAGGTTGGTGGTGGACCACTTGTCAGGCACACACGAGGTCTGTGTTCAATCCCAAGTGCCACCAGCCAGACGACAGTGAAGAAAAGCAAACCAAACAAGCGACTGAACTGGGGAAACCGAGGCCGCCGGGCCAGCCATCATTTGCTGGCTCTTGTCCAACAACCTCCAAGGTTGTTACTGAGCGTTCTAACCCTCCTCATCTCTTCAGCCTTCCAGGTTGCCGTGGCAAGAAATGAGATGATGGTGGTTATTGGGTAGTAGCATGTGACCTCAGAAGAGAGTTTGGGAACTGGAAACTGCAAACTAAAGTGGTATGGGGACTTTGAAGAAAAAGAGATCAGTTGAGTTCTGTTGTTCAAATTTGTACACCAAGAAAAAAAAATTCACAGATGAACACAGGGCAACTGTAATTGTTCTTAACAATCTCACAAGCAATTAGAATTTCATTTAATAAAATAATTAAACATTAAAAGATTTAGACAGCATCCCCCTGTGAAGCCTTGGGTGGCCTGGAATTCACTATGTAGACCAGGGTGGCCTGGAACTCACAGAGATCCTCCTGCCTCTGCCTCCCCTGCTGAAGGGGAACACTGCTATGGCTGTTGCATTTAAATATTTAAAAATAAATACCAATGCCCTAAGAAATCACGAGATAATTACTTTGTGACGTTAGGCCAATGTTTTATTAAGGGCGGCTCAAAAATCAAGAAGCTGTAGGGCAAAAAAGGACGCACGGAGTTAAATATACTGTTACATAAACGTGGTCAGAAATATCAAAGTCAGGTAGGATCCTCCTCCTCATCTTCATCCCACGGTTCAGCCTGAGCCAGCACAGGGGGCTAGAGGAGCAAGCAGGCCTGGCGCCTACGCCATGCTAGGGACTACAGAGTCCGCACTCACACCCATCTCTCTCCCTTCGCTCTTACACTGTGCTGGCAGCAGGGCTTGGTCAGGTTTAAGTATCAGCCAGGTGCTGCTGGCTTTGGAGGCATGAAGGAGTCATGGAGAGCAGCTGAGGCTTGGCACTGTGAGAGGCCAGGAGAGGCCACTGGTGAAGGTGCAGGCTGGTTGTATCAAGGGGGCCAGCAATTTCGGAGATGTCAGCGCTGTGGGATGACCAGCACAGACAGCAGCAGCAGTGAGTGGAGCTGGCTGGAGCTCAAAAGACAAGCTGTGTACGCCGCAGAGGGCGGAGCTGGAGAAGTGACCCAGGCCCCTTGGAAGTTTCCAGATCATGAGTGGATCCCAGATATTGGAAGTTGGAGTTTGACTTTGCTTTGATTTGGTTGTAACTGGGCCCTGATTTTTCCCTCTTGAAGTAAGAACGTATTTGGTTTATTTTTTTATTTTATTTTACTGGGGCCCACAATTGAGAGGCTTTGAATTTAAAAAAAAAAAATGACTATTTTAAAGGCACAGACATTTTAATGTGTTTGAATTTGTAAAGACTGTGGGACTTTTTAAACTTATTTATGTTTTTTAATGTGAGATCTTGGGGTTGAATAAGAAAGGAAGAGTTGTGGCTTCATGGTGATGTGTCAGTGTGTCAAGCTGACAAAGAGTCAGTTGTGCTGGCTGGTTTTGTGTGTCAACTTGATACAAACTAGTGCCATCAGAGAGGCAGGAGCCTTAGTTGAGGAAAGGCCTCCATGAGATCCAGCTGTAATTCATTTTCTCAATTAGTGATCAGGGAGGAGGGCCCAGCCCATTGTGGGTGGTGCCATCCCTGGGCTGGTGGTCCCGGGTTCTGTTTGAAAGCAGGCCGAGCAAGCCAGGGGAAGCGAGCCAAAATAAGCAGCATGCCTTTGTAGCAGCTCCTGCCTCCAGGTTCCTGCCCTGCTTGAGTTCCTGTCCCGACTTCCTTTGGTGATGAACAGCAGTGTGGAAGTGTGAGCTGAATAAACCCTTTCCTCCTCACCTTGCTTTTTGGCCATGGTGTTCTGTTGCAGCCACAGAAACCCTAATGAAGACGCTTGGCTTATTTAAAAATCCATATGGGCTCCCTAATAAAAGGAGCAGGGGCTATCTCCGACTCTGTTGCCTGCCACTGGATCCTATCTCCTGCCTGGGCTGCCTTCTCAGGCCCCGGTAGGAGGATAGGAGAGGATGTGTTTAGCCCTGCTGTGACTTGAGGTGTCAGGGTGGGTTGGTACCCCTGGGAGGCCTCCCCTTTTCTGAGAAGAGGGGTAAGGGTACCGGGTGTGAGGGTGGGACTAGGAGGAGAGGAGGGAGGGGGCTGGGATCGGGCTGTGAAGAGAGCAAATAAACAAATAAAAAAGCGGCCATTCTTGCTGGTCTGATTTCCTCTCAGCTCTCCCCCAGGAACTGACGCTGGAGCACATACTGTCCTGTGTGCCTTTATCTCCCCCCAGTTCTTGGAGTCGTAGATGTGATTGTTTCTCATCAGTGATGGCGCCATTTTGATGTTGGGCCCATCCCTCATTTGTGGTTACTCCTGTGGTTGGTGTCCTGCTCTGAGAGCAGGGCTGGAGACTGACCTAAGCACGAGGGGCAGGGGGTTAGCTACTAACCGACAGCTCCAGTAAAGTCCAACCTCGTCTCACTGGAGCATTACAAACACTTCCACTGAGTATAAAAAAAAAAAAAAAAAAAAAAAGAACCTAACTCGAGGCATGAGAATCCCAATGAAGAAACACAAAGTGGAGGAAAAGTCCAGGCAGTGTGACGGTAGAGGGGAAACTGAGGAAGGAGGGTAGCAGGGACTGGGGAGAAGAGGGATCATTGTGTACAGTGACTATAAGCCAATAAACAGGGCCACAGGCCAAGTGACTCCTTCATGGGTGCGGTGGCTTGAATAGGAATGGCCGTGTAGATTCCTGTGTTTGAACGCTCGGCCACAGGAAGTGGCGCTATTAGGAGGTGTGGCCGTATTGTAGCCTTGTTACAGGAAGTGCGTCACTGCGGAGGCGGGGCTTTGAGGTTTTAAATGCTGGAGCTACAGCCCAGTGTGAAGGGCACACAGGCCCCTTCTGCTGCCTGTGGATCAAGATATAGAACAATCGGCTTCCTCCCTAGCACCATGTCTGCCTGCACGCTGCCGTGTTTCCCACTCTGAAGATGAACCTCCGAAACTGTAAGCCAGCCTCGATGAAATGTTGCCTCGGTCCTGGTGTCTCTTCACAGCAGTAAAACCCTAACTAAGACAATGGGTAAACTGAGGCACTGTGCCACTTACATCACAGATGAATGTTAGCCTGTGATGATGCAAAGAATTCTTTCCATCCAGGACAGAGCCCTTAGGAAAATGTTTAGTGTTACATAAACTGATGCTCCATTGCAAAAGGCGTCTCATGAGGAGACAAACCACGAAAGCAGAAGCTGGGAGAGTCGCCGATGGTTCGTTTCACCCTGGAAGTATTTGTGCCCAAGCAGATTCTTATGAAAACCGCATGGACCTTCTCTTTGGATATATGTGTGTGACACATAGTTGCATGCCCTCATGCTAGTTTGACAAGGGCTTTACCCGCTGAGCTGTCTTCCTGGCTCCCCTCCTCCCTTTCAACAGGAGCAACTTTGATTCTGACTTCTGTTATTGACAGCTGACCTCAACTTAAATGGCACAGAAAATAATGGCCAAGAATATATTCCCCAAATTTAGGAGGTTAAAGTCCCCGTGCAGTTTTGATCCTGGGGAGCAAAGGAGAAGATCCTGGATTAACAGAGGTGGGATACTGAAGGCATCAGGTTAATCACTAAGCTGAAGGACTTTTCTTAGAAGGAGTCTATCATTTTTAATGGGGTCTGAGACCCAAGGCTTGAGCGGGAGCCCAGCTTAGGGGACTAGGAAGTCTTTTAGGGTGGCAGTCAGACATTGTAATCTGGCCTCGAGACAGGGGTTAGAGCATCTGCTTCCATGATGGTCCACCCTTATGGCTGTCGGGAGATGCCGTTTTTGGCAATGTGGGCTCCCCTCACATCCGTGGAGATGGTATGCTGCCAGGACAGCCTCACAGCACGGCACCTGGCTTCTCAAGGAAGGTGGTTACAGAGGGACAGTGTGTAGAGTAGCCTTGGGAGTGTAAGTGCTCAGCTCTGGGAACTCCTCCACCCTTCCCCTCCCCTCTGTGCTCTCCCCCTCCTCTTTCTCTTCTCTTCTATGTTCCAGGGTTTTTACTGTGGTGCCCATGCTGCCTTCACACTCAGGGTTCTCTTGGCTCAGCCTTCTAAGCGCTGCCATTACAGGACACATCCTACTTCATGCCTACGAGATAGTTTATGGTGCTCAGACGAACCCTGCCCTCCAGGAAGTCCAGAAGACTAGGCTCAGGGAGGCTACCCAGGCAGCTGCTGCCACAGGCGACTGGGCCCAGCATTCCTTTTATTGCTTTGAGTTAGGTTCAGTTGTAGGAAAATGAATTATCCTTTAACCTTTGATTGTAAGACTGTAGGATGCATGTTCTCAGTAGCCCTGTGATGGGAGCTAGCCCACAGGCAGTTAGAAAGAGACGAAGTCTCCCAGGGAGCCTACTGTGAACATCCCTGGATCCATGTCACCTCTGGGTGATCAAGGGAGAAGTTGGTCTTGTATGGTAACATTCCCAGAGCTTGGTTCTGCTATGATAACCCACTATCACATAAACCTGGGCCTTGGAATCTTTAAGTAAAGAGAGACCTCCCCCTGACTCATCATCTCCTCAAATAAAGAACCAACAGATGAATTTCCAAAGTCCCACACGGGAGAGCAGGCCCCACTCATTTTTATCTTTAGAGGGCTGGCCCCAGGTGTCCCCAGTGCCCTGCTGAAGGAAAGCCGGACCACAGGGTAGCAGAGCATCAGGGCCGAAGCACAGAGCATCCCCGTGAACTCAACAGGAAAGAATTAATTGCAAAATGTGCCCCCAAGTAGCTAAACAAATTAACTTGCCATACCGGATTATAGGTGTTAAACCAATTACATTTTAGGAAGCGTCTGTCAAAAGTTGCAACTTTTATTTTTGGAGTAGTCGAAAGTAAGACGTTTCAGAAGATTGTTAAACAGCTGGATGGATGGCCTGTGGAGACAGGCTTGAAACTGTGTCGGGAAATCTTCATCAACGGCCAAGAAGACCCTGTCAGCTGTGCCTTTCTCCTTCCCACCAGCAAATGTTTATGGAGCCCACACTGACTGGCTTTGCTAAATTATAATTATTAGGGGCAAAGAATTTCTTTTTAAACAAGAAAGCAGAAATATGGATAGAAATTTGAATAGCAATGGATACCGGCTGATTGGTTGATTGTGTCTTCTGTGTCCTCCTCAGTTTTCTCCCCACCCCTCACTTGTCTGGAGCCCAGGGATTAGGCTAGATTGTTTGGTCAAAGAGTCTCAGGGAGCCTCCCGTCCGACTCCTCAGCGCCGGGACAGGTACATGCTACTGTGCCTGGTGTGCTACTTGGGTGCGGGGGCTCTGAACTCAGTTCCTCCCGTCTCTGTGACAGGCACTTCCCACTGAGCCACCTCCCCAGACCCCAGAGGTGGGTGTTTTAAGAATCGTTTAACATGATTAGCATTCTCCACAGTCCAGTTTCTCTCTTAACTCGTTTTTAGGGAAATGGAAACATAAGCACAGGCACACGTGCACATATATGTGCCGTTGTTGGTGATAGTTTTCCAGAAGAGTCACCTCATGAAAAATTAGAAAAACAGACAACTAGGAAGAACATAGTATTTACCTATAACATCCCCAAAGAGCTATTGGGAATTGGCAATGTTTGGCTTTGATTTAATTTTTTTTTTTTTCCTAGAAAGGCATAAGATTTTTTTTTTTTTTTTAGATTTCTTAAAAATTTTTTTTATTTATTGTAATTTATTCACTTAGTATCCCAGCTGTAGCCCCTTCCCTTGTCCCTTCCCAATCATGCCCCTCTTCCCTCTTCTCCTCCCATATCCTCCCCAAGTCTACTGATAGGAGAGGTCCTCCTCCCCTTCCATCTGACCCTAGCTTATCAGGTCTCATCAGGACAGGTTGCATTGTCTTCCTCTGTGGCCTGGTAAGGCTGCCTCCCACCCTAAGGGGGAGGTGATCAAAGATCCAGCCACTGAATTCATGACAGAGACAGTCCCTGTTCCCATTACTAAGGAACCTACTTGGACACTGAGCTGCCATGGGCTACATCTGTGCAGGGGTTCTAAGTTATCTCCATGAATGGTCCTTGGTTGGAGTATCAGTCTCAGAAAAGACCCTTGGGCCCAGATTTTTTGTTTCTGTTGGTCTCCTTGTGGAGCTCCTGGCCCCTCCAGGTCTTTCTATCCCCCCCTTCTTTCATAAGATTCCCTGTATTCTGCCCAAAGTTTGGCTATGAGTCTCAGCATCTGCTTTGATACCCTGCTGGGTAGAGTCTTTCAGAGGCCCTCTGTGGTAGACCCCTGTCCTGTTCCCTGTTTTCTCTACCTTCTGAGGTCTATCCCTTTGAAAGGCATAAGATTTAATGAAATTGGTAGCATATTCAGCTTATTTTGTGAGCTGTTTTTAGAAGCAATAGCCATGATAATTTCCCAGAGTCCTTAAACAAACTTTGAATATTTTAAAGGCTCTTTGTAACTAATTTTGTTGGTTGTTGCCAGAGTCCTATTAGGAGCATGGCCTCATTCTTTTAAATGACTCTGTGTGAATGTGTGTGTGTGTGTGTGTGTGTGTGTGTGTGAGCATGTGTGTGTGTGACACACTCTAGTCTGTAGGAATGTATAGAAAGGTTTTAGCATGCCTTCAGAGCAGGGGCCTTGTGACTTTAATTTATGCTTGGATTGACAAGGAATAATTTCTTTTTGTTCACATTTTCCAATCTCCTTCACATTCTCTGATTTCATAATGATTGGGGTCAGATAAAGTTGATCACTTTTTTTTTTCAGTTTTAATGAGTGTTCTTTGTGTGTGTGTGTGTGTGTGTGTGTGTGTGTGTGTGTGTGTGTGTGTAGGATATCTGCATCACATAAGTCCAGTGGCTGTGAAGGACAGAAGAGGGCATTGGCTACCTTGGAACTGGAGTTAAAGGCACTTATGAGCCAACTTTGGTAGATGCTGGGAGCTGAATTTGGGTTCTCTGGAAGAGCAGCCAGTGCTCCCAACCACAGGTTCAGAATTTCTCAATGTGAAGCTATTTCCCTAAGCTTAATATCAATTTTGAGATGATTGTGTGATGCATGCTGAACTATGCATTTAGATTAATACCCCATCTCACTGTCACTGGCATATCCTTACCATTTATTTTGTATTTGGTCAATTTATTAAACTTTTATTTTTGACTGTTTTTTGATCAAAATCCCCTTGAATTTTCCAGAAAGTTATCATAGAGTCCCAACACTTCTGTCTTGAGCTTTCCAATAATTATGCGTCAGATTATTTCTTAATATGGCTTAATCAATCACATTCTTCAGGAAAAACATTCAGCAGTGTTGGCCAACAATGCTTTTAATTTTGTCCTTATTTTTGGATTTTATGGTGCTGTTAAGATTTTATAAGTCTGATTTTATGTGGTGCTTTGAAAGAGATGGCTTTTGTTTTATTTTGGGAGTTAACTTTCATCTTAAGTTTATTAAGAATGTGTTATGATTCAATGATAAATTTCTCTTGAATTGCCTGTCCTTACTGTTCAGATTAACTTGATAAAGGCTGCAGCTTTCTCCTGGTTGATATTTGCATTTAAACGCCCTGTGGAGCTCTGGTGCTAACGCTTCTTAGAAAGCGATCATTTTTGTTTTAAACATGAAACTTCACATGTAAAGTGCTCATTGATTTGCATTATGTGTGTCAGGTCCTATAGAGGATCTGGCATGTTCCATGAACAAATGAGACATAGTCTTCTCCTGGATGGGTTTCATAATCAATGGGGGGAAATCAGAGGGAAGTAAGGATTTAAGAATTCATGGGGTACAGATTTTAGTGTGTTTATCCTATCTGATAGGTCTAGTATCCAATTATAAATGAGTATATACTGTGTTTGTTTTCTGATTCTGGGATACCTCACTCAGGATGACCTTTTCTAGATCCCACCATTTGACTGCAAATTTCATGATTTCCTTGTTTTTAATTGCTGAGTAGTATTCCATTGTGTGAATGTACCACAGTTTCTGTATCCATTCCTCTGTTGAGGGACATCTGGGTTGTTTCCAGGTTCTGTAAAGAAGCTAAACAAGAAGGAGGTCCCGGGGTAAGATGATCAACCCTCACTTAGAAAGACAAATGAGATGGACATTGGAAGTAGGAGAAAACAAGAAACAGGACAGGAGCCTACCACAGAGGGCCTCTGAAAGACTCTACCTATCAGTGTATCAAAGCAGATACTGAGACTCATAACCAATCCTTGGGCAGAGTGCAGGGAATCATATGAAAGAAGGGGGAGTTAGTAAGATATGGAGAGGATAGGAGTGCCATAAGGACCAAATATATCTGGGCACAGGGTCTTTTCTGAGACAGATTCTTCTACCAAGGACCATGCATGGATGTAAGCTAGAAGCCCTGCTCAGACATAGCCCATGGCAGCTTAGCATCCAAGGGGGTTTCCCTAATAGGGAAACAGGAACTGTCTCTGACATGAACTCAGTGGCAGGCTCTTTGCCTCCCTCCATTCCCTGAGGGAGGATTGCAAGGTCGCAGAGGAAGAAAGTGTAATTAATATAAAAAATAAAAATTAAAAAAAAGAATTAATGGGGGTGTTTCAGTTTCCAGGATTTTCTGTAGCAGGACAAAGCTTCAATTTTCTTCGTGTATGCATTTATGTGATATGTATATGTATGTGTGGGCATATGAATGTATATGAGTATGCATGTGTGATGTGTGTGTGTGTGTTTGGGAAGATAATCTAGGTTGTTGGTTGCCTTGTTTGAGCTGGCCTTTCTTGCTCACTGCTGTGTTATGCCAGGTTAGCTGGCCTGTGAGGGTCCAGGAATCTCCTGCCTGGCCTCCCATCTTACCATAGAAGCACTGTGGACTGAGACACACACCACTGCATCCAGCTTCGTGTGGGTCCTGGAGGAGGGGACTCAGGCCTTCCCTCTCACACGGCGAGCGTGTTACTGCTGAGCTGCCTCCCCAGCTCCAGAGCTGGCTGTTCATGTTGCTCGTGCCAGGGGCCAGAGGAGTGTCCTGATGGTCTGCGGTGTCCCAGGTAGAAATCTGGGGTCCTGGCCTTTCATAAATCAGGCCAAGTATAAAGTTTCCTCATGTGGCAACCATCAAGACCCTGGGTGATAAAAACCAAAACGAGAGAAAACAAACTGTGGCCAATCACCGTCAGCTTCCTGGGGGTCTTCATAACGGGCCGCAGAACCACACTTTAGAGAATTTCTTTGAACATTCCATATACGTGGACAGTGTATTTTCATCAGGTTCCTCTACCACCATCTTCTCCCACCTCTCTCTGCTGTCCTCTGACCCTGTCCCCCTCCCAGCATCACACCCTGCATTTTTGAGGGGTTAGATTTTTAAGGCTTTATTGTGTCTTTGATTTTGTGTGTGTCTATGTGCATGCCAACACAGGTGCCTGCAGAAACCAGCAGAGGGCATCAGATCATCGGGAGCTGGAGTCAGCAAGTGGTTTTAAATGGTCTGGTATGGGTCCTGGGAACTGAATTCTGTCTTCTGCCAGAGCACAGCAAATGCTCTTAACCACTGGGTCATCTCTCCATGTCTCCTTTTGGTTATTAAGGAACCCCTGAATTCTATGAATGCTGTCCATATGCACTTGGGTGTAGGGCCATCCACTGGGGCAAACTACAAGCAGCTGAGGTACCCAAACGAGAACCAACAATAGCCATCAAAGGCCAATAGCCCTCTGCTGAGGTGGATCCCCAAGGGCCCATCCCTCATTTATGCTGGGGTTTTGACTGGTTTGAGCTTGCGCAAGTAGGAACCAGCATGTTTTTGGTTTCTTTTGTTCTTTTTATTTTTTATTTTTTATTTTTTATTTTTTTCAAGACAGGGTTTCTCTGTGTAGCTCTGACTGTCCTGGAATTCACTCTGCAGACCAGGCTATCCTTGAACTCAGAGATCCATCTACCTCTGCCTTCCAAGTGCTGGGACTAAAGGCATGTAACACCTCTGCCCAGCTTTATTATCCCCATGAGGGGAAAGGACTCAGTATCTCACATCTGGGCAGAGGGATCACTTTTTAAGCGCTTTTTCCTGACCATCTGTTTCATCATCTAAATAAAGTTCTTGTAAACACAGTGCAGCCACGACCGTGGAAGCCCCCATCAATCCGCATCTCTCCACAAGCACAGACGGGATCGTCTTTGAGAAGATGATGAGCCGTCTCCAGATATTCCCTCCCTAGAACAGTGCCTTGCAAAAGTAAATGGGTTTCCAGGATTATGAGTGAGTCACAGTAAAACTAAGCAAGATCTCTCATCTCGCCACAAAGCCTGGACGTTCAGGGTGACACGGGAAATGGCTTCATGATGTTGGGAGGAGTGCCGTGCGATGGAAACGGAAACCTGCAAATGAGGAGGAGGGCTCTACGCACCTGCTTCCCCGATGGTGTGCAGCAGTTTGCACAGGCCAGAGGTCCTGCACACGACGTGAAGTGTCAGACTCTGTGATGGTGACGCCATGCGGGCTCCAGTCACAGACGGTACATGGCCAGGTTCACAGTCATGACTAGGTTGGTCTGACTACAGAACGATATTGTTCATTCTCAGAAACGTCACAGCATCACGGATGAGGTACATACAGACCCGGGAAGCGCTAAATGGCAACACAAATCAAGGGTGTGTCTGACCACTGGTGATCAGTTAATTAACCAGCAAACATGGCAGTTTGAGTAAGAAGTTCTGGCTTCTCATTCAGTGTTTTTGTGGGACTCCTGAGTGTGTGAATGAGTAGGTTTCTGATTCTTGTGCCTTCTCCCTTTCCTTCTGTTCCTTTGTCTTCTCCGATATCAGTGTGATAGTTTCCGTTTTATCTTATTATATTTCATTTTCTTATGTTTAAAAAAAAATGAATGAATGAAAGCCTAGCCACTAGGGTAAAGGTTAACAACTGAACTGTCACTTATGCTAGCCGGAAGAGGGAAGATCGGTTTCCTCCAATAGCGTGCCATTGGGTGTATCAACCACTGCAGGGCAGGCTTCATGTTTGGAAGTGGCTGACCAGCATATACTTAGACCATTTTTTATTTTATTTTATGTGTATGTGTGCGTAGGTGCTTTTATTTGGTTACAGTTTTGCTTTTACTTTTTGGATATGATTTTATTTTGTTTTCTTGGTTTTGGTGGAAATTTGTTGTCGTATTGGCTATTTTGTTTTTTTTTTTTGAGAAAGAACTTTAAGTTGGGTAATTAGGGAAGGGGAGAGGATCAGTAAGGAATTTGTGGAGAGAAAAAATATGATCAAAATATATTTAAATTTAAAATTTGTTTTAAATAATAGAACATAATAAAAAGAAAATTAAAAAATTAAAAAAAAAAAGAAATGAAACCCAGAGACTAATGTGTTTGAATGCTTTGTCCTCAGTTCATGAGAATTTTGGAGACCCTGGAGCCTTTAGGGTGTAGAGCCTCGATGGAGGAAGTATGTCATGGGGGGAGGGCTAGGTTTTGAAGTTGTGTAAACTCGCCCCACTTCCTGTTCTCTGTGTTTCTTCCTGAGTGCGTGGCCAGCCCCATGTACCTGCTGCCATGTCTTCTCTGCCACGGTAGACCGTATCTTTGTAACTGTAAGCCAGAAGGAACCTTTCTCCCCTAAGTAACTCTTTTTCATCTAGCAACAAAAAGGTAGCTAATGTAACCATCAGGAGTTGGGAGATTGCTGTGAACTAGATTGGTCTGGGAAGAGGCCAGGAATCGGTGGGAGTCTGGGAGAAGATGTGCCAGTTGTGTCGTAAGTGAACCAGCATGGTTTCATACTCTTCATGAAGGAAGAGTGAGGGTGTGCTGGGGACAGAGGTAGCCAGGCCAGTTTCTGCTTACACAACATGGTTCTGATGGGATAGCCAGCGTGGGCCACTTGAAACATGGCTGGACCTGGACATCCGGGGAGCTGTGAGTGAGCCTTAAGTCCTTGACACCAGGTGCTGGGGAAAACCCAGAAGTAAACAGTGGTGTAAGCTGTTATACAACTGCTTCAGGCAGAGTGTCACCTTTGTGTTTGTTGTGTGTGAACATGACCTTGAGGTTAGAGGCCAGAGCTGTCTGCGTGTGTCTGTCTGTAAGCTTATGTGCTGGTCTGTATGTGTGTCTGTGCCTGCCTGTGTGGAGTCCGTGTGTGCTGGGAGTGTGTTCACATGCCTGAGGTTGGACGGCTGCCTTAAGCCTGTGTGCTGGTGAATAAAGTATGTCACATCTGCTCACGGATTCTCAAACTGTCTCCAACATCCTGGCCTCCCATGATCCCCTTTTCCCCTAGTGTCTGAGCATGAACCTCACAGGGCAGGCTTCAGCAGCCCTTGAATTCAGAATCTCTAGATTTCATTTACCAGGTTGTTGTTTCTCTAAATGCTACCACCCCCTGGCACTTTTGGGGCTAGTGAGTAGCCCTAAGACTATTGCCAGGGGCTGTGGAAATCTCTATGATAATTTACTTTTAATTGAAAAGGACACTAACATTTTCTTGTAAAGCTTTATACTGTGGAAGGGAACCTTGTTGATACAAGTTCTTGTGATGGGTTCACTAAGCAGAGAGGCTGAAGGAGGCCCCAGCAGCTGAATGTAAAAAGTGTATCTCAACCTTCCCGCTGCTGTGACCAGTTAATTAATATACTTCCTCATGTTGTGGTGATCCCCGACCATGAAATTATTCTGTTGCTGTGTCGTCAATGTGATTTTGCTACTCTTATGAGTTGTGATGTAAAATATTGGATATGTAGGATATCTGGTATGTGACCCCTGTGAAAGGGTCAAACAACTCTTCAGGGGTCGCGACCCACAGGTTGAGAAACACCAGTGTGAAGTCTTCAACTGTGTGTAGCAAGGGCATTTGCAGGAATCATCCAGCAGACTCATTGTGAAGTAACTGGCCTCTGTGCATGTGTGGCTCCCCGAACTTGGAACCCTGAAGTGCTGGGAAGCAGAAACACTGTGAAGAAGCATCTGGCCCTAGGCAGGCCTGGTAGTGTCCTCCCCTTGAATCATGGACAAGATCTTTTCTTGCCAGGTGTTATAGTTTTGTTTCTGTTGCTGTGATAAGAGAAAGCAAGTTAGGGGAGAAAGAGGTTTATGTTAGCCCACAATTCCAGATTGTAGCCCGCCATTTTGGGGAAGTCAAGGTGACAGGCGCTCAAAGCAGCTAGTCACACGAAACCCACCGTTAATAGCAGAGAGAGATGAGTACTTGCATATGCACTTGCCTTCTTGGTTGTGCTCAGCTGGGCTTCTCCACTCTCAGATGTTTCAGGACCCTTGCTCAGGGGAGTGGTGCTGCCCACAGTGGGCTGAGGTTTTCCGAATCAATTGACTTAATCATAACAATACCCCTCTTCCACAGACTCACCCCAGGCCAGCCCAGTGTAGACAATTCCTCAATGAGACCCTCCTCTCGGGTGACTCTGGGTTCTGTCATGTTTATAATGTCAGTTCATCATCTCACCAGGCGTGCAGCTGCAGCAGCTCTGACTCCCCCAAGGTTTGGACTGGACAGGCAAACCAGATGTGCTAATTTGGGGGATGTCCATCTCCTGAAGACAAATAGGAGTTGGGGCTTAGATCTCCCAGGTTCCTTGATCTCAGGGGCTGACCTGGGGGCCACGTTAACACTGTCTCCCCGGAGTTCCAGTTGCTTGCAGCAGCCTGTGCTCACGACTGAACTTTCCTCCACTGGCCTGCCTGTCCTCTCTAGCTCCCGTGCACAGGCCTCCACAGCGCTTACAAGGTTTCTTTCTTTCACCCTGGGACCCACATTCTTCTCGCTGGTGATGCTTCTGAGAGAACCTGTCCTGAAACGCGGCCTGATCCCAGATGTGCCTTGGATGAGGATTGGTACCACACAGCGTTATCTTTTTCTTTCGTTGTGTGTGTGTGTGAAGGTCAGAAGTGGCCTCAGGCAGTGTTCTCAGTCATCCTCTACTTTTTGAAACCTGGATCTCCCCTTGGTCTGGAGCTCACTCATTCCTCTAGACTAGCTGGCTAGCGGGCCCCATGCGTCTTTTCATCTCCTCCTTCCCAGCACTAAGTTTGCAGGCACATTCTTGCTGTACTCAGATTTTTTTTTTTTTTAACATGAATGCTGGGAATCCAAACTTAGGTCCTCATGCTTGCTAGTACTAGTCCCTTCCTGAGCAAGCCATGTGCACAGCCCCTGCTCACATATTCTGTTAGTGGATGAAGCAGTTTTGCTGAGTTATCAATGGATACCTCCATGGAGCCAGCCCCGGGTGTGTGTGTGTGTGTTGTTCTTCATCAGCTCTTGTTTCTGATTATTGTGAATTAGAAAATTGAACCCTGCACTGATTAATACAGTCTCGAGCAGCAAACTGGTGGAGAATGGCTATTTCTTGCATTAGTGTTATTGAAGTTGAAATACAGAAAGAGATTAAATACACAAACAAACTCAAGACTACATCCGTCTTCTATTAAACCAAATATCAGTGATTTTTGTTCCAGAAAAATAACATCATCTGTCACATTAAATTAACGTTAGAAATTTAAATTTTATTGGTTTTGGTGTTATGTTTGAATATAATTTGAAAACGTATTCTGGATTTATAGCTATATCAAGGCTGTCAGCATAAGGAGTCTATAACTAGCTTTATGTTTATATGTACTGAAATTAAATTATAATGAATTTAGAAAACACATTGTGGTTTTTTTTTGAGAACATATACAAACTCAGGCACATGCTCACATACATTGCCACATAAAGGGGACCGCTTAGGCCTTCTTCATGTTTTTTTGGGGAGCCAGCAGGAAAGTTTTGACTGAAGAAAAGCAACCCCATTAAAATAGCATTTGATGACAAACTAATAAAGGTTGCATCTATGTAGAAGGCATAACTCTAAACAGCAAAAACTGTTTGCTGAAATAAATGAGGTAGACCAAAGCGGACTGAGTTAGCATGCCATAGTAGTTGTGAGCTTCTATATGTTTAAATGATGGTTTAGTGCAGGGTGCAAAAGGTCTAGGGACCTTTGTGGCTCTGCAAAAAGAGCCCTCCTCTCTGTATCCCCCTTTCTACATCTGGATTGCTGTGCTCCCTTTTCAGCGATCTCCCCTCTCCGCCCCTGTGAACCATCAGATCTACAACCCCATGCTCAAAATGAGGTTTTCAATATATGCCCATTTGGCTTACCTCCTCACTTTGAAATCCAGCTCTACCTCAAAGGTTCCATAGAATTGTCAGCATGAGACCCTCAGGCCCAGCCACACTAGCTTTCAGGTTGTCTGTGGAGTTAATGCCACCATATTGTCCCTGTCATGTCAACTGTTCCTTCTGAGATGTGGAGGTAAAACAAATTCTCCCTCTCTGAGGTTGCTTCTGTCAAGGATTTTGTAAGAATGACTGGAAAAGTTAATAATAAAGCCCATAATATTTCAGTCTCCCAAACACAGAGGAGAGGGAGTCTGAGTTAGGAATCAAAGAAGTAATTATTTCTCAAATGACAAAATAATAAAGGAATGTTCTTTGTGGAAAAAATATACAAATTTTACATCAGGTGAAAGAAGGGGAAAAAAGCCACTTGATCTTCATCAACTAGAAATAATGTAATGAGGGACGGGAGAGATGGCTCAGTGATTTAGCACACTGCCTACTCTCAGAGGATCTGGGTTTGATTCCCGGCACCCCGTGATGGCTCACAACCTTTCCAGTACCTTGTGTCTCCTTGTCTTTCCTCTTCTTCTTTTTAAACTGTGTGTAGATGGTGGAGAGGGACATGAGAGTGGGCCTGGGAGGAGAGGAGAGAGGCTGTGATCGAGATGTTAAATGAATAAACATATTAATGGGAAAAAGTGTGTGTAGATGTTTTGCCTGCATGTATGTGTACCTGTGTACCCTCAGAGGCCCGGGGAGGGCGCTGGATCCCCTCGAACGGAGATAATGGATAGTTGTGAGCTTTCATGTGGGTGCTGGGAAATCTTCTGGAAGAACAGCCGGTGTTCTTAACCACTGAGCCATCTCTCCAGCCCCCTTATGCCTCATTCTTATTGCATTTGTGTGACTCTGCCTTTAACAGTGTTTTTATAAATCACCATTAACTAAAACCCATGACAAAGAAATGCATTTTGTGTAACAATATGCCATTTGTGTTCACACACACACACACATTCACAGAGTTGACACCGAAGTCGTGTGGATGGAAATCCACCACGACTGAATGTTGTTATTATGCTGATTTCTGTGCCGCCAGCCCACTGTGCTGCTCAGCATGCAAACCTCTACAGATCATAGCTCAAGAACTGTTTCCTGATCCGAGTTACCAAACGCTGGCTCTTTGGAAGTGGATTTTAGACATTTTGTAACTTTATCTATAAATACTTCAGGATGTGTTTGTAAAACACAAAAGTTCTTTACACTTTCCCTTAGTCGCTGTTCTGTTGCTGTGAAGAGACACCACGGCCATGGCAACTCTTACACAGGAAAGCATTTAATGGGGGCCGGTTTACAGTTTCAGAGGTTCAGCCAGTTATCCTTATGGTGAGAAGCATGCAGGTAGACCTGGTAGCTCAGAGTTCTGCTTCTCGATCCACAGGCAGCAGGAGGAAAGAGACTCTGGCCTTGAGCCCTTAACCCTGAGGCTCACCCTCAGGGATGCACGTTCTCTAACAAGACCACACATAATCCCATAAGGCCACAATTCCTAATCCCTCCCAAGTAGTGCCTCTTTCTGATGGCGAAGGCATTCAAACATATGAGCCTGTGGGGTCATTCATATTCAAATACCACACCCCTAGAGAAGACACGGTTCTCACACCTAGAGCGTACACTCTGTTGTTAGAATCAGCTGTCTAGTTACGGCCAAATTTTCTTAAACCATCTCGCAAATTATTCTTTAGAAATATTCCACACAAGCAGGCAGTGGTGGCACATGCCTTTAATCCTGGCAAAGGTAGGAGGATCTCTCTGAGTTTGAGGCCAGCCTGGTCTACAGAGCGAGTTCCAGGACAGCTAGGGCTATACAGAGAAACCCTGCTTGGCAAACCAAAACCAAAACCAAAAAAAAAAAAAAAAAAAACCACCAAAACCAAAACCAAAACCAAAAACAAAAACAATTCCATCTGATTGACACATCTGCTAACTTATCAAACCCTCTTTTTCTCCACCCCATCCTGTAACATTGTTCTGGGTTTCTCCTAGTAGGCATTTGCTCTGTGAATTATATATATATATATTTCAGATCTGCTAACAAAGAGGAGGATACAAATGGGTTGGTTCAAAGTCCTGGCACTGATGCACAGAAGTAAAGTTGGCCAGTGGCTTAGTGGATAGCCAGGCTGACTAGGGACACATGAGTCAGTAGAGACCGCAGGACACAGATGGAGCTTGTGTGGTACCCAGAAGAGGCAGCTGACCCTAGTCACTGTGTGCCACATGAGGGTCCCTCTGTCCCTCTGCGACACTGAACTGAGTTTCAGTGGTGTCAGACACATTTCTTCTGTGGGCTTCTTGTTGGTATCTCAAGCCTGATCTATGAGCCTTCCAAAGGGTGGAGGATGCAGAATGTCAGATGATGGAGAAAGCCCTCCTAAGCCATGGGGTCAGCCATGACCCAGTGTTTTATATTAATTGTGGTGACCAGCCCATCTCTCCTTCTCCCCATTGTATGGGTGGAAACCCATAAAAACCTTAAATATGCCAACCATCTTGATCATTTTTAAAACAACATACTACTGTGTGTATGTAGTCATAGGTGTGTGTGTACGTGTGTGTACATGCATCTGTGGAAGTCTGAAGTCTGTGCTGGGTGTCTGCTTTGATTGCTTTCTGCATTATCTTTCAAGCTGGGATCTCTTACTGGTCTTGGAGCTACCAGTTTGGCTAGACTGTCTGGCCAGGGGGTCCAGAGACCCTCCTGCCTCTGTCTCCCCGGAACTTCAATGGTAGACACATGTAGCCACAGCCAAGTTGATGTGGCTGTTGGCTCCAAGCTCAGGCCTCCATGCTTATGCTTCGGTAGCGACCAAGCCGTCTCTCCAGTCCCAACCATTTGGAAGCGTGCCGGTCAGTCGTGTTACATCTGCTCATTCATTCACACTGCGGTGAAGGGCTTCACCGTCTAGCAGAGCTGCAGCTTTACACGGACTTAGCAAGAGCTGCCCCCCCCCATCCTGCTTCCTATGCTGAAGAATATGAAATTTAATGAGCTAGTTAATAAGTTACTTAAAAAGACAAAACAAAACACAGATTCCAGTTGGCTTCATGATTCTTGGGCCTCTGCTTCCCTGCTGCCGAGATGACAGGTAGGTGCCACGACACCCCGCTTGCTTCTGACTGTTTTAGCTACTCCATTTGGGTGGCTTCAGGTGGTCTGTATCCTTCTGCAATTGGCTTATTTTGTTTAGCCCTGGAGGTTCACCCACAGTGTAGCATGACGCAGGTTTTGAGGTTGAAAGCGGCGGCGGCGCTTGCCTTCAGAGACAGGCGGACTGCTGTTTAAGGGCTATAGAGCGAGTTTCAGGACAGCCAGGGCTACACAGAGAAACCCTGACTGAAAAGCAAAACAACAGAAGGAAGTTATTTCATTGTATGAATTGTATTCATGTATTCATGTTCCCTTATTGTCAATAGGTACAGTTTGCTCCCATTTCTTGCTAATTGTATATTACATATTACATTGGTTAATATAATTCGGAGGTCACTGTAACTGTGCAGCTCTAAGATTCTGCTTTGAATTCTTTTAAGAATATACTTTGAAAGTGAGTTTCTGGATCATACAGTAGTACAATTTATGATCTATAGGAGGGCATCAGAAATACCAGTGTCAGGGCTAGGGCTATGGCTCACTGGTAAAACACCTGTGAGATGTATCCTGGGTTCCATCCCTGGCACACACATGCACACAAGTACACACACACACGTATACACACACACAGACACATGAAAAAATAGCGTAAACTCGAGGAGATTATTAAAAACTATCCAGATCTGACAGATGACACTGCAGAGAGCTTCCTGTCCTTTCAGAGAGCTGAGCAGATTCGTCAGGACTGAGTCTCTCAGAGACTCTGCCTGTGTTTGGTTTGAGTTCTGTATTTGCTCAGGACCAGATACTTGATGTGATAAGTCTGGGGAGAGATGGCTCCAAGTTGTAAGATTTTCCTGACCCTGAGGACACTGACCAATTTTGATTTCTTAGAATATTGATTTCAGCATTCCTTTGGCTATTTTATGGCAGAAAAACGTATTCCCCAGCCTGTACTTGGAACAAATTTGCTCACCATATTGTTTTTCTTCATCAGTTTATCAACAGAATGACATGCTTGGCACCAGCCCATCGAATGGGGGAGTTGTGTGTCTTTTATTTTAGATTACACTTTGTGTTCTTTTTTTTCCCCCCAACTTGATACAAACCTAGACATATCGGGGAAGAGGGGCTCTTAATTAAGAAAATTTGCCTCCCTCAGGTCAGCCTGCAGCTGAGTCTGTGTGAGCATTTCCTTGAGCAGTGACTCATGTGGGGGCTTCTAGTCCATGGAGACCATACCACTCCTGGGGGTGTGGTCCTGAGCTGTAGAAGAAAGCACACCATTGGGGCCTCAGGGGCTGTCCTCCAGAAGCCGTTCCTCCATGGCTTCTGCTGACGTCCCTTCAGAAAGGACTACGAACTGCACAGGTTGCCATTCTGTCACAGTGTTTACTGCAGCAGCGAAGACGCTAGGATAAGTCCCGGGACCCTTGGGTGCCTTGTGCACTTTTCCTTTCCTGTGGGGAAGTGGCAAGGTTCTTTCCTCACTTCCAAACCTTGGTTGCTTCCTTGATGCCTGTACGAAAAAGGACTCAGTTTCTCCTTGTGTGCCTCTGGCAGTTTGTAAGTGTCTCAAACCAGCCTGACTGAGGCCGTGGCTTTGCTTTTGACCCCTGTCCTTCGATAACTACATGGGAAGTGTCAACATGGCGCCTGGCACAGAGCTTGGGCAAGGCATCTTGGGGCTGATGCAGGAGCCATCGTTAATGAGAGCCCGTTGCTCGGTGCCTGTGTGTGTGGAGAAGAGAGAGGTCTGGACCTCTGCTTCAGAGTTATTAATTACCCATCGGCTTCATGTGAAATTTCCCGAGCTGGCTATTTCACAAACCCATCTTTCGCACACGCCCGCCGAGCCCGGGAAGTTCCTGGCGCCTCGTCTTTGTAGCATTTGACTCCTAGGACTAAAAGCCACATCCTGTTATGTTTGGTTGCTAGGTGGAGAAATGTTATCGTGGGCTTCAGCAATAATTTATCCACAGAGCTCGAGGGCTTGTCATGTTCTCCTGACAGTGAGCCGCACCACTTTATCAGCTCGCCTGTAAATCAGGCGTGTGTGGGTGCGGGTGCCAGCGCTGTTTGATCTCCTGCAGACACTGTAATAATCTGCTTTTGTCTGATTGATTCCTTCACATCAGCACGCACACTCGGCAGCGTTGGGCGGAGAGGCCTCTGTTTATCTCCGCTGGTCATCTGCTGGAGGCCAACAGGGCACAAAATGCTCTTGGTGGGGAGAGGCGAGAGCTTTTGGAATTAGGGCCTTTCCATCATCCCCTCCGAGCTGCTTTCGTTCAATAAATCAATGATAGTGGAATTGAATGCACCGTAAATACCTCAAACCATATCTCTTACAAGAATGTAAGAGTAATTCATAGAAACAGGAAAGGTAACTTTGTGAGGAAGAATTACAGCCCCCACAAGCTGCCAACATCCAGGGCTCTTTGCTTCGTGGGTTTCCATTTCACCCCTTGAACTCTGAGGAGAATACACAGTTAGGCTGGCATTTGTTTCCAGAAAGTGCAGGGGGCAGAACTGACTGAAACAGATATCTTGTCTAGACTGATCACTGCTTTTCAGCCTAAAAATGAAGTTTCTTTTTTTTTTCCTTCTCCATTTCTGTAGGCTCCTGTTACTAGTGCTCCGACTTTGGGGTGTCAAAGGATGTATGGTATCATTTTGTGAGAGCAGGCTGGGTTCTGTCGTCTGATGGTTCCTGAGCTGCCCTTCTGCCACCTCATCCCGGGCCCACCCGGTGGGGGACTGCCAATCTTTCTGAGGCCCCCACCACTACCCGCCAAGCCTGGACGTTGTTTCCAGGATTACTAATTGCTGACAGGGAGTTGGGAGCACATTCTGGCGTCAGAACTCCCAGGAACCGTGTTGAAATCTGTGAGCTGATGGCTGCTTTGAGGGTGGCAGCGGCTTGCTGTGCAGTGACCTGGGAGCCATCACAGCCGTCCATGCCTGCCCGGCTGAAAGCAGGGGTCAAGCTGTATTGTCGAAGTGATTGACTAAAGCCCATCGGAGAGGAGGATTTTGTTGTAACTTCGCAAGATGGAATTACATGAAGAAGCCTTCTGTTCAGAAATGAGCAGAGCTTTGGGGGGGAAGAAAAAATGACTGGATTTGGCTACTTAGTGACACACACACACACACACACACACACACACACACACACACACACACAGTTCTTAGTCTCATAATGGCAATCAGTCATATTAATGGTTATTTGCACCTAGTGTCTGATAAGAAATATTTTGGATGATAACATGCATTTTTAGAGGAAGCAATGTAACTATCACGGAGACAAACCACATCCCAGTTGCCAAATTCAGGCAGTCATTTGTGATTTGTCAATAAAGTTTTATTGAGACACAGCCACATATACTTATTTATATATCCATGATTGCCTTTCTTTACGTTGGCCCAGTTGGTTGTTTGAAGCAGATATGTGCCTACAAAGGTGAAAACAGTTACTAATTAGAGAAAACACTAGCCTTTCTGGGTTCTACTTTCAGATAGCCTGTTCAAATCCTGGTTTTACCGCTTGCAAGCTGTATATGACTTTGTATAAGTTACAGGACTTCTCTGACCACTGGTTCCTGATGTGTAATAGGAATCATACTATAAGCTTCCCGTTATGAGTTGGTGATCTCATGAGCATCTTAGTAAGAGTAAGTGTTGCTAAGAAACAGTATCCCTCTTAGGGCTGGTTATCTGTTCCATTGTACCCAATCAGTACAGACACTTCTGGCCTTCACCTAACACTTTTTTGCTAACGTCCTTTGTGCTCTATACTTAACAACTGCACATGGCTGTGGACATCCCAGCTCCAAACTTTTGAGAAAGACCAGACAGAACTTCAGGCACCTCCAGGCATGATACTTTCCCAAGTTCTTCAGGTACCTCTCTCCCCAGAATGAATTTAAAGGTTTCTTCCCAGACCTGCACAAACGCAACTTATCTGTTGCTCTAATTAGAGCAACAGAGGCCCCAGGTACAGGCCAATCTCCGACAAGTCGGAGGTGGCATGTCCCCTCTTTACAGTTTCCAGGAGGCTTAGGTGTAGTTTCAACGAACTGGAAGTTAAATCACCTGATGATTTAACTTTAGGAGAAACCTCAGGCCCTGCAGGCTATGGGTTCAAAATCCACTGTCCTGTTCCCTAGCCTAGGGCCAATTAAGTCTCCTGTAAAGTAGGTAAGCTTCGTGCTGGTCAGTCCCACTCAAGGAACATGAACAAGAACAACAGCAGTAATGGCAACAAGAGCAGCAGCAGCAGCAGCAGCAGGAACGACAAAAGCAGCAGGGGCGACAACAGCCATCAAAAATAACACACAGGCATGAGCCTGAGGGGTGTTTCGGCAATACCTGATCTATAAAGGCAGGCAGTGGGGTGCAGCCATCTATTTTGTGGCTCTCCCTGTGCAGTCTGCCTTAAAGACATCATGTCCACAGGCTGGAGAGGTGGCTCAGTGGTTAAGAACCAGTCTTGTGGCTCACGACCACGTGACTCCAGCCCCAGGCAGTGTCAGCCTCGCGTTGTGGCGGACGCCAAGCAGAGCGGAGCATTGACAGAAGCAGCTAGAGCAAAATACACCCGTAGAAACACACACCAGTGATCGACTTTCTCCAGTTCTGTCCCACTTTCCATGCCCTCATCACCTCCCCGGGCTCTGTACAAACATCTACTTCATCAGTGGATCCACCATTAGGTCAGAGCCCTGGTGACCTGATGTCTTGTGAAAACACCCCCCACCGACAACCAGCTGTGTGCCTCTCTAACCCCCTAGGTGCTTTTTAAGGCCAATCATGTTTACGGTCAGGCTCAGCGGTAATGAGGGCTCCCTAGGCTGTGAGCCTCTCCTGCCACAGATTGGATCAGTGCTCGCAGAAAAGGCGTGGGAGAGCTGCCTTCATCCCTTCCACCGCTGTGAGTGGATCACTTACTTTTCTGTCGCTGTGATTGAGCACCGTGACCAAAAGCAACATGGAGAGGAAAGGGTTTCTTTCAGCTTACCATCCCATGTCACAGTCCATCAAGGGAATTCTGGGAAGGCAGAGGCTGAAATGGAGGCTGTACAGGACTCTTTTCTTACTGGCTTGCTTACTTTGTTTTCTTAAGCGCCACAGGTCCACTTTTCCAGGAGTGCCACTGCCCTCCACGGTGTGGGCTCATCAATCATCACTTAAAAGAACGCCCTACAGACTTGCCTACAAGCCAGTTATATGGAGACGTTTCCTCATTTAAGAGTCCTTCTTCACAGATGGCCCCATCTTGTGTCAAGTTGACAGAAAGACTGTTTAGCACGTGAAGAGTGTGTGGGGACTGCAGTCTCTTAAAGCCCATCTTTGGTGACATACTTCCTAGAGCAAGGCTGCGCCACCTTTCCAAACAGTGCCACCAAACAGGGAACAAGTGGTCAGATGTCTCAGGCTATGTGGGTGTTTCTCATTTTAACTACCACAGTGAATGCTCAGCTATCGGGCATTAACTTTGAAGCCAAGAGGGTTGACCCTTACTGCGTACCAAATGGCTCCTTGCTCTTGGACTTCTCACATTCCAGGACCGTGAGCTATACATTTCTGTTGTTTCCAAATTACTTAGACTAAGGTGTTTTGTCCTGGTAGCTTGAACCATTGGAGACACCTTACACATCCTCCTCTTTATCTGCCCACAGTGTCGGGCCCTGAGGCAAAGAGAGGAATAAAGCATCACCCATTGTTTATCTTGCTGCTAGAGAAGCCTAGCTGTATTCAGCATCTCCAATTCCTTTGTTCCTTAGTATTTCATCTGCAAACATGGAGGACCAGCTAAAGACTACAGCTCCCAGCCTCCTCTGAGCTGGTTAATAGACAGTGTTCAGAAGTGATCATTTGGTGCTTACAGGGCGGAGTTGCTTTCTGTAGTTTCCTTTTTCTTCCTCTTAGAATAAAGAAGTGGATGGCAGGGATGGAGCAAACCTTAGAGCCCATGATAAACTGTGTGCAGAGAGAGAGACAGACAGACAGAGAGAGAGAACAAGACAGAGGGTTATATATGTATGCCTGGTGTCACAGAGTTGTGGAATAAAGCCACGGATCTGGCCTGTGAGCTCTTTTAGGAAAGTATTTTTTCTTTAGGCTGTTATTATTTTGTCCCTGTTCCATCAAACAGATCAGTGTCCTGATTTGTATCATGCTTAAATTCCATGCCCAGAAAAGCTCTGCAGTCAACCTTTTTGATATTTATGGAAGCCTGAACAAAATTAGAGTGACTTATATAATATGTTGAGAAGAGTCTCATACACAGTCAGTGTGCAGGCAAAATTCTTGCCTCACAAGCGCGAGGGCCTGAGATCTTAAAAGAGGGCGGGAGAGGTAGCCTGGCTTGCTCCCTCTCCTGGTGGAGACGCTGAGAGCCTGGCCTACTCTGGGAACTCCTGGTCAATGAAAGATCCAAGGGGGACAGTGCCTGGAAATGACACCTGGGGTGCTCTCTAGCCTCCACACACACAGGCTCACAAACACACATGCCTAGAACCCTTAGAGTTCAAGGGAAACTTCCAAATCACACTTAAAAGAGCCTGAGGATCAAGCACAGGGCACTCCCAGGACTTTGAAGTTCCTGGCAGGAAAGACACTCTACGTGGACTGTGGCCGTGACCCACAGGCTCCTGACAGACAAGTACTGCCCTACTGTGAATGGTCACCGCCCCGAAGTGTAGGTGGCGAATCATTCTTAGGTGTGTAATGACCCTTGGCCTTAATCATTTCATCTTTAAAAACCCCAAGCCAGCCGACTTCTGGAACCACCGCCCACCTCTGAAATTCCAGGGATCTCTGAGCTGTGAACCAGTTCCCTACCTCTCTGTGACGTTCCTGTTTTGCCGGAATTTGCTGGACATAGAAGGACGTGGGTAGACAGATACCAAATACATGACGATTAAGTGACATGGCTTAGGCTGTGTTAGGATTTGAATGGGAAGAGTCCCTCATGGGTTTTTGAAAACTTGGACTCCAGTTTTGTTGCCGTTTTGGGAGGTTTATGGAACCGTTAAGAGATGATGCCACAGTGGGGGCAGTGGGCCACTGGGGGCGGGGCTTGAGGTTTGGTAGACAGGCCCCGTTCCCTGTCCGCTTTCGCTTCATGATCTGCAGAGATGTGAGTAGGCGGCTGCTGCAGGCTCCTGCTGGCACAACTTCCGCACCAGGATGGACTGTTCCCTGTTAAACATGAGCCAAAACAAGCATTTGTTTTCTCATATTGCTTCTTGTTACAGCGAGGAGAAAAGCCACCAGTGCAGGCTGCTGGACCTCTGAGCCCCAGCACCCTCACTCGGACGTGGAATGGGCATCTGTTACTTTTACTGTCTGTGTCTCCTGTGCCTTCCAGTCAGTGACAAAGCCTTGTCCCCCTTCTCTCATTGCTGTTTTGTGACTGATGCTGTCCTTGTTTCAGGCACCTGGGGCCTGGCTGCTCAGGTCATTCACTTCTCCAGGGTTAGTATCATGTGCTCAGAGCACGTGTGTTCAGGCTTGACCCACCAGTAGCTGGGTTGGGCATGAGTGTGTAGGATTGGAACAAACTCTGACCTTTTTGATGCCATGTGGTAAAATAGCAGCCACCACATTTCTGTCTCAGAACTGCTAGGTTCACTGTGTGGACACACCGTGCCCAAGAGGGATGCTGGTCCTGAGACAGGCAGCTAGGAGAGAGACAGAGAGTTCGAAGCCCTGCAGGGGCCCCCGCAGGAGCCCTCTGTGCCTTTGAATTTCAGTACTGGGAACCAACAATTTATACCTCCTTCAAAGTAAGTTCTGGAGCTCAGGATGTGTCACAGTTGGGGGAGTGCTCATCCAATAGGAATGAAGCTCTGGGTTTGACCCCCCCCATCACAGAAGCTGGGTGTGGTGGCACAGGCTTGACATTCCTCGAATGGGGTAGAGTCCAGGGGATCAGGAGTTCAAAGCCATCCCCAGTTACTATTGTCTGTTTATTATTTATTGTTGTGGTAAAACCTACTCTGACTAGAAACAACTTGGGCAGGAAACGGTTTATTTCAACTTCTACTTCCAGCTCACAGTTCATCACTGAGAAAAGTCAGGGCAGGAACTCAAGCGGGAACAACAGAAGAGCGCTCTTCTCTGCTGGGCTTGGCCAGCTGCTTCCTTATACAGCTCAGGATGACCTATCTATGGGAGGTGCTACCTACTTTCAGAGAATATGTGTGAAACAGCAATGTGACTGAAGAGCGGCTGAAGGCAGCCAGGTTGCTTTCCGTGGGGAGAGGAAGAGCCCACGCAGAGACTGGGCCTGGGTCATGCTTCCTTTGTTCTGACATCAGGGAAGGTCTGGTGTGACAGTGTGAGCATCCAAAGCAAGGCTAACCTGGGCCATCTGACTCGACGTCCTTCACACTCGTCTGTGTGTACCCACGCCCACCTACTTGCATGCACGTGCGCAGATATCAAACCTCCATTCCAGTGAGCATGGCTGACACACTGACATTTACCAGTTCGGAGGCAGGAGTGTGTGCTCGGAGAACTCTGGGGCCCCTAAGTACATGCTGGCTGGTGGTGAGGTGGTGGGTCCTGGCTTGGAACTGGTCCCCCTGTGCTGTGTGAGTCAGGTGATGTCTTGGGTTAGGTGTGGATTGTGGTTCACACTCTCTGAAAATCTGCACAGGAGAGAGTACAGACATGAAAATATAGAGGAGAAAAAGAGGTGTGGAGGGAATGTGAGAGAGGAGGAGAGGTCACACGTGACATAAAAGGGAAGTTCCTGGGAGTGGAAGTTTGTAAGGGGGGGTGAATGGGGAGGAGCGAGAGGCAGGAAGATGAATAAAAACCAGCTGTGTTCAAAAATGATGCAACAGCCCCTACTACTTTAAAAAGGAAAAAGACAAATCTAATTAACAATATACTTATGAGAAGGAGTCCTGAAGACACGAGAAAGCATTTGCTCTCCTAATACAACCCCTTAGCATGGAGCAGACGGCGGGGGGGGGGGGGAGGAATGGAGGAGCAGCAGGCGAGGCTCCTGAGTGCAGGGGGCCGTCACAGGCGTCTCAAGCTCCTTCCACAGCCTCCTTGAAGGGACAGTGACCTTTTAGCTTGTCCCTGAGTGTCACCAGCGGCGGTATCTCCCATAATGAGAGGTGAGTGGAAAAATGATGCTCTAAACTCTAAAGCTTTCTCATCATGTTTAATGAGGGGCAAATTTTTTTTCTCCACAATTGAATGACCCCCCCTCCCCCCACAAACGTGACTTTTAAGTAAAAAAGGAAAACTTTGTCATTTTGTGTCTGCCTGTGGCTCTGGACTCCTGAGCTGAGCCTTAAAAGGCGCTGTCATGTGATGGTGAAGGGGTGTTTGTGACCACCCTTGGCACACCTTTGTATTTGTTCTCCTCCCCCTGTGCTGTCAGGGGCCCTATTCTCTGCCCTTTCAGCTCTGCACTTTCTCCATAGTCTCAAAGTCACTTCATGCTGGGGACACCTCTCAATGGTCTTAACCATCTCTCCATCTTGGGGAAAACAGAGTGAGCCTAGAAAGAAATATATATGAAAACTGGAAAAAAAAAAACCAACCAAGAAGCATGTAAGTATTTTAGCATTAAAGTGTGGGTATGTATGTGCATATGTATGTGTGTATGTATGTGTGTGTGTATATATATATGTGTGTGTGTGTGTGTATGTATGTGTGTTTATGTATGTGTGTGTATATGTATGTATATGCATGTGTGTGTTGTGTGTGTGTGTGTGTGTGTGTGTGTATGGGTGCAGTGCTCACAGAGGCCAGAAGAGGGTGCTGGATGTCCTGGAGCTGCATTGATAGGAGGTTGTGTGCCACCATTGTGGATGCTGGGAACTGAACTCATGTCTTCTGCAAGAATAGCAAGAGCTAACTCTCAACAGCTGACTCATCTTTCCAGCCCCATCAGCGCTTTTTAGATGATGAAAATCATGGCTGTTTGACCTTCTGGTCATTGCTTTAGAAGGGAACTGTCAACAGAGTATCTGCTGCTTAAAACAGTTGAGAGTTCAGTCTGGGCAGAAGTGCTTACTATGGAAGAGCGAGGGCCCACGTCTGGATACCCACAAAAGACAGCTAGCATGGTAGTGACACATCTCTAACCCCAGCGCTGCTGGGCAGAGGCAGGAGGGTCCTGGAACTCCCCACCAACTATCCAGCTCAATCAGGTCAGTGAGGGACAATAAAGGCATCCGTGTTCAGGCCTCTCCTCCGGTTCTGCCCTGTCGTTCTACTCACAAGCACCTCATACGTCTTGCATCGAGGTGACATGACACCCGTCTGTGCTTTTGTTTCCAATTTTGAGATCTGGCAAGGCATCCACAGCGCTGTCAGGGGGAGGGTCGAAGGTCACTGAGCAGGCGGGGGATCACGCACTCCGTTCCTGGGGACATGGTGAGGACATCTGGGTCCTGTCAGACACTGTGCGGAGTTCAGAGTCACCCAGACACGTTTTTGAATCTGACCTCTTGTTTTTCCAGATTTCCTGTCTTTGTGATTTAGTACCTGGCTTCTTTAGACCGGGAGCGAAGATCGGTGGTGAAACTCTTGCCTGGGGTGTGTCAGGTGCTGGGTTCACTTACTATGCCCACCCCCACACACCACAGAAGATGCCTTTGAGATCTAGCTCACTCCCAGAATGAGTGGAGGTGTCTCCTGTTTGCTTCTATGAGCCCACTGCCTCTCACTACATACCACTGAATTTAATCGTGGGTGTGATATTATATGGAGAAGGTATTCCCACTACTTAGAACCTACTCTGTGCTAAAAAGAATATGAGGCAGGAGCTGCAGAGATGACTCAGCAGTTAGGAGAGCTTGCTTCCGTACTGAGACTCACCACCAAACTTTGGGCAGAGTGCAGGGAATCTTATGAAAGAAAGGGGAGATAGAAAGACCTGGAGGGGACAGGAGCTCCACAAGGAGACCAACACAGCCAAAAACTCTGGGCTCAGGGGGTTCTGCAGAGACTGATGAATCAACCAAGGCCCATACATGGAGAGGACCTAGACCCCTTGCTCAGATGTAGTCCATGGCAGCTCAGTCTCCATGTGGGTTTCCTAGTAAGGGGATCAGGTGCTGTCTCTGACATGGACTCAGTGTCTAGCTTTTTGGCCACCTCTCCCTGGTGAGGAGGCCTAACTAGGCCACAGAGAAAGATGATCCAGACAGTCCTGAAGAGACCTGATAGGCTAGGGTCAGATAGTAGGGAAGGAGGACCTTTTCTATCAGTGGACTAGGGGAGGGATGTTGAGGTGGGGGAAGAGGGAGGGAGGATGAGAATGGGAGGAGGTGAGGGAGGGAACTACAGCAGGGATACAAATTATTTATTGTAATAAATAATAATAATAAAGAGAAAAACTAAAAAAGAGAGCTTTCTTTTCTTCCAAGAGGACACGAGTTTGATTCCTAGTAGGGGCTCACAACCACCCATAACTTCAAGCTGCAGGGGACCCGATGCGTGCTCCTGGCCTCCGTGGGCACAACACTCACATGACATCCATACACTTAGACAAAAACAGAGACAGGTTTAGAAAGACCATAAGGTGGAAACACATAAAGGCTAGCAAACAGAAAAGAAAGCATTAAGTATTTAAATGTAATGATTTCAATTTTGAGATAACAGAAATTAATATACAAAATCAGGAGGGCCATTAAAAGAATCTGGTAAGCCCACCACTCAGCTTCACCTCAACTGAGCTTCAAACGTCTCTCTGAGCTTCCTGGTAGCCAAGGTCATGACATCAAGAGGACTTGATCAAGAGGCATCTTGTAAGGTGAGCAGCTCAGGATGAAGACACGTTAGTAGAAGAAATAGGAAAACGCACTCTGCTGCATGGCTATACAAGGAGATGGTGTGTTTGTCATAGAGGGATTGCTCTCTGCTGTGGCCAGCAAAGGGCACAGTAATGCACCTGTCTAAAGTGCAGAAGCTGCAGGTGGACCCTAAAAGCTCTCACCTGGGAACCCTGAGATCATATCTGGTGCTTGGGGAAACCTCTGACCTCTTGGGTAAATTGATGTTTTCACCAACTGGGATTGCTTAATCTAGGAGTGACATTGTCCAAGTTTTCCAGGCTGAGGATTAAGTGTCTGGCTCTGATTGAGACTTGTCCATTCAGTCAGGGCTAAGAGCTGTTACTACGTTCTGGGCAGAATGTTCAACATTGTGTCATTCCCCAGTCTCCTTAATCATTGCTAATGGCGATGGCAAAAATAATGCTATTCAAGGCAGCGGGGACGAAGTCAAGGCCGTGGCTTGTGACTTGTGGCATCAGAAGTGACAAGAGAAGAAAGGCCAGGCTGGCGGAATGGGTTCTATTTCTGGCTTTGGCGAAATTATCAGATGTGAGCCTGGTGATGATTTTATGTCTGCATTTAAAAAAAAAAAAAAAAAAAAACTAGTTAAGTGAGGCTTTCTCCATGGTTTTTAAAACTGTCGCCTGTTCAGCAGCATCTTCATCGACATCATTATCATCACCATCCTCATTGGCATTAGCAGCCTCAGAATTAGCATTCTCTTCATCTTCCCCCTCCCCCTTGTCCTCGGCAGCACTAGTCACATCAGCATCCAGCTCTCCCTCCTCCTCCGCATCCCCAGCATCACTATTAGTTATCGTTATCATCATCATCATCTTAATTCTCAGCATCCTCATCCTCTCCCTCAGAATCTTCAGCATTCTCAGTGTGGTGGTTCAATGAGAATGGCCCCCGCAGGCTCATTCATTTGAATTCTTGATCAACAGCGAAATTGGTTGGGAAGGAAACTGGAATAAAAGTATTACTGAGGGTAGGCTAAGCTCATTCCATGTCCAGCTAGCATTCTCCCTCTGTCTCATGTTTGTTGTCTTAAAAGGTGATCTCTTAGCTAATGCTCCAGCACCATGCTTGCCTGTCTGCTGCCATCTTTCCACCACGGACTCCCCCTCTGGAATCATGAGCCTCATTAAATGTTTGTTTGTTTTTATAAGTTGCCTTGGTCACGGTGTCTTGTCACAGCAAAAGCAAGCAAGACACTCAGCCCCTGACTCGGCATTACTGCCATCACCAGCAGCAGGGAGATAAGTGAAAATGCCAAGCCCTTGAAATTCCAAGGTCCACCTCAGGTCTATTGAGCTGTAAATGCTGGGTTTTCAGCAAGTTCGTGGAGTGTTTCTGGTGCTTATTGATGTTTAGGACATGCAGGGATAGTGGGGTAAGTCTCTATATATGTAGTAGGTTAGTATTGAAACAGCTCAACCCTTCCAGTCATCTTTGTGGTCACACCATTTGAATGCTTTTCTTTGGTAGTTGTGTCTACATCATCAGCTGTTGAGTGCTTGCTGTCCCCATGTCTTGCTTGGGACAATGATGAGGTCAATGTAATGAGATACTATTTATGAATGACTAAGTTTCCTAGGGTTTTTTTCATTTCTGCATTTGTCTCTCAGTTTCTCAGAGCTGTGCACAACTATGAGAGCAAGCCTGGGCTACCTTGCTTGGAGATTAGACTCATATGAGATGGATCTGGGTCCTTCCCTCCCAGGCTAGCGTAGGCCAACAGCTCTTAATCAAATTCCCAGTTGAGTATGAGACACAGTGAGCTTATGTGACAGCAGAACCTGACCTGGTCCAGAGGATACCCGAGCTAACTCACAGACTTGACACACAGTAAGGGGGGACTGATGCAAAGTTCTGGGGTCTTTAAATACATGGAATTATCATGGTAAGAGATAACTGACAGAAGATGGAAATTCTACACTTCTGGGTGCCCAACTTGTCTGGGTTTTTATCTGTAAAATCCCCACATCATAGTTGGTGAAGTACTGTGGCAGCACAGCGCCTTGGCAAAATGTGTCTTCCCTACTGACTCATATGAGACAGATCTGGGTCATTCCCTCACAGGCTAGCCTAGGCCAAGTGCTCCTAACCAGCTTCCCAGCATCCCTCAGTGAGCAGGGAAGCCTGTTGTTTAATTTTCGCTTAGTTACAGGTGATCTAGGTCAACACATTCAGGCCATATTTATGGCCGTCATCAGCTGTCAGTGTGGCTACGTTCTCTTCCTGGGATCACGGCAAGACGGCCCTTCCCTCCTCCCCTGAGGTTAAGCCCAGCCACACAACCGCTTGAGCCAATGTGGCGTGAGTGGATGTGAAGCCCTTCCGAGTGGAGGCAGCTGATGGTTTGTCTACTCATTCTATCTCGCTGTACCTTCAGCTGTGGAAGGATGCATAGTGAGACAACTGTCTTGATGCTGGAGCACCCCAAATGTTGATTACCACAACTTCCAGAGAGAGAGAGAGAGAGAGAGAGAGAGAGAGAGAGAGAGAGAGTTTCCATGGCCTGGAAGTTGGTTTTTCGTGAGTAAGAATAACCCTTCATTTCCAGCTGTGGGGAGTGGGTCCTGGTTGTTACCCCAGAGGGTTAACACCCCTCATCCTGATGGATCCACTGGTGTCCTTGTTGATAAGACTCTTCTGTGCTTCAAACTCTTCTTCCCCTGGAGAACTGTTTTACTAGGCTTGCTGCATCCAGATGCCATGGGCAGAGGGCCTAAAACAATGGAAACGTGTTTTCTTACCGTTTTGGAGGCTGCCTGCCTGAGGTCAAACTATCTCTAGCCTTGGGTCCTTCTGGGGCTCATCTCTATGGTCCCTACTGCGTCTTTCCATGGTCTTCAGATTGCGTATGCAGTGAGCTGATTTGTCTGAGCCTAAGCTTATTTTTCTTACAAGGATACCAATAAGATTAGTTTAAGTCTATGGCTTTAACTTAATTGACTTAAAATGATTTTGTTATCGTTTTATGTGCGTGGCTGCATGTACATCTGTGCACCATGCGCGTGGCTGGTATGTCTGGAAGCCAGAGGATTCCTGGCACTGTGGTTATACACGTGTGAGCTGCCACGTGGGTGCTGAGAATGAAATCCAGGTCCTCCGGCAGAGCAGCCAGTGCTCTTAACTGCTGAGCCATCCCTCCAGCCCCCTTTTGTTTATTGCTAGAAATAGTTTCACTGTGTAGCCTGAGCTGGTCCTGAACTCACTCACAGTCTAGCTTTTACCACCTGAGTGCTTCGCCTGAAGGCACGCACCAACTAGTGGTTAAGCCCAACACTTTATAAAACACGGACTCCAGATCAGTCGTGCTTTGAAAGGCTTCGGGTTAGGGCTTCAGGTTATGGATTTTGAGAGATTGTAATCCAGCCCAGAACAGCACAGAAACACACGCAGGCTCCAAGACCTTTAGTAGGATCATAGGGTTCAGGGAAGGTTGGGATGGGGACAATACGTTTATGTAAATCTCCTTTATGTTTAAGGCTGTCAGTGGCTGACAGGTCTAATCTTGATAGTAGGCTTTTTTCCTTTATTTATTTATTTTTTTTTCTTTTCCCCAGTGAGCAGGCATCTTTTCCACTGTCCTGATCTTGGCTACATTTGTGTTCTTGTCAAGTGGTCCCATTCTGTCACACTGGCAGTATCAGGCAGATGAGGTGGGATCATCCAAAGGCCTGTCTGGTTTTCCTGGCTGTTACTATTCCTGCCCGGGTTGAGAACGTCTCCACAAAGCTTGGTGCCTGCCTCATTTGGGCTCCAGGGAGTCAGTCTTGGCATTTTTCATCCTTTTGGGGACAATTCCTGGTACGTATATGTCAGAAGAATTTTCCTGAGGAGATGGGAACAAACAACAATTGTTTCAGCTAGAATGGGTCTGGACAGATCAAAGACACGGTTCCAGCTAGGTCCAGCCTGGTGAATCACCGATTTATTGTGGCTACTTTCAGGAACATAGGTGATTGAAACATAAGCACATCATAGAAAAGTCCATCCCAGTGTGGTTGATGACTCCTGAAAGCTTATCCAAGCCTGATAAATCATTTACCCTTCCAAGACTTTCATCTGGAAGGCAGGAGAGAGCGATGGTTGGAATCCAAGGTTGAGGGTCTGCTGACCGCCACTCCCTTTATTTGGGAGCGATAACAGCCTCCTTTCTCTGGACCTGATTGTCAGTGCACTTTGCTTACTTGGTTGCTATGACTACAAGGTTTGGGACAAGGCATGTGGAGGTTACCATGGCAGACTCTGCTCCATGAGGCTGCCAGTCAGGCTTATTTGTTCTGCGGTATGTGTGTTAGTTTTGGGAGTCTCTCTGTGCTTGGGGGTGGGCAGGTCTGAAATTCAAGGCCTTTCCCCTGAGATCTCCATTGCCCTGACATTTAACTTCATCTGCTTGGCTTCTTCGGCAGTCCCACCCCCTTCTTCTGCCGGATGTGGCAAACTTGTATGAACTACTCATACATTCTAAAGCTGCCCTTTCCCCGGACTTTGGCTTTGAAACTCCTAAGCTAAGACTTTGACATCTTTGTAGTTGTCCTACAGTAAGCCCAGCTGGGAGGAAAACAAAGCAAACTCTGCTTTGAACAAGGAGGAAGTCAGGAGCAGGGAACAAATTACTAGGAATCACACACACTTTGCTTGACCTATCGAAATATTTTCCTCCCACAGCAGAATGGATACATTTGCCTCCTAGGAGCTCTTCTTTGAACTTCAACAGATAAGACCATGAACTAACCTGGAGAGAATTTGGCTTCCCCAACTGAGAATTCAACAGCTTTGTCTCATAAGGCAAGCTCAGGGACTAGAGAGTTTGGAAGTACCACGTGGACTGAGTTGGACACTGTGAAAATGTAAATCGTTCGTCTGGACACATCTTGTGTTTAGACTCATTAATTTTTATGGTTAGGGGTGTTTTGTCTGCATGCATATATGTATGCAGTGCCCGTGGAGGCTGGAAGAGGGCATTAGATTCTCTGGATCTGGAGTTACTGGTGGGTATAAAACACCTTGTGGATGCTGGGAACTAAACCTGTGTCCTCCGTGAGAGCAGCCAGTGCTCTTAACCTCTCAGCCATCTCTTTAGATACAGTGACACAACTTTTGAAATATGGTGTTGCTGAGGGATATTTTTGCACACAAGAACAGCATGGGCATTTTTTAATATAAGGGTTATGAGAGAATAAATGAATTTGTGGTGGGCATGAAGGAGAGCACAAGTCAGGACTTATCAAGAGCACTTGTCTGAAAGCCCCTGATGGTGACAGTTTTGTTCCTGGGATTTACACTCTGGGAAGAACGCATGTCCAGGCTAACCTTTAGGGCCTGGAAGTTATTTGAAGTAGCAAAGATGTTTCGTTCTCTGGGATGGGTTTCTTGGTGTCATGCCCCCTTATGTATGTTGAGATCTGGGTGTCTACGGTGGGCTAGCTCAAGGACCCTCACCAACCATTTCCTGTGTCCTTTCTATCTCTTCAGTCTCAATTGTCTTTTACATTCTATTGTCCTTTCTGCCCAGCTTCCTTCTTCCTCTAAAAGGACCCAAAGGAAAATACTGAGAGGTGTGGATCACAGAGTGTCCACAAACACAGCTGGGTGAGCAGTTGTTCTCCACAATGGTGGCCTTAGCTTTTAGGGGACGTGTGAAAATGCCTGCAGCTGATTTTGGTTATTGGAACCTGAGAGAAGGTTATATACTCTGGACAAAGGATTGCCTAGCTCCAAATAGAAGGATGCCTGAGGGTAAGAAACACATCTCAAAACCAAACCAAACCAAACCAAACCAAACCAAACCAAACCAAACCAAACCAAACCAAAGTAATGTGAAAGATTTGAATGTGCTGGCTAGTGTTTTACCTGGGAAGCAGAAGGTGTGTATATGTGTGTGTGTGCTCAGTTGTGTGTATATGGGCTGTGCAAGGGTACCTGCATATGGACACTATAAAAACAACAACCTCAGTTGTCTTCCTCAGTCGCTCTGCACTTCGTTTTCCTCACAGGGCCCCTCAAGAGCTTACACGGCTGGTCCGCCACACAGGTCTCCTGAGCTCACATTACGACTGCGCCACAGCGCTGTGGACCAGCACCCCTATGTGTGAGCTGGCCGGCTAGCTCTCCCTCTAGTGGCAGGGCCGTTGTCACAGCTTCAGACAGCAGCCCAGATCACGAATATCTGTGTGGGCTCCGGTGGTAACAAGGGCCACAGACATCAACAGCATGGCCCCGGAGGCAGCAAAGCCTGAGGACATCACCGAGGAGCCGGGCAGCGGCACAGCCCGCACACGTCCACATAGATCTCAGGCTTCATCACGCCCTGAGGCTGCAGCATAGACTGAGGGCACCCACACGCCCTCCAGTGGTATCGCAGACCACGGTGGTCCTTGGGCGAGGCCCAGTCCACAGAGTGAAACTTTCCTCGTCTCAGCCCTCCATTGTTGCCCTTAGTGAGGGAGCTCCCTCAGCTGGGCAGCAGGTTAGGGGCCTGAGTCTGCACCTGCATAAGCTCCATACCATCCCACCCTACTGGGCAATGACAGCATGCACACCAGCCCTCTCCCTCACCCGCCTCTGCCGTCACGTCGGCAGTTCCACCTCTCTCCATAACGCACACCCTGCTCCGTTTTTCTGTCTTTCCCACCTCTCCCTCACATATTTGTTTATTGTGGTGGTGACCCCCCCTTTAATCAGAAGGATCCAGACACTCTGAGCCCCCATATGCAAGGCTGAATAGAAGCCCCCTCCTTAGCAGGGTCCATGCTCTGCATCGCGTCTCCTTGTTTCTGGATGTACAGCACATGTTCGCTTCAGTTCCTTATATTGCCTTCCCGACACTGGTTGACAAGTGATTTTGTGAGTTCCCTAGTCCCAGGGTTGGCAAACTGTGAACCACAGGACAGGCCTAACAGGCCGTGTGTTCTTATGTTCATCATCAGAGCACAGTCATGCTGTGTGTTTACAGTCTTCCATCACTGTGTGTGTGTGTGTGCGCGCGTGCGCACTTTAGATGTATCTATATACTGTTGAACAATAGCAAAGGAGACTCTCTAACATGCAAAATCAAAGACATTTCCACTCTGTCCCTTTACATAAAAGGTTTTCTGGGGCCAGTGAGATGGCTCAGGGAGAAAAGGTGCTTGTTGCCAAACCTGACAACTTGAGCTCTGTTTTCGGAACCCACGTGATGGAGGGAGAGAACTGGGTCCTGCAGCGTGCCCTCTGCCTCTTCCTCCCCCGAAAACATAAGCAAATGAATAAACAAGCGAATAAATCAGGGGCCTGGAGCGATGGCTCAGTGGTTAAGAGCACTGGCTACTCTGCCAGGGGACCCAGGCTTGGTTCCCAATGCCCACATGGTGGCTCACAACCCTCTGTAACTCTACTTTCAGGGGATCCAGTGCCCTCTTCTGGCCTCTGCAGACACTTCACACATGTGACGCACATGCATACATGCAGACAAAACACCCATATAGATAAAAATAAACAAATCTTTACAAAACAGACAAACAAATAAATACAGCAGTAAAAAAAGAAAGGGAAGCTTGCTGATCCTCAGTGGAGACTGTTAAATTTGTTAGCTCTGACCTTTGAACTCATTAGTCTAGATAGGAAATGACAGCCTGTTTAATCACAAAAGCCGAAGGAAATTTCAATTAGGGCCCCAGGCTCACTCAATACTTTCCTAAATTGATCACTATAATAGAACGTAGATAGGATCCTCACCTGAAGCATGATAAGCATTTTCACTAGCATCAGTAGCATGAGCTCTAGTGAAAGTTAACACGAGCTAATTATCCCTGCCCCTTGTAATAGGTGTGCTCCCACCAGGACCGGCTTCACCTGTCGCCATGCATTTAATAAAGACAGTGCCACCAGCTTTGTAGGTGTCCTCAGATCATCCATCTTAGATGTGATAAGGGACGGGAAATAGACTTCTTGACCTATTCAGTTCATTCCTTAGGCATCAAATAAAACAAATACTGGGATTACGCTTTGCTTGGTTCCCTGGGTGAGTACAGAGACCAGCAACCATTATCTGCAAAGGGTGAGAGAGAGATTCTCTTTGGCCCCGAGGGCTGGACGTTCTCCATTCTAACATCAGGACCTCATTGGTATGGAGTGAGATCCACAACAGACGGAGGCAAACAAATGGTTGTGACCTCATGTCAATAAAACTTTATAGAGAAAAACAAACAAACAAACAAACAAACAAACAGGAAGTAAGCTGGACCTCAATCCCTCATCAACTGATGTCCCTTCCTGGTAGTGGAAGTAGCTGAGGCACCAAATAATGCAAACAGACCCTTAGCTGATAATTTCTCATTCTCCCCCCCCCCCCCACACGTCACTGTATCTCCAAATGCCCGGTCTTCCTTTCATCCTGCTTGCTGGAAAAATACAGGCGGAGTGAGGTGAGCAGGTGAACTCTGCTTCGGATTATGAAGCTAATTCAGTCGAGGGGGGGGGTGGGCACGGAGATCTGAAGGGAGGAGGTGGAGAAAACACCTGCTTGCTCCCAAAACGGAGCTGGGTATGGCTTCCGAAAGAGGAGGGGCCCCATGGGCAGAGTTAACTTTAAGCTCCTGATATCCTGGCTCCTGCTCACCCCCATCCTTCCTTCCATCCATCTGCTCAGGTTTCTCAGACACATCCCATTTGCTGCAAGATACGCAGCCGGGAGTGCTAAATGATAACTAACTCTTCTAAGGAAATTTTCTGTTTTTCTTTTAAAATAATCTTTTCTGTCTTCATTTTGATCATAATGGTTAGGTTTGTTTTAAATGAAAAAAAAAATTTGACAGTGACTGAATGAGCAGGGTCCTTGGAAACCGACCAGTGTGGCTTTCACCAGGCCTTATTCAAATAAACTCACGTGTAAACTCATGTTTAGGCTTGGTGGGGGGGGGGCACTTACACGTCACAGAGATACAACTACGCGCTCACCTAATTCTGTCCACATGGTCTCAAAGACTCATGGCAAATATGCCATCTTTTTTTTTTTTTAATTTTGTGTGCATGTATGTGTTTATGAGTATGTGCGTGGGCTGGCACATGTCATGGAACACATGTGGAGGTCAGAGGACAACTCCTGGGAATTGGCTATTTCTTTGGGCCACATGAGTTCTCAGCTTTCTTCATGATGATGATGTCTAAATGGAGGCCCTCTGGTAGGTGTGTTCTCCCAAGAGATGACACAGTTGGAAGGGGACAAAGCTGGACACCATGTCAGACTCTTGGTCTTGGGCATCATCATGGTCTTTACTTTGCCACCATTGCAAAGACACACTCTCTGGACCTCAGTTGCTGGCATCCCCTTTGCTTATGTCTCAAGTTGCTCTGGTATCTGGCAAGTCCCTCGGCACGGTGCCTGGTTTACCATAAAAATCTCAGTCGTGCTCACTGCCGTGCACCAGCTGAAGGGGCCGATGTGCTTGCTTCACACTGTGAGACACGGGGAGGCAGTGGAGTCCAGAGTTATGGCTGAAATCTCTACGAGGTTTCTCAGGCCCAGAAATTCACAGGGCTGAGGGAGAGTGGCTAGCTGGAGCTGGTGAGGTGACGGACGTGGCTCATCCAAGGCATCCAGGTGAGCTCTTCCACTTGGGGTTAATAGAATTCACCTTGGATCTGTGGCTGGGGCATATACACCTATGCACTCTTTGGAAGGACACTCCCTTCACCCCCTTACCATCTTGTACTTGTGCCCGGAAACAGCCAGAGCAGCAATTCTGAGGATAGAGGCTCTTACATAACTTTCCCCTTCTTTGTCAGGGAGTCTGGATATTTTACAGTTGCTCACCCGGGCCTCCGATTCATGCCTGATGGCAATCTCTAACGAACCGTTCTTGATGAAGAGATTCTCTTAACACATTGAGGACACAGAGCAAGAAAGCTTCGAGAGTCTCGGGAGATGAGGTGAGGGGCGGGTGGTGGAAAACAGACCCATCACCATTTTGATAGACAGCCCGTCATCCACGGCTTTGCTACCTGGACACACCTCCACTAGCTTTGCGATTACAGACGTAAACAGCCATGTGTATAACCCATGTTTGAGGCAAGCAGCTCACACAGCCTTTCTCCCCACCCGATGGTGCCTTCTATTTGAAATATTATTTGGTTCCATTTTTCTTCCTGGTCCTCTCAGCTTCTCCGCTTCTTCAGTGTGTGTGTGTGTGTGAGTGTGTGTGTGTGTGTGAGTGTGTGTGTGTGTGTGTGAGTGTGTGTGTGTGTGTGTGTGTGTGTGTCCACAATTGTAGTTTCAGTAAATAAAACGGCTGCTTGATAACGTGGAATGGCCCAACGCTTAACTCTGCCCTTGGAGATCCTTTACATCAAACCAGCCATCAAAAAGTGGTGCAGATAAAATTTGTCATCTGGGGTTTCCTACAAAAGAATTACAGTGGAGAAATGGCCGGATCGATACTATGGATTTTCACGGCTGGGGCTGGTGGTGCGATTGCTGTGAGACGCTCAGGCAGATAAAGGGCACGGCTGCCACGCCGTCACAGACTGCTGACTCAGCACAGAGCCAGGCAGGTATTTATAGGCTGGACTGACACAGAATTATCACCTTCCAGTGCCCGGCTCGCGTTCCCTCTGAGATTGCTTTCCTTTATGGGGCTGCTAAATGCAGGTGAATGGAAAAATGATGGCGAACAGCTGTCAAAATGCAACCGAATGAAGTACTTAAATCTTTTTTTTATCCATTAAAAGGGTAACAACCACACATAGATCATGGCACAGACCGTTGTAATGATATTTGGGGGCTGGTGAACGAGGGGGGTAATGAACAATCTATGCTCCCGTCAGAGCATGGGGGTGGTGGGTGGGTAGGTTTGGGGGCAAGGTGGCTCTGCCCTGAGTTTGACGAGCCACCTTCATGGGGGAAATGTTACATAATCTTAGGACTACAGACCTGCACCCCAGTCTGTAGGAGTCCGCTTCCCCTTACCTTGGCGTTCGGGGGGCATCGGGCTGTTCTGTAGAAGCTTGACTGTGCTCTTGGTGCCGGGAGGTGACAGCAGCTTGCTCACTGGCTTAATGAAAGCCTGAGGGATCTTTGAGTTCCTCCCGGGCCAAGTGGGACTTTTCCTTGCATTGTCTCCCTTCCGCAGGGCAGCAGCTGACCTTCAGATTCGTCTCGGATGTGACACCAGAGGTCACGGACAAAGCACAAACAGTGCTCACTAGGAGAAGCTCCTAAAATCTGCTCCCCTCCCCACCCCCACTGCACCGTGCTCATCTGAAAACATAGATGCTATGAAATCCTCTAGAGACGTGGTGGCTCTCCCCCTATAACTTAGCATGCTTATAAATATAGTTTAAAATAAGGCACTGGGAGGAGATAGTGAGAGACAGAGAAAGACAGAGAGAGAGAGAGAGAGCAACTGTGAGGATAAAACCTAAAAAGGTTATATCAATATGGCTTCCTAACTCCCCAGACAACCTACTGTAAGACGTCACCGTTCTTGTGATGGCAGGAGGTGACAGTGTCTGTGTGATGAACTGGAGTGAGGTGAATGACTTTGGCCTTCTGAGGCAGCATCGGGCAGCCTCGGCAGGGTTGCTGCCACCCGAAATGGCCACAGTCCAGGGCAGAGTGAGAATTCATTACACCTTATGAATTGTTTATTGTTGGAATTTTCCATTTCTTATTTTTCTGACTTGAGTTGGCTTTGAAATTAAGGGGAGTAGAACCATGGATGAGGCTGTACCTTCTACCCAGTGGGACAGGATGAGATCATTACCGGAACATTCCATCAGCTGGCCTGTCACCAGAGAGGTTCCTTTGTCATCACTTAAATAGATAAAGTTAGTGTAATTGCCCCAATTTCTAACTAATATATCCTCGAGGAATCCTTCTGGAAGAATTTTACCAATCCATCCAGCCCCATCTGTACAATATATGTCCTGATTCTCATTTAGTGAGACTCGACTTCCACAGAGACTCACAATATTTCCGTGGCTGCCTTCTGGGATGTTAGCGTGTTCGAAAACACCACGCGTTCATTAGAGGCCCCTCTTTCCCCTAATATTTAATTTTTCAATGAACCATTTCTGGTGAGTTTGAACATTACAAGAAGAACATTTTCTTCATCTTCTTTAATATTTAAAAAGCACTGCAAAGCAGTAGGGAACAGAACCCAAACCATACCGCCTCAGCCATTACAAGGCATCTGGGCACCCGGGGAGCTCTCCGTTTCCCGAGCTCCTGTGGGGAGAGGGGCTTTGGGCAGGCTGGTGAGACAGTGAGGTGTGCTGTGACTTAGCACTGACTGCTAATTTGTGGGTGGTCCAGTCACTTCACGGACACACGTGGGCCTGCCCATGAGGGGGTTGTTTCCAGCTCGGGATGGTTGAGGTGAGCAAGCAGAGCCCTAAGTGTGGGCAGGACTGTCTTGTGGGCTGAGGTCCTGGACTAAATGAAGAGGAGACCTTCATCATTTCCTGCTTCCTGACGGTGCTGACTAAGTTCCAGCTGGTATGACATCCTCCATGATGGGCTGTAGCTTTACCCTGTGAGCCAGGGCTTAGAGAGGTGGCTCACATGCATTATTCTTACAGACTCCCTGAGTTTGATCCTCAGCACCCGCAGCCAACAATCAGCTCACAGTGCCTGTGACTCCAGCTCCAGGGGGATTTGACATGCCTCTGGCTTCCTTAGGCAGATGCACAGACACAGACACACTCGTGAACATAAACAAGCAATAAGAAAGCTGGTTTAAAATGGCTCCTTTCATTCGATTGCTTTTGTATCATATTTTATTATGGCAATGGGAAATTAACAGGTACAGTTAAGCCAGGCTTTTAAGGGATAGATATTTTTAAAAATTAAAATTGCATATTCACTTATTCTGTGTCGTGTGGGTGGGAATGCATGTGCCATGGTACCTGTGGAGACCAGAAGACAGCTTTTGGGAGTGGGGTCTCTCCTTCTGCCTTGTGAGGAGAGACCTTGGCAGCAAGCACTTTAACCCACATCTCATTGGTGTGAGAATTACGTATTGTATAGATACCTCACACAGATGCTTGGGATATGTTGTATGAAGCAGCAACAGGACCAAGTGTAGACCGGATGGCCCAGTTCCAGGAAAACGACTCTATAGGGTGTTATTCCCACCCCTCTTGACATATAAGGAAACCGAGGCAACAAAGAGGCTGATGAAGGTGCCCAGGTCACCTGGTCAGGTAGCTGTGGAGCTTCGACAGAAAGTCTGATCTCATCCAGGATTCTTGGTCCCTAACTGAAGGAGGGACTTTGAACCTGGGAAGCTTTGCCTTGTCACATTTAGAATAGTTCCAGGATGTGGGTAATCGGATTCAAATAAGAAATGTGAAGTTCAGGAGCCTGGGATATGGCTCTGTGGGGAAAGACAATTGGTGCCGAGCCTGACTACCTGAATTTGATCCCTGCCACCTACATGGTAGAAGGAGGAGCCCATTCTTGCAAGTTGTCCTTTGACCTCCACATGTGGCTCACCCCGCATAAGTAATTATTATCTTTTGGAAACCAAGTCCAGAGGAGGGGAAACTGTTGTTTGCCTGCTTAGTGGAGTCTAGTCCCCAAGCTCTCTGCTACTTTGGAAGTGTTGTCGACAGTGAGGCTACCAAGCCTGCAAGGTTCTGAGGCTTCTCAATGCAGAAAGCAAAGTGCGGGAAGGGCAAGTGGGAGAGAATTTAATTCGGGGCGTGTGAGTGCCTGACAGCGGCATTAACAACAGGTCTGTTCTCTGAGCATCCCTGGCTGGGATTGGCCAGGATTCAGAAACCTAGCCCACACCTCCAGGCACTGTCCATGGGGAAATCATGTTTGTGCCTGTTGGAATGGCCCTGGATGGGTAGGAATCATTGCTGCTTTCCTCATGGCTTTACTGTATGGGACTGTACCATCACAGACAATAACCAGAGATGGAAGGAGGGGGCTAAGCAAACAGAGGGGAAAATAGAAGCAAAAAACGAAGCAGAGTGAAAAAAAAATATCCATAAACTAGTTGTGTGCGTGTGGTTTTTTTTTTTCCTTTTTCTTTTTGTCTCTCCAGTTGCTCTGATGTGCACAAAGGAAATAGACGGAATAAAATCACATCTCAGGAACACCAACATAAATTCCCCCTTGCTTTGACAAGTACGTAATTTTCTTCAGAGATGTTCTTCACGTCTGGAGAGTTACGAGGCAATTTCATTCCCATCTGACAAATTTACAAAGAAACATTAGAGAGAAGGGATTAGGAAAGCCAGCAAGCTTTATAGACTTTTTCCTCAGGCTGTGTTTCCCTTCCCTCTCTCTGTGCTTCCTTGAGGACCATGCATGACTGACTCACAGAGTGTGGACCCTGGAACCAAGACACTTAGGAAGGAGAAGACTATGCTTTCATTCAACTAATCATATTTACATTTTAGGGGAGGAGGTGGGGCTTGGGAGCAGGAGGGAAGATGTGCATCGGCAAATGGTTAAATGAGGTCTCTAGGGTATGGATTTCAAGTGGCATTAGTAAATATTAGAGTTTGTTTAAGGGGAGAGGGAGATGGCCAGAGAAGACGGTGAGGATGGAGGGAGAGGGAGAGAGAGAGAGAGAGACAAAAGAAGGGAGGAACAGATAGAAGAGGAGATGAGGAGGGAGGGAGAGGGAAAGAGGGAGAGAACGGAAGGAGGAAAAGTTGGAGGTGGAGAGAAGAAGAGAAGGAGAGATTGAGAAAACGGGCCTGGGTTTTTGATGATTTGGGTTCCAGCCTGTCCTTCATGAAAAGCCCAATGACAGCAAATACCAGGTTGCTTTTCTCACAGTGTCGTAGCTTCCGTTTTGAGGCTGTCTCCTGCTGATCCACGGCACAGCCTTTAGGGTGAGCCTTCAACCTGGGTCCTGCACCTCGGAAACATTTTGGTCCTGGCAAGGTGAGACAGCTGGTGAGCACGCTGCTGGTCACTAACTCTCAGGCTTGAGTTCCTTGGGCTGTGAGTCTTCATCCTTCTCTTAAAAGTTTGCTGCTGTGACTTACTCAGTTCAAGATCTGCTGACTAGCGCAGTCAGTCACACATATGCACACACACACACACAGACACACACACACACACCACATCACAATAGAAACACACATCACAATAGACACACAACAGACACTCACATACTTACAATATTTATGCACACATGCACACACACACTACACACACATGTGGGGACACATGCAACACGTACACAACACAATGTGCACACACAACACACACACAACACATACATACAATACACAGTCACATATACACAATACACACAAATGCACACTCACACACACAATACACATGCAAAACATACATACTACAATCACACCTACACATAATACACACGTATGCACACTCCCCCTCCCCCCACCTACCTACCTCAATGTATTTTCACTGCTCTGGGAGTCTAGAAGATCCTAGCAAGGCCACCAAGAGGGCTTTCGTAGAATTTTGATTAAAAATACCACGAGGCTGAAGAATTCAGGAGACCAGCTCCTCTCCTGGAGTTGAGCTTAAGAATTATGTGATTCTGGAGGACACGGGCCTACATGACAGATGCCTTATAACCAGGGTTTGGGGAACGAGGGAAGGAGGAGAGCCATGGCTTCCAAGGCCTTCCCTGAGAGCCACAAAGCCCCTGGTGCTGCATCTGCAATGTGGCAGGAGAAAGGCTGTGCTCCTGGCTATATTGCAACCGTACATTTTCGGAGCCCAGCTGGGTATCGGTAGCCATGGGAGTTGACGAGTCGTTGATCCTACCCAAAGACTGAGATTGAACCTCCTTTGTGTAATTAATTTGTTCCCAAATTTTCCCGCTCACGTTCATGCCTAAGTCCTTTGAATTTTTTTTTTTTTAACATGAAAGCATTTCACTGAAGAAATCTCATGTTTGGGATTTTAAGTGTGACACCATAAATCCAAATAATTGTGAAGTTTAATTTGGGTCTGGTCTCTGTAATTTCCCACAATTAAAACTCTCTATTTTGGTCTGCCTTCTAAACGTGCAGCTTGGCGTCTGCAGCCTGGCCAACCATGGTCCTGATGAGGGGGTGTTCATCCGGAGGGAGGCTTAGCAGGTGTGTGTGTGTGTGGGGAAGGCTCGTTGCTCTGGCTTACCCTTGTCCTTGAGGAGGTCCCTCTAGCCCGAGGGACTGATTCCATGAGTGGATGGGCTTTCTTTCTTTTTTCCTTCCTTTCTTTCTTTCTTTTTTTTTTTCTTGCAAGCAAGATAACTTCAACATGGCTGGGAAATTAGATTGATCGTGATGAGAGAGATAAAAATTTAAAATATCCCCTGGTAGGGAAATTTTTTTCTTTTTATTTCTGCATTTGAATCTTTTAAATACTGTAACTTTGGGGGAAAGTTATAGAGACATAAAAGGCATATTTGAGCTGCTTTGGGGTTTATGACAACCACTGGATAATACATTATTTTGAAAGCCTTTATAGTATACAGTTACAAACTTCCAGGAAATCTATTAAAATGCAGCATTAATTAACATAAACTTTTTATAGTGTTGCTAATATTCTGCAAACAACTAAAAGTTTAAAAGCCCTTTTAACAGGCATTTCTTCTCCCTGCATGTACCCTGCGATCATGGTGTATTATGGGAAACACTAAAGGAGTGGAAAGGAATGAATTTCCCTTGATTGTTCTGAGTCACCTCCATATCTGTCTTCATTTGAATGAGCACAAAGAGAACATCTTTGCCAGTGTGATTAGCATCCTCTCTTCAAGCTCATGCGATGGACCAAAAGCAACCACGCCAGGACCTGAAAATCCACCATTCCCAATAATGATAGAAAATAGTCTCTGATGTCACTTTAGAAATCGAAGTGGTGTCCATGAGTCCTAGCAGATGACACTCAGCCACATCCTCTCCTAAAGCATTAACACCTCACCTGTGGGTTAGCTCAGGCTTCAGACTATAGTTAAAATATACAGAGGTGTCCTCATTGGCTCGACTCTTAGCCATGTTTTGTTTTTGAAATCTAGTTTCCGGTCGCTTTTGTGACAGTGACCCTTCCCAACCCAAATCTTGACCTTCGTTAGAGAAGTTTGGCATTTCTGGTTTGAACCCCCGGAGGGAAGTTTTTGTCTCCATGCCCAAAGAGCAGTGCTGCCTCTAGCTAGGACCGAAATGAAGATGAGATGTTGTAAGCCCCTCATTCCCAATTCCTTCCCAGCTAGGCGGGGAAGGCATGACACCGAGGCAGCCGGCTGCCTTGTGTCTAGTCAGGAAGCGGAGAGATTAAAGCTGGTGTTTCCCACACTTCTCTTCAGTCTGGGAAGTCAGATGGGGGTTGGTGCCACCCACGTTCCGGGTATGTCTTTTGTCCTTAGTTAGAGCTCTGCAGAAGCATACCCACAGACAACGTACTCAGAAGAATTTCTCTTTGGTGATCCTAAAATCCAGCCAAGTTGACAGCGAAGATTAGTCAGTACAGACAGAAACTTAAGTGGAGAGTCATCAAATTCCAGTATTTATTTATTCAACAAATACATGATATTTCTATCCCCATAGGACTGCTCTCCCACGGTGGGGGGGGGGGAAGGAACCATCGAAGAATTACTCGACATGGTGTGTTGTGATAAATGATGACATGCTGCTACTCTTCTAGAGAGAAAGTTTGAGAACAATTCCATCGATGACGAGATGTTTGAACCATCAACAGGGGGAAATGAGATTCGTTCTCCCCAATGAGAAGTTCGGTCAAAATAACCTGCAGATAGGAAAACCCCAAAGCGGGAATGGACGAGGCATAGCAAGCATGTGGGTGTGGCTGAATCGGAGCAAGAGCAAGAGGTGGTGCAACAGACCTCAGCAAGAGCTTTACTCCAAGTGAGCTGAACGTCACCAGAGGAGGCTGGCGTAAGAGAGACAGGATATAACTGTCGGTGTTTCATGATCAGCTTGGATGTTGGGGAGGAAAAGAGAGCAAAGGGCAGAGGTGGGAAATGAAGACTCATCGATAATTTCGCCATGTGTCATGGCAGCTGGCGGTGATGGGGGCCTAGCTAGCACATGTTTCAAGACAGAGTCCACAGACTTGGCTCTCGGTTTGGTTTTGAGCTGCAGGAAGAAGAGATATCAAGGGTGGACGCCACACCTGTAGCCTGGCTCTCCAGAAGGACAATATCCACATATATTGTGCTGGGCAAAATCAGGGAAGGCAGACTTATTTTATTTGTTGTGTGTGTGTGTGTGTGTGTGTGTGTGTGTGTGTGTGTACACGTGTGCCCTGGAGAGCATGTGAAGGTGAGAGAACAAGTTGAGGGTTTTTCTTCCACCATGTGTGGCCAGAGAATTATACTCAGGTGGTTAAGCTACTTGACAAGCACCTTCGCCTGCTGAGCCATCTTGCCAGCCCTGAAGGCAGACTTCTTTCGGGTAGTCAAATAAGGAGATTTGACTCCCTCATTTTTTTCTCATTTCTTTATATTGTCACATGCGACTCTCCTTTTTGCTATGTCATCAACTAATATGCACATATCATTTGAACAGAAGGGTATCAAAATCTCTCCCAACTCTCAATTATTTAGAACAGGAAACATGCCGTCTTTTGCTAAGGCAGAAATACTTGCTGGTTGTGTCTCCGGCTGCATGCTCCTCCCTTGAATGTCTGTCCACACGTACCTGCTCATGTTCTGTTTTACAAAGTCCACAGCCACACCCAGTGACAAGCAGACAAGACCATACTCCTCCCATCAGCGACATGTACCTCTCATTACAGTAAAGGTACCATCCAGACCTGTAAACCAAACAAGACGAATCCATACGGTCGAGCTGCAGATGCCGAAGAACTGAGGGGCCAGAGTCCCTGCAACCCTGTGAGAAAATCTCCCAGGCATCCATGCGGCACGTTTCCTTGCTGGTGAGGCCGCCTCTTTGCTATTTATTAGTTTCTTGTTATTTGTACGCTTTCCTTCACAACAACCCGGTGTTCTTTGGCCATCCCGTGTTCCACTTGCTACGGCATGGCCAGTGCCTGGTCGAGGTACCGCACACAGCAGGTCTGGTTTTGTGTTCGGATCCGTTTTTGCTGCTGGGGGAGTTCATCGAGAGAATGGGTATCTTTCCCAGAAAGGGGAATAAAAGGAGGAGAGAGAAAACCAGGGACACCAGGCCCTGGCACCAATTCTGACGCCTTCCAAGGGCGAGCAGGTGACACGTGTGTGAGCTCCGCCCCAGGCTCAGCGACAAATGGGAGTAGTGGGGTGTTTTAGCCAAGGTGGAGGGCATGTGCTCCTGAAGGGTCAAACCAAAGGTGTTTTTAAAAATCCCCATGCTAGTGAGATAAAACTATTGGAATGACAGGTGTCTCCAGACACTGGCCAGTCTGAGGGGCTGTAAGGGAGGCTGGAAGATCGGGGCTTTAGCAGAGGCACGACTTGATTTTCCGATTCTTGTTTCACTGAGGCGTGACAAACACCTTCCCTGAACCCTCCTTTACTAGGCTGTTCTTTGGTGGGGGAAAAATGAATCTGTCTGCTTGAAACTGGGACAAGAACTAGCTAGAGGGGGTACCTTTGTTTCTTTTGCCAGAGATAACTCTGGAGATTAAAAAAGGAATTCTCTTCGAGTTTACGAGCCCAAGTCCCCACACAGAAAGCCAGCACACTGCAAATTGCACCCCTCCGGTATAGGGCGGAGAGCGAGGAGGATGGGAGGAAGCTTTGGTGTCTGGCCCTGGAACACAGACAGGGAGGAATGGCGGGCAGGCCTCTAACCCTTTTCTTGCCTGAGGGCTGTTTTTTAACCGCATGAAGTCTCCCAAGGCCAAGGCTATTCAATCCTGTGCCCTGCAGAGAATTCAAGGGTGCTCTTTCCCCACAGTATTTGGGAACGGGATCATGTAAGGTTTGGGTCCGTTCTCGCCTGTGGCTGTTTGGGTGCCACAGCAATTATAAAATTACATAGCTTAAAAATTAATTCCAGGAATTGGACAGTGACTTATTTCATAACGTGCCTGCCCGGCAAGCATGAGGACCCCAGTTCAAGCCCCAGGACCCACGGAACAAAGCCAGGCATGTTCTCACAAGGCCAGCACTGGGAACACAGAGCCAGGAGGATTTCCCCGGGCCTGCTCTCCAGTCAGCACCTAGCCCACTTGCTCTGGGCCAGTGAGAAATCCTGCCACACAAAGGAGGAGGATGCTTTACCAGTGGTAACATCTGAGGTAGTCTTGATTTGCATGTGTGTGTGTGTGTGTGTGTGTGTGTACGCACGCATCTTCACACGCAGCATCAGATGCATGTTCACGTGTGTGCATGCACACACACGTTGAGATCTGACAATTAATTCTATATGCCAGTGTTTAGAAGCTAGGATATTTGGGTATTTGCATGAAGTTTAGGATTCATGGCTTTTTCTGGGATCTGAAAACTGCCTGGCACTTTAGGGTGACAGCTGCCCTTCCACAAGTGGCTGTGGCTACTCTACCTATGCTGCAAAAGGCGCAGTCTCTGTAGCTCCCATCTTCCTTTACCTAGCCCCCTCTGCTCAATTGTTTCACATGGCTGGTCCATGTCAGACAGTCAGGAATGCACTCCTGACCTCTGTGTTCATGGCATCTGTGGCTATGACGTATCTTTCTGTCAGTGGTTCAGATATCATCTTTAATTTCCACAGCAGCCTGCTCTTCAGTTCTCAACTTTGCTTTTTAAAAACCAGAATTGTTAATTATCCTGGGGAAGCTTTCTCTGCTTTAGATTCCGTAAAGTTCCCATTAATGGATGTGATCTTTGTGGGGTTAATCTAAAAGATATCCTCTCTCTTTTCCCCTTCTGGTATTGCCCCCTTCCTTTCCATGCTCTGTGCCAGCTCATTCAACATGCGAGAACACTTCAGGTGTTTCAGAGCCTTGGAGAACCTTCCAGGAAATGCTGCAACTTTGCCATGTTGTCAGAGGATAAAAGCACACTGTTCAATCCAAAAGCTTTGTGTAATTTTCTTTTTCAAATTCAATATCCAAGTTAAAAACTTGGATGCTTCTCTGCCTTACATTTTAATGAGTATCTTTTTCTAAAAGGCTTAAAGAGAAAAGAAAAGAAAAAAAAAAACCCAACGGCATAAAAGTTTAAATGGTCTCTGCCCAATTGCATGGGGTGCTGAAGAGACATGCTGTTTTGTGTTTTTGAAAAGCACTGATCCTCAAATTGGGGCTGGTGAGATGGCTCAATAGTTAGGAGAGCTTGCTGCTGTCAGCGTCAACATCGGGTACAAAAGCAACTTTTATCTGCCTGCTTCTTTTGTTGTCTGGGGCTTACTGCCTCCGTCTGCTAACCTAGGCCTAGTCCTGGAAGCTTCTAGCCTTCGTGCAATCTCACCTAGGCCTAGAATGTTTCCAGCTTCTGAGACTTACTGCTGAATAAGCTCACCCTCCTTTCTTGTTCTTACTGAGCTCTGGGCTGGCTGGTTCAACTCAGCTGTTCTGGCTCAAACTCCTCTCCCAGCTGACTTACTCAATCTGGCTTTTCTTTTGGCCTCTGATGGCTTGCTTCCCTTTAAGTGGCCTCCCTTTCCTTTTTCTTCTCATGAGAGTTGGGCGTATCCTATTCTGTCAAGTCTTCATCTGACATTGTTTCTGCCACTCAATTAGACATCACTTTCAAACATGGCTGCTTCCTTCTACAAACTAAATTTACCTTCATTGTTTGGGATTAAATTCATGTACCATCATTCCTGGATCTAAGATTTTCTTCACCTGAAACTTGATCTATACCAGGCTGGTCTTGAACTCCGATCTGTTTGCCTTTGTCTCCTGGATTAAAGGCATGTCTGCATTCCAGCCAGATCACACAGACCTAGAAGGTCTTTGGATGTGATCTCTTCCCAGAGCAGCCATGTTCTGAGTTAGAATTCCTCTACAATTGGCTGTCTCTACTGCCCGTAACTCCAGCTCCAGGGGATCTGACACTCTCTTCTGGCCTCTGTGAGCACCTGCATTAATGGTTATATAACCACACATATACCCATATGTAAATAAAAATAAACCTTAAAAAACCCTCAAACAGAAAGTGGGAGCTGAAATATTGAACAAAGAAATACTGAACGTTGTGTTCTCATGTAGTAACTGTGTCAATGAAATATGCAAACCAGGCAGTTTCCTATGGATTTTTTCCATTGTATCATTTTATAGGTATGTGTGTAAGCCAGGGTCTCTGGTAAACTTTTATGAGTTAAATCATTCTTCTCATTAGTTTTTGTTGTAATTACCTCCATGCTTATAGTAATTTCTGATTGATCTTCAATTGGTCTTGCCTAATAACACTTTATCTTGAGGTGTCTACGCCTGCAGGCTGCTCAGTTATGTGGCAAATGATTTATCTATAAACACTCAACACACGAGGGAGTTCAATATTTAAATGGATCTCTTTGTAAAGCGAAGAATGCTTTCAGTGTGCGAATAATATGGTGGCGAGTTTTGCATTTGGATGGAAGTCGATGCCTCCCTGGCCAGAAGCACGTGTCCTCTCCTCTCCCTGTCAGCTGCTGTGTAGCATTCGGTGCTGGTTTCTCCGTTCACTGCAGGCCTAGCCATCCCCTAGACTGTAACTTCCAGGAAAAAGCATGCTTTTGCGTTTCCTTCTCCTCTTTCTTTCTTAAAGATTTTTTTTAAAATTATGCACGTGTGTTCCTGTCTGTGTGGGTATGAGCATAACTGCAGGTACTAGGCGAGGGTGTGGGATTTCCCGGAGCCCGAGTTACAGGTGCTTGGGAGCCACTTGACGTGGGTGTTGGGAACCAAACTCTGGTCCGCTGCAAGGGCAGCACACAGTCTTCACTTAGTCATCTCTTTTGTCCCCTTCCCTTTCTCTTTAAAAATTTTGAGGGAAGCGAAATATGTGAAACATAGGAAAAGCCATTTGAGTTTACTCTGGTTGGTTTCCTTGTGCAGTTGAGTGCTACCACGCTCTGATTTTTCCGAACAGAAACCCCATGACCAACGCCCTGCCTTCTCCTCCAGCCCCTGGAAACCACCATCTGTTCTGTCTCTAGGGACTGGACTAGACCAGGTGCCTTGGAAAAGTAGAATTATGTAAGACCTTGAGGTTCACGGAACACGCATCAGAATGTCTCATGTTTCATAAACGTATTTGATGGTGGTTGACTTTGTCAGCTCGACAGGATCTAGAATTACTAGGAGACAGATTTCTGGGTGTGTCTGTGAGGGCAGTTCTAGATTTGGTCAATAAAGGTCAGAAAAGCTACCCTGATGTGGGTATTACTATTCTGTGGGCTGGGGTCCTGGACTGTGTAAAAATAAGAAAGTGAGCTGAGCGCCAGCATTCATCTCTGTTTGCTGACTGGATGAAAAACGACCAGCTGCCTCATAATCCAGTCACAGTGACTTCTGTGCCACATTGGAGTGCATCCTCAAACTGAGAGCCAGGACGAACCCTTCCACCCTGAAGTTGCGTTTGTCAGAGCGACACTAAAGCTACGCTGATACATATCTATTGAACAACTACACAAAAGAAAGAATCCATCTCCTGCAGTACGTCTCTCCAGACACACAGTAGGTCTTAAGCAACACCTTCTTCCTGGTTTGTGGTAAGGACCTAGTCAAGCCACCGGGCAAGTTTCCGAACACGAGGAACCTACAAAAAGCCCCTCCTCAGTGTACTTGGTTGGACTGTCATCTGGGTTGCCTTCTGCTGGCTGCTAATTAACCAGTTGGTGATGCAGTGTTTGTCTCTTCATCTGCCTCCGAGCTTGTCAGGAGCCAATGACAGGCCCAGTGAAAGTGGGGGGCCGCTCGGGTAATTAAGGTTTGGAGGGCTTCTTTCCCGACCCCACCAGGGCCAGTTGCTTTCTCTGCCTCCACTGTCGGGCAGCTGACACCTGACAAAACACTGGCCTTCTCCCGTACTCACCGCAGCGGGACACTTTCCCACCTTTTAATGGCTGAGCACGTCTGGTCCCAAGCAACTCTGACAAAATGAAAAGTGCATTGTCAGAGTTGCTGGTGGAGATGGCGGAACACACACACACACACACACACACACACACACACACACACACACACACACACACTAGCCTCTCAATGCAAAGCGTCAGCAACGCAGCGCTTTCTCTGAGTTTGTGGCTTGGTGGTCCTCATTCTACTGGGGTCTCCCTTAAGGTACAATGAAAAGGGAAAAGAGCAGGCGGGTTCTGCATGGTTCCTTTAAAGATGGCGCTGTTGGGATTGGAGAGACAGCTCAGTTGGGAAAGTGCTGGCTTTGCAAGTAGGAGGAGCTGAGTTCAGGCCCCCCCAGCCCCAGAACAGAGAAGCGGGAGTGGTAAGGTGAGCATGAAATTCTAGCCCTGGGAGTTAGAGAAGAGTGGAACCTGGGTGCTCACTGGCCAGCAGCTTAGTCTCCACACCCATGCACACCATGCACACACACGCACCCACACACACACGCTCACACATGCACGCCTGAGGAAATCCTCGTTTGGAGTGCTTGCATTAGTCACGTGACAGTGTGAGGTCCAGGCCAGTCACTTGTGACCGGCCTTCGCACACTCACGCTGAGTCACTCTCCCTCTCTCTTTCATCTTCTAAAGTTAAGGCGCTCTGACAACGCCGCTGAACCCCAGACTCACTACTTTTCCCCGGTGCCCCATGCAACTCAGGTGACACACAAACGCCCGGGAAATGACTGTCTCCCTCACGCACCCCTCATGGCTTCAGCTTCTATTCCTTTCTTTTCTTTTAACACTTACTTGCTCATTAATTATTTACTTGTGTGTGAGCGAGTAATTTAGTGTCAAAGTGCACGTGGAGACCAGAGAACAACTGTGGGCATCACTTCTCTCCTTCCCCCGTGTAGATACTGGGATCGAACTCAGTTGTCAGGCTTGGGGGCAAGCCTTTACCCACTGAGCCATCTCACCCAGACTTATTCATTTCCTATCGATGTTTTTTTCTTTTGGCTGTTTAAACATGAGCACAAACAAAGATGACAGAACTCATGTGCTCAGGCCAGTCAAGTCCATCACACCAGAAGGGCAGCGGCAAGTGTCCTCTCCTCAGAAGGCACTTGGATCGCAGTGGAGACAATTGCCTTGCGTGGATTGACGTGTGTTTAAACCTCAAAGCTTAATTAATACAGTTTCCATTTCCCCGGGGAATCCAGCCCTGCACTCATAGGCTTCTCTGTTGGGAAGTTGGCTCGTGTGTGTGTGTGTGTGTGTGTGTGTGTGTAGAGCAGGTGCTGTGAGCTTAGGACACAAAAGGCGTACTTGAAATTGCTAGTTGCCAAGGAGAGAGTATGGAAGCAAAGGCCGGCCAGGGACAGAAGTTGAACTTGGGTGGATGTAGTCCTTCAGTCCGTCACCGATCCAGTGGAATGTTCTGGAACAGACACTGCTTCTCAGACTATTCACAATGGTATCCACTGCTTCTCAGACTATTCACAATGGTATCCACCTCGTTATACCCACACCTTGTATGGTCCCTGGGCCCATCTCGGGGAGGGCATGGCTTTGGGCGGGTGCGGCTGCACAGATGGAGATCTTGGAGAAGCTGCTGGGTGTCTGCTGGCCGCACCCCAGGAACTGGGTAGCAGCCCTGCCTCAGAGGCAGATCTGGGTGGCCCACCTCTATCCCCACCACAAGCGGCTGAAGAAAGGTTGGTGGGGTAGTGTTTAAGGATGCAGCCATGCCACCTCCTTTTAGCTTTGACTTCTGGACCAGCCACTCCCTGGCTACTTGCTCCTGCCCTGTCATCGGCCTTTTCCCGGATGGGCTTTCTTCCCCATAACGTGGTGTCAAATCTCGCCTGTCTGACAGGGCGCTTTGAGAATAGCGTGGGGACAGTGGATTTAGACACGTAACTTAGTCTATCATTATTTACACTATGATAGCATTACATATCATTGATAATTAACAGCTGTAGTGTTAAATAGTATTATTGTAGAAATTACTGGTCTTCTGCCTAGAAGAGAACACGCAGAGATGGTAAACGCGGGGATGGCTGCTTCTCTCATAATGAAGAAAACGTGTGTTTTAGTCTTGCAGGTTTGAGAATGGTCTCTGCCTCTGCATGGAAGAGAGGAGACACACTTGTTTCTGGCCTATGCCCATTTTTGACGGGAACCTTGACTCCTGCCTTTACCTGAGGTATTTTTGGAGAGGATTTGTAACCACCCCTCCTCCTCCCCAGCCTCACGGGACTCCACTCTGGCTGGGCCTCTCTCAGTTTCATTCACTGACTTCTTCAGGCTCTTACCAGGGATCCTAGCGGTGAAGACGTAATGCCGAGATTAAGCAAGGTTGGTTACACGGGTAAATGAAGAGGGCTCAGAGCTTTGTTTGAACAAATCAGTGCCGTAGATCTTAGGGAGACTGGAACTTTGTCAGGCTTCCAGAGCTGTCGTGCAAACCCACAGGACAGTGACTACTCAGGTCCTAGTGCAAACTAGTACAGGGCTTGCCGTGAGGGCTGTTGATGGAGTGTGTGTGTGTGTGTGTGTGTGTGTTCAGTGTGTGAGCACCATCTTGCTGTGAGGGCTGTCACTGGTGTATGTGTGTATGTGTGTGAGCATGATCATATGCATATATGTATGTGTGAGCGCATGTGCGTGTGTCTGTTCTCTGTGCGCATGTACGTGTGTATGTATTTGGAGCCCCAGAGGACAGTGTCATGTGTCTTTTGTGACAGGGTCTCTCATTGGCTTGGAGCCTGCAGAGGTAGCTAAGCCACCTTGTCAGCAAGGCCTCAGGGACCACGCCTCCATCCCCACAGTGCTGGGATCACAGGCGTGTGCCACAGCTCCTGTCTTTTCTACCATGATGCTTCTTTTCAGCCTGTTTCCCTTTGTAATAAGGCCTATGTTTAGTCCTCATAAATTAGGACCATGGCTTGTTTTGCACGGATTTCCTCACCCCTCAGGAAGTGACTCAAACACAGTAAAACGTTGATTTCCACCCCACAGAAATAATAATCTGGACTGCTGCTGTGCCCCTGCTCTGTAAATGTGTGGAAAGCTGGGGCTGGCTTCCTCTTGCCTCTGCTGTCCATCCTTGCAGTGGGGTATTTGTGCTCAGACTCTCCGTCAAGCAGGGGGAGGGGACCAGTAGGCCCTTCCATGTCAAGACAAAAACATGCATTTCTATTGATTTCTTTTAACAGCGTCTCTCGTAGCCAGACTGGCCTCAAATATGTTACATAGTCAAGGATGACCTTGAACTTCCAATTCTCCTGCCTTCACCTCACAAGTTCTAGGGTTACAGGTGTGCCACCATGACTATTCTATGTGATGCTGGGATCAGGCCTTCATGCTTGTTCGGCAAGCACTCTAACCTGGAGCTACATGCATCCCTGGCCCCTATTCACACACCTTTGAATTACCTGCACACAAACCGTGGGACACAGACACCACATATGGTATTTCAGGAGATCAGTTACTATGTAAGATGGATCTTCTATAAGATCCCCTCTGGGGACCTCTTGTCCTCCCTCAGGTGATGTGACAGGACAGGGTTGGGGAAATGTGTCCACTGCTGGCTGGCTCGTGGGTGGGTACGTGTGCTGGACTTAGCTCATCCCTGCCTCATACTGTCATGATGCCTGAGAACGGTGTACAGCTGCCTGTGCAGCCCACCCTGGGGCTTGGTCCTGGGTCCTCAGTGTGGCTGGGGTGGGGAGAAGGCTCCTCTTCATTGTAAGGTTACTACCCTGGGAAAATGACAACCTGGAGCCACTCTTGTCATCTTAGTTTCCTCTTGGATTTATGGAACTTTCTTACCCACCTACAGGACTCCTTAGCCAGAGTCTGTAGAATGGAGAAGCAGGGGCTCTGATGTCAGAGCTGGCGAAGAGTGATGTCATTCACTGAGCAGACATTCATCTCTTCTGGAAACACCTTCACAGGCAAAGCAGAAACAGTGTTTACCATCCCAGCTCTTCCTAACAAGCTGACACAGTGAGCCACCAGTGACAGCAGGAGAGCTGGCGTTGCAGGGGCAGGGCCTGCACTTGGGGGTGCCTTGCTGTTTCACTCTTGATTTCTGCTCACTGTGGCCTCTTGTCACTGAAGCGTAAGGTGTGCGACCAACCAGACCTTCGTCTGTTTCGTTTGGCGCTGTACCTGATTACTAGAGACTCAGGGAGTGCTCCCCCTTTTATTTTTTAAACCAGGGTTCACCTGAGCCAAAGAAGTTATGGGAATTGACTTGGCCTTAGGGTTTGAAGCCATTCCTCACAGCTATTACTTCAGATTTGGTCCATCTGTGTCCTAAACATTTTGTGTTTTGTTCGTAGCATTCTCATTTTTAGCAGCCCATGTTTATTGTAAATGTCACAGAAGTTGGTCGTGTGATAGCTCTTCAAGTCACTGTCCAACAATCCTGTAGTCATAGCGTGTAGGGACTGTTAACTCCCATTTTAAGGGCCAGGAAATTCAGGCTAAGGAAGCTTAATCGCCTTTCCCAGCATTACACCCCAGGTATGGTGAATTGCCCAAACTCAGGCCACCTGTGAATTGAGCAACTTTTCATTATGCAAACTCTTGTGTGAGTGTGTGTGAATAATGCATGCAGGTGTTATGTATGTATGTGTGTGTGTGTGTGTGTGTGTGTGTGTGTGAGAGAGAGAGAGAGAGAGAGAGAGAGAGAGAGAGAGAGAGAGAGAGGAAAGACAACATCGGGAGTTGTTCATCAGACATTGTCCACTTCGGTCTTTGGACACAGGGTCTCTCCCCAGCCTGGAATTCACCAGGGGTAGTGACGGTTCTGAAATTTTGGTTTGTTTAAAAAAATATATATAAGACTATGTTTTTGTTTTAATCCCAGGTGTGGGGATACGAGGCTGCTTTGGACTGTTTGCAGCAACTGACTATGATTTGCCTTGTGCTCTAGCAGATGTGTGGTTTTGCCAGCTGCAGATAGTTTCTGAGACTGTTTGATGTTTGGAATTCTGGGAACTTCTCAGAGGGTTTATAAATGCTAGGGCCCTGAGAGGCAGGGTTGTTGGTTGTTGGTCATTTAGGGGCTTGGTTGTGGTTTGTTAGAAGTCATGCTCAAAGAAGAAACAAGGCATTTGATTCAAGTCTCTCTCTCTCTTTTCTTTCTCTTTCTCTCTCCCTTCCCCTCTTTATCCTTGTTTTCTCTTCTATCTAGTGATAGGGATGAAACCAGGAGGAAAAAGGGTGGGAAAAAGAAGAACCCACAGAGTAGAGAGGTCCAACTACACCCAGGATCTCACCTTTCCCTTCCCAGTTCTGGGATTACAAGTGTGCACCACCACACCCAGCTGTTTCCTTTTCCTACGTGGGTTCTGGGAATGGAATGGCAGTTTTCACGCTTGCTTCACTGTCCAAATGATGGCCTTGGCTCCGGACACACAGAGCCCTGCACTACTTCCTCACATGCTTCATACTGAATAGCCTGCCATGCTGAGTCCCTGTTTGCAATTTGATCTCCGCTGGCTGGTACTGGTTGAGTCACATTTCCAGATGCCAAAAACATCCATTGCTTCAACTGGCACAGAATCCAGGCAAGCCCTGGGCACTGAAGCCCTGAAGCCCTTTGCTTCAGTCAAAGCATAGGCATAAATTTTCAGTGCCAGATAGATTTTTTTTTTTGTAGCACTGGTTTTATTCTTTACTAGAGTAGCAGATGCTGCAGGCTGAAGTTTCATTAGTGCATTTGTTGGCTGTGTGTGTCCCTCCCACTCTACCTGTTGCTGGTGTCTCTCTGCAGATCTACTTTGAGAGCACCCACCTCTTGCTGAAGTTCACAGGTCCTGCTTCTGTAACATCTGGCTTGTTTGGTGCCCTTTACCCTCCCTTCTTCTGCAGACCCTCCTCTTGTGCTGAGGGTTTTCTTCATTCAACCTCGTGTCTTCATCAGAATGTCTCCACCGTGAAGAACCAGAAACCAAGCCTGGCATTCCGCTTGTATATGGAAGAAGGTACTCCTTCCAGTGTTTTAAGATGATGCCCCTTGAAGATGGAGAAAGATGAGTCAGAGGCTAAGAGCACTTGCTGCTCTTGCAGAGAACCTGAGTTTGGTTGCCAGTACACATATCGGGCATCTTAGGACTGTCTGTAACTCTAAGTCCTGTGGATCTTACAACCTCTTCTGGCTCCCATGGGCACCCACATACAAGAGAGACATATACTCCTGAACGTGCACATATGCACACACGCACACACGCACACACACACACAGACATACAGACAGACACACAGATACCCCACAAGCACACACTTACACACCCCTTAAAAAAAGAGGCCCATCTCTGCCATCGCTGGAGTTGCCTTATCCTCTGTGAGTTCTGCAATCCAGAGGGATGAATATTTCTTTTCCATATCAACTTGCATTTTCACTTAAAATATAGAAAAAAGTAGTTATTATCTCCTCCATGTTGGTCAAATGGACTTTCTGCTAATGATGCAATTAGCGAAACGATACAAGACAAAAGGGGGTGGAGGAATCTTTTCAGTTTCACAAAGTCAATGAAGTGGCAAAATTTGCCATGTTTGCTGTGTGTGCAAAATATTCCTCAGTGCTGCACCGTGGTAATGCGTTTTTTGGGGCAGCGATTGCAGCTGCGGAAGCTAAGTTAGAATAATTTGATGACTGCTTGCAAGATGAACTTTCTGAAATGCTGCCTCCTCACGGTTATCAGGTTCGGTTTAGAATGGGCTGGGTCTGTCACCCTGGTCACACCCAGAATGTTTCCTGTGCCGTGGATTTCTTTACTCACTCTCCCTGTGTCACTTTCTCTCCAGAACACCCGTGTTTCCTTCCTAGAATTCTGTTTCCTACTAGACCTGTAAGCATTGGAAAAAAGAGCCCACCTTCTTCTCAATAGATGCCCTGGAGTCACCTCTCCTTCCAAGGAAAGTGATTATCCCTGAATGCCCATTTCCCGGGACGGGGGGGTTTGGCTGGTGGGATTCTCACTCATTGGTCATGTTATCTGAGACGAAAGTCTATTCAGTTGGAGTTGGCCTGTAGGGCTCTGGTGAGTGACTTCACTGCATCCCTCCCCATCCCATCTTCTGCCTCCAATAGTATCATATTGGCAGTTGAAAATTGGCCATGATGGCAGCATTTACAAGATGGGCAATGGCCAGCTTTAGAAATGAGATGTGGGTTTCAGCATTTGCTAGGACACCATTGGTCTTACCTCTGTGCTCTTTACCCTCTTCCCGGTCATCCTCCTCACTTGGAAACGCTTTGGCTTCTTTTTTTACCCTCCTGGTCTGAAACATACCTTTGGTGCATATGTTAAACTGGCCAGTGAGCCAGGCTTGTTCCACATCCTGCCCTGCAAGGGCTTGTCCTGAAAAATGAAGGGTTGTTCCCAAGTCCACACAGTTTCCTAGCATCCATCACAGAGCCCCCCCCCCCCCCAAAAAAAAAAAACCACTTGGGTTATAAGAATCTGGACCTAGAACTAAATTCCATTTTTTTAAATAAATACTCAGAGTGTCCTTTGAGCAGTCTGAATGTACCCTGTGCAGGTCAGAGGAGGGCTCTGCCCTGTTTGGTTTGGACGCTCACCAAGAGGTTTTTGTTTCTGTTTAAAAATCATGCCTGTCCCCAGTGGCTGGCCCAGTCTGGCGCTTGGGTCAGCCTTCTGTCACGCTCTGGCCATGCATTTGAAGCTCTTGCATTCTGGGGATTTTACAGCTATGTGAGCATTAGAACATTATTTTTGGTTTTCTAGTGACCAAGTTCTTTTTCCTTTCTTTTTTTTTCAAGGGTAGCTCAAGCTGGTCTAGAACTCATGATCTTCTGGCCTCAGTGTCTTGAGGAGATTTTGGAAACTGTTACCAGTCTGTGGCTTTTTATACTGAAGTTGGAGCTTTACGATGAGTTTTGAAAAACTATATACAAGAAACTGTGTTTTTAAATTTTGCTTCAGGCTGGCAAGGGGAGGGGACTGTGGTAGGTCTGCAGCAGCTTTGTTTTTTTTTTTTTTTTTTTTTTTTTTTTTTTTTTTTTTACCCATTCCCATGTTACTTCATTCCGGAGGACCTTCTGGACACACTTGGTGTCAAGATGGTTCCACTTCTGAAACCCCACGGGCACCTTTAGGAGGCAGCTTCTGGTCGTCCCTTCTCTCAAAATTAGTATCTTCATCTTCTACTTCAGAGAAACTTTCAGAATCTGGATGCTCAATTTTCTCCATCCTGTCTATTTCTGGCTGCATAGTATTCTGTAAATACTGCGAGGGACAGGACATTTGAGGGCAGGTCGCTTCCAAGTTCCTGTTTCTCTGCATATTGTGAATCCTCAGAAGAGGAGCTGACCGCTCTTCTCAGAGGCCGATACTGTTAGCACCCTGACTTCTCGGCATTCTGAACGGTGTTGTTCCCGGAAACGACAAATGTCAAGCTCACCTAGTGGGTCATGCCAGATGTTCATAGAGGTGTTTGTCACGCCTGCAGGGCCTACATGAGCCTGGAGTTTCTACTTTCCCCTTCACGGTAGCTCGCCTTTAGGCAGGCACCCTCCACTGGCTCACCTTGTCCGGAGCTACGGTGCCAACCTCTACTGCCCCAACCCCTGTCCCAGCTACCTGAGTTACAGTGCCAACTCTCACCAGCCTCCTGCTTCCAGCCCTGCCACACTCTACTTTCTCGACAGCCCTCTTCTTCTAGAGACTTTTGATGGCTCCCCTCTCTCCCAGAGGGCGCACCCAAACCCAGCATGGCTGTGTGCTGTGACCACAGGCTCTTTCTACAGTGACACCTCCCACTGTGCTCCCTGACACCTGTGCTCAGCCATACTTACCTTCACAGTCTTTTCAGTTGCTTCCTTCCCATATTTCCACCCCCACAAAGGATGGTTTCTTTTGCTTCTAGAACTTTCCACACACAGGTCAAGGTCAAGGAGAACTACCTAGTGGTCCCCTCTATAAAATAGTAGTCCCTTTTTACCCTTATAAGATAATTGTCCCCACCACCCCAACTTACTTGTCATGCTGGCACTGATAAAAGCTTGACATATGTACTGTTGTCTTCGAGGAAGGGGCTTATCCTGTTTAACTTTCCTGGTTTCCCACCCCACCTGCTCCCCCTCTTCCTCCTCTTCCTTTTCTTCTTCCACTTCGCCCCCTCCTTCTCTCATTTCCTCCCTCCTCCCTTCCTTTCTCCTCCCTCCTCCCTTTCTTCTGTTTGTAGCACCTGACACCTAACAGGTCGGGACCAGGTATTGCAAACTTTGCAGCTGTCAAATGTTTATCCGTGGGATTTTACTAAGGACCCCGGAGCTATGTGCACAGCCCTGCACAGGTTGGTAAAGCAATATTAACAGCAATAAAGAGATTTTATTTGCTCTCACACCCCCCTGACCTCTGACACTGCCATGAAGATAGCCACAGACAATAACGAACACACAAGTGTGGCTGTGTGTCAACAAACCTTTCTTTTCAGGTAGGAAGCACTCTGGTTCTTTTGGTGAAAACCACGCAGAAACCATTCTTAGAGCCAATTGGACACAGGCCATGTCTGGATCTGGTCTGCAGGCTGTACTTTGCCAACTCCTGTCCTACGCGTTTGAAAGGCCTCTGCTGCGAGGAGAGGGGTCCTTGGAGGAGGAGTTACATATTAAAAATATTTTCAGCACACATCAAAGTCTAATCTTATAGCTGTGGATCTGAACATCAAATGTGCTGACCGACTCTACATACTTTCACTCACAGCCTAACTGTCCCTTAGAAGACAAAGCTGAAGTTTGGAGCCAGGATCTGGTTTATCCAAAAACCGGGGTCTAGTTGATCCACATACATCTGCCATCACCAGGTTAATACACCCATTTTCAGTAAACAGAGCACAGGTCTGGGTGGGGCTCTGTATGTTTTCAGCTGTCAACATCCATGGTTTTTTCTTTACTTACTTCAGCACTTAAATGTCCTGCACTGTAAGCCCAGTCATCATCTTTTTCAGCAAACACTGGGGGAAAAAAAAGGAGAATGTAGGACCCCAGGAAGAACACTTCGTGTCCTCCTAGCGAATAAGTTAAACATAACAAATGGAAGCTTGCAAAAGTCGGAATTGTAAAACTAATAGGGCTGTTAAAACCAGCTTCCCTGAAAATTATGCATTGGTTGGCCTGTTCCTTATAATGGCGAATACTGAGTCTTGATCGTTCATCAGGGCTCACGCCATAAATTAGGTTTTGAGAGAGGCTGCAAAATTCTTTATGGCCCTCACAGGAAGCCACCGCGGCCACCTTCAGAGCCCACTGCTGGCTTCCAGCGGTGCTGCACAGATCGGGTCCCTCAGTGAAAGTTTTAAAATGGTAACAAGTTGTCAAATGTTTATCAACGGAATTTTATGAAGGACTAAAAAGTTATGTGTACGGTACTGCACAGACCATTAAGGGAATAATAACAGCAATAAAGAGACTTTATTTTCATCAAGACTTATGTGGCAGCTAGCTTTCCTCCCTAAACTCGGTTAATGGAGGCTGGGAGAGATGAATAACTCAAAGCCGGAAGGAGAACGGCTTGAAGCATTAGACCGAGAGCCCGCGTTACGTGTTGAGTAGGCTGTAATGGATACGAAGGGAGCTAGCTCTCCAGATACGTAGATCCCGCTGTGTTTATGGAGAGAGACGATCTGACTTGAAGCACAGCTCTACAGATGCCACTCTGAGGGTGGCTCCAGGGTTCGGCTCTGTGCCGGGAGACGGTGGGCTTCGGGCTCCGAGCAAGCCTGCTCAGTGTTTCAGATCTTTACGTTCCTTCTCCACCAAAGTTCTCTTTTGCATAAGAGGAAGGCTGGGAGAGAAAAATCTACCTTAGCAGGTTCATGGTAACCTTTAAAAAGATAAAGCATGTGGGTACAAAGCACATATGGAGCCAAGAGCAAAAATAAAACTTTTAGAGTTGGGCTTGGTGGCACTAGCTGGTAATTGTCCCGGAGAGGCTGAGACTGGAGGAGGATGGAGAGCTTGCTCTATGTATAAGACCTCTCAGAACAACAGCAGTGAAGATCTCATCTCCCTTACCTAACTAGGGTAGGGTTAAGGTCCGTTGTGTGTCTCTTTCCCTGGCTCCCTCTCTTCCTCCCATTCGCCCTTCCTCCCCCACCTGCCTCACTTTACCCATTTACAGCACCATGTAACGATCACACTACAGGCTGAGGATTTCAACAGACAAAATTTGGGAATGGGGTAATAATTAATAATAGAGGCTCACTGAAACGAGGCACACAGGTAGCAGCTGGTGACCCCACTGAAGCTGACCAGCTGTGCATAGAACCCTTGCCTCGTGCGCTCTAACTTGGCTCTCCCCCTACCACATCCAGTGGAGATTCCCAGCATGCACCTCAGCAGAAGGCCGTCCCGCCTCCTGGAGCCTCCAAAAAATGACAGGGAATGGAGAGAGGATCTACAGGCTCAAACCAGCTCGAGGTTCATGGCTACCCTCGAGGTCTCCATCCATTTAATTGCATGCCCTTTATTTCTTGAGTCATGAGCCCCACAAATAGAACTCAGCACCCACGGGCCAGTGCTTGCTAACCGTGGGACGTGGACACGGGAACGCCTGCACGTGTGCGCACATAATTCTAACGTGGCAGGTCATTTATTGGGCACCACGGAGGCTTTTTGTTCTCCCTGATGTATTTCCCCTGCCACAGAAAGGAGGGAGGGAGGTGTTGAATTTGCCTGGTTGAATTTCAACAAGTTGGTTTAAATGCCTCATTTAGCATTTTGCAGCAGCTTGTGTGTGGTAGGGCCAAAGGCAAAGTTTTCCAAGCTTAAAATTTGGGAAGCTGAAAGTCATCGGAAGGGTACCTAAGATGGCGGGGTGGGGTGTAAAGGGGACACTTCTGGGACACAGAGAGGTGGAGGTTGGGAAGCAATGTCCAGCCTGGAGTGAGGGCTGGGCTTGTGTTCTGCTGGTAGAATGAACCCTTTTCCTGCTTCGCAGAACCCAGGACTTCCTGACCCTGCCAGGGTTGGTCTGTGACATGCGCAGCAGGGACTCTTTCCTTAGTGAGGCTCGGCCTGCAGCAGCGTCCGGGGCTGTTCTTTAAGCCCTTAGAATGTTTGCGCTATGTGCACTGCCTAGGGTTCCCACACTGATTCTAGGGAGGTTCAGACTCTCCCTTCCCGGAGATGACACGAGGCATTGTCCTACTTTTACCCTGTTGCTGTGGTAACAACACTGTTTGGGGAAGAAAGGGTTTATTTCAGCTTACAGGTCACGGCCCATTACTGAGAGGAGCTGGGGCAGGAGCTCAATGCAGGAACCCGAAGGCTGGCCTGTTTGTCATTCTACGCAACATTACCTCTGACCAGGGAGCTCGCTCAAGAAGGAACAGGATGTTGCTGCTTGCTGTATCAATCACAGGCTCATGCTCAGCTAGATTTCTTCTACAGCCAGAGAGCATCTGCTCAGGGAATGCTGCCGCCCACAGTGGGCTGGGCTCTTCCCATATGAATTAACAATCAAGACCGTCCCCCACAGTCATGTCCACAAGCAAATCTGGGCAATCCCTTAATGGAGACCGCCTTTGGAAGTGACTCAATGCCGTGCCAAATTGACAGTTCAGGCTAATTAGGGCAGGCACTTTAGAGATTGAATATTGCTCTTTCTTCTCTTCTAACAATGCCACTCATCAAGTCTCTACTCTCATGATCTTTTGAATATGAAATGCCTTTACCTTAAGTTTTTGCTGTCAAGTACTTTGGGACCTATGATTCCATTAGTGGCTTCTCTGGTTAGAGACCACTCATTGAGGAGCTGTGCTGGCTGATTTGACCAGTTTACTAGCTAATTGAATGAATATTCACTGAGCACCTATTTGGTGTCAGACACTGTCTTTGGATCAGTGATTAGGGCTGGGTAGCCAACAGAATCTAGAGTCCCTCAAGACAAGGAATCCAGATCATGCTGGGAAGTTGCAGGAGATGAGGGGAAATAAAAACATTGTTCTTCCTGCTCACACCACACGCATCACAGCAAGTTAGAAGAGTTGATAAAGGGGAACCAGCCACATGCCTTGATGAAGTCATTCCCAGTCATATGCTTTTTTTGGGGAAACCTTTATACTGTCTGGGGCCTTTGTCCAGTTTTTAAGATATGACCTTTGCTCTGTTCTGAGTGTGACCTTGGTTTCTCCCGGGCATCTCCAGGGAAATGCAAACTGGGATGGATCCTGGTTCTTCTAAATTCAATAGATTACCATACTAGGAAAGAAATAAAGTAGTCTTACTTATGGATCTTGGGCTGGGAGGATGCGTGAGCCGTGGGGCCTTTCCCCCATCCTCAGGTGTGATTATTAATACTGTCAACACCTAGGAGAACACCTAGCCTAGAACACCTAGGAGACCAGCCTCTGAGCAGGTCAGTGATGGAGTTTCTGTGTTCACGAGAGGGAAAACCTACCCTGTAGGTGGGCGGACCATCCCACAGGCTGGGGCACAGGCTGAGTAAATATGAGAGGGTGAGTGGGGTACCAGTGTTCCTCTCTCTGCTTTCTGACTAGGGACACAACGTGACCCCCACCTCAGGCTCCTACTTCTCTGCCATGAAGGACTGTTCTCCCAAGTGGTGAGACAAATGAAACCCTTCCTTGCTTAAGTTGCCTTTGTGCAGTGTTTTGTCGCAACGATTAGACAAGTCACTAATGCTCATGTCATCACAGCAAGATAGGAGTAGAGAACACACAGGGCATTGCTGTGCCGGTGCCATATGCTCCCTTCTCTTCCCTCTCCCTCCCCTCTCCTGTCCCTTCCCCTTCTCTCCTCTCCCCTCCTCCTTTTCCCTCCTCTCTTCTCTTCCCTCTTCTCCCATCCTCCTCCCTTTCTTTCCTTATCTCACCTTTTCCCCTTCCCTTCATCTCCCTTTCCCCTCTTCGTTCCTTCTCTCTGTAGCCTCTCTTCTCTTGTCATTTTTTATTTTCTAACCCCCCTCTTCCTGCTCCCACCTATTTCCCTCCTCAGTTTCTCTGGTAGCAGGTCCCAGCATCATTAGCAGCCCTGATTCTGTGAGAAGAAGATGCAGGGTCTTTCTCTCCGTCTTTCTCTGGAAGTCTAGGCACCCAGTGGCTCTCCTTTAGGTCCCAGTGGCCGACAGTGGCTCTCCTGCCCATTTTTATATTAATCGCCGGACTTCTCCTAACTGTCTATGGAGGACACAAGGCAGAGCCTGGAACAGGAGCAACTACTTTTGTGAGTCATGTGGTAAAAGGTTTGTAACGAGGAGAGAATGGATATTGAGAGACTCACAAAGATGGCCACCGTTGTCCCATATTTCACTGGTTTCTTTTGGGGCCAGGAGGTAAAATCTGGCCAGAGATGGGTTCGTCTTGCTCCTTCTGGAGGAGCACGCGGCCTCACCTACTTTATTGCTCAGTCTCCACTTTTCTCGCTTAGTTCCTGCAGGCTTTGGGGCTTGGATTCTGCTTCTACACACAGCACCTGCCACAGTTGTGTTAAGTGGCTTTTCCATCGACATTATCTAGTTCTGTTGGATGATCAATCAAAATGATTGCTAATTGCTCTTCTGTCTCCTTCTAAACCATTAGATGCTGTTTGTTAGCCTTCTCCAGGACTGACCTCTCTCCTGCCGCAACCACTTTCCCTTCTGTCTTCCTCCTTTTGGTGATCTCATGGGCCACAAAAATCCTGGGTCCCATTCACACCTCTGTGTAAAAGTCTCAAGAATCTGGGTCTTCAAAAACCTGCTTTCTGGGGTGAATTTAATATAGAGAGAAAGCACACAGTGTCAGTCATGGTGAGTGACAGGCACAGTTAACCCAGGATCAAATCACGGTAAGATGGATAGGGCCAGATGGCCATGGGAGTCCAGCAAAGGGATTTCATGGAAGGCACCATCAGTAGGAAGGCAGATGTCCCCCCAGAGCGGTGCAATGGAAGGACACAGGGTGAGCTTGTCACAGCCTCAAATGCTATCATAGTGTAAGGAAACCCACAAAGGATGCCTCAACTAATTATTCCAGATCAGAATTTGTGACTGCTATGGGACTCATGTCTTCTCAGGTTTGGTTGTTCTTGAAGCCCGAGCTTCTAGAAAACTCTAGCTTGAAAATTTGTAATCCCAGATGGTTTTCGTTAGGAAACTGAAAGCCTTAAGTGGAGGGCAGAATAAGAGGAAGAAAGGACGATGACTTTATTAGTTCTCCAACACGTATATCCAGGTGTTAGGGATATATTAGGGATAGTTTGGAGACCATGATGGTTGCCTTTAGCTGCCACACTAGCGGAGAACAAGACACTGATTTTAGAATGATAGATGCTATGAGGAATATGTGTGTTGGACACATGTCAAAATGTCTGGGGTAGAGAACAGAGGGAATAGTGCCGTGCCAGCAAAAGAAGTTCAATCGCTGGCTGTTTGGGAGGTGGAAGCCATGCTTTGTTGTGCTTGCCTGTGTCTTTGGTGAAGATGCTCCCTGTGTGGTTGACTTCAAGTTACCGCTGTGGCTAGAAGTTGGGAAGAACTTCACATGGTGCAAACTGAGCCCCAGCGCACCTACGCCCAGTGCCATATTGCTTTCAAAAGAGGGCTGTTGGGCAAGAACTTCGAGCCAGGTATGTTTGGCTGGGATGTGAATACTACAAGACTCCAGGGAAAGCCTTTGGGGAAGCGAGAACACTTTGCAAGTGCCAAGATCCTGAAATGCCAGCCAACTTGATTGGTTCTCTTGGATAAGACAGGCTGTGGGGGGTTGGGGGTTGGAGGCTGGGGCTGGAGTTTGGAAACTAAAAGCAGAGGAAGAGATGACAGTCACAGCACGCAGATCCTTGGAGGCCATTTTGAGGTATAACTGATTCCATTAAAAATGCGATTGGAAGCTGTATTGGTTATTTCTCTCTAATGCCTGATGAATGAGATGTAGGGAACAAAGGGTTGAGGTAGAGATCGTCCCGGCAGCAAAGGCATGGAGCAAGTGAGGCGGCTGGTCATGTCCCAGTGTCACAGTCAGGAAGCAGAGAGAGAAAGAGAGGGGGAGAGAGAGAGAGAGAGAGAGAGAGAGAGAGAGAGAGAGAGAGACACGAAAGCTTGCCTTCTCCTTCAATCCTGGACTCCAGCCCATGGGAAGGGTCCATCCTCTGCCTTAGTCAACCCAGTCTAAAAACACCGTCACAGACATGTCTGCAGTTCCTTTCCACAGCGCCTCTACATTCTGTCAGGTTGACAGCAGTATTATGCACCCTAGATTTCGTCACACGAAATTTAAGTAGAGGACCAGCCACGGCTGTGTGGTGGGAGGCTGCCCACAGATGCACACAGGGGGTGTCGGGCGGGGCGCCTGATCGTCTTAGAGCAGAAGATGGAGAAAGAAAAAATAGCCGGCTTTGTTGATTTTGCTCTCTAGGTTTCGACTGGCTCTCCATGCTGATTATGAACCAATTTGTACAAGCCCCAGTTCTCTTCGTGTAGGAGATAAATGTTAATTATACCGACAGTGGCGTACTGGCATCACTGAACAAAGCCCAGGAGGAGGAGGACACGGGAGAACGGAGATTACAACGAACCTCAATCATTTACCGAGTGCGTGGTTAAAAATCAGCCACTCTCCCTAGCTTTGGAAGGTTGGCCCAGGTTATAGAGATGTCAAGCTGACACTTACCCCTCAGGGATGAGAGTTGGCTAGCCCATGAAGCCTGTTGGAATCTTGACTGTCATACATTTATTCATTTCCTCTGATTAGGGACTCCCATTCGCCCACTGAAGTGGGCGCCATCTGGCGCCTTCACACCCACACAGGACATTCTAAGTACAAGAATGTGAAGCAAAGAATCCTCGGGGAGGGGCGCTTTGCTCTTCCTTGTGTTCATTCCCTTCCACCCTTCCCTCCTACTCAAGCATTGTTTAAAGGAGGGCTAGAGGAGTATTATGTGTGTGGGTAGAAAGTAAGCAAGAGTCAGTAGCATGTTCCTTAGTTTTCACTGTCAACTTGAAACAAACTAGAGACGTTTTGGAAGTGGGAAACTCAGTTGAAGAATTGCCTCTGTCAGATGGCTGGTGGGGCATTTTCTTGACAGATGGGAGATACCCAGTCATTGGAGGTGGTACCATTTAGGCAGGTAGGCCTGGGCTGAATAAGAAAGGAAGCTGAGCAATCCAGAGGCAGGAGGCAGTAAGTGGCTTTTCTCTGTGGCTTCTGCTTCCGTTCCTACCTACAGGCTCCTGCCATGGCTTCCATTTATGACGGACTCTAGCCTGTCAGATGTAATAGACTCATTCCTTCCCAAGTTAGTTTGGCTAGTGTTTTCTCACAGCAACAGAAAGCCAAGTAGAGTACATAATATCTAGTAAGGGATCACAAGACATCAGTGCAGTGTGAGAACTCTTTGCATACTCTGTTAGACACTGGAGCGGTCCTGTTGTGTGGGGACATTATTACCCATTGTCTATGTTCATGCTGCTGCAGTAGAACGCTCGAGTCCGGTAATTTATCAGCGAACATTTATTTTCTCAAAGTTCTGATGTTGGGAGAGCGTGGTACTGACATGTCCTAAACCAGCCAGAGTCTGGTGTCTGCTTTCTAGATGACACCTTGGCCGCCCAGTCCTCTGGGAATGAGGAAAGCATGTGGCATCTCCACACGGGAGAAGATGGAAGCAGGAGAGACACCTCAGCTAGTTCTCACTGGTCGAATCTCTTCGTAAGGGTGGGGTCGTCTCTCCCTGTTTCTCCCCTTCTCTCAGTCTCCTGTTATGACTGTGCTTTGTTTCATTTTTGGTGCTGAGGATTGAACCCAGGGCCTCATGCAGGCTGGACAAACATAATAGCAGCAGACTTCATCCCAAGCCTCATTTTCTTAATGTCACGTCTAATGTCCAAGACCTTTGGTGAGCCCCTAAACCCAACCTTCCCACTTTTAATATATTTTGTTTGTTTGTTTGTGTGTGCATGCATGTATGTATGTGTTCTGAGTTTACACTGGCCTGAAGTCATGCATGTAGACAGATGCTCATGGGGGCCAGAAAAGGATATTAAGTCCCTTGGAGTTATAGGTGGTTATAAGCTGCCCAACCCAGGTGCTGAGAACTGAATTCTGCTCCTCTGCAAGAACTGCAAGTGTTCTTAAACACTGAGTCATCTCTTCTGCTCCCCAGTGTGGCTCCCCCTTTCCCAGCGATTGCTGTCTGCCACCATCTTCCACTGATCTCGAAAGGACAGCTCTGGACGGTTGTACCATGACTCTGAGAACACCGTGGTTCCTTGGCACGTGCAGAGCCTACCTCCAATCCTGGCAGGTCATGATAGCATCACAATCACCTGCTGTTCATGGTAGAATTCTGTTTATGGGTTGCAACCCTCATCTTCTGAGCCCGTGTGAACAGGACACGCTAACATCCTCGCTATACATGCCTGCTTCATTCCTTTTTCCTCACAAGTCAAATTGAACCTTTTTTGGCACACTCTTTTCCCACTTAATTGGAAATTTCACTGCTGGTTTCCTGACTCCCAAGTCTCTGTCTCTCCACCTCTTTGTCTCTGTTTCTCTTTGTCTCTCTCTCTAGCAGAAAACCCACAACATTTCATGATGGTCCCCAAAGAAGTTTGGCTTGTGGTCACTGTTTGCAGCTTGTGGCCTCCAGCCCATGAGACCATCTAAAGGCCAAGCCATATTCCTTAAATTCTATGCTTGGCAAAGCATATGGCTCTGCCTCAGTTGGCTCATAAATACACAGCATACAATAGTGGCTACCAACAGGCCTGAATTAAAAATTCTGTGGTCTAATTTCCTCACACTACTTACAGACATATACTGATGGATAAGCACCAACTGCCCCTTGCTCATTCTTTTCTGTGAAACCTGGGTATCACTCTCCTCCCCCTGGACACTTGGACAATAGAAACAAAAGCTTTGGAAGCTAGATAATAACCTCTAAATAAAAGGCAGGGAATAGCCCCCTGCTTAGGAGCCTTACAAAATGTTGTAGGATTAGGTGATCAGATTTTGACATTCTCCTCTGGCCTAGTAGTGTCTCAGTTAGCTTTCTTCTGCTGTGATGTAATAATTGAGAAACTCAACTTCAAGATAGAAAGATGTGGACTGGAGATCTGGTTCTCTGGGTGAGAACACTTGCTGCATAAGCATGAGGACCCGAGTTCCCATCCTTAGCATCCACATAAAGACCAGATGTGGTCATGTCTATACCCGTGACCCCAGTGCAGGGATGGGTGTTTTGAGACGAGAACATTGCTGGGGCTTGCTTGTGGGCTCCAGCCTGGCTTGAGGCTCAGTGAGGGACCCTGTCTTCAGGGAACAAATGGAGAGGCACTGAGCAGGCACTCAGCATCTGGCCATTGAGGGTGGGAGAGAAAGAGTCAGTCCTTAATCATCCTCCATTGCCTACTACCTTGTAAATGTATCATGTGGTCCATGCACAGACCAGCTCAGAGCCTTTGTGATCCAGTCACTTCTTTGAGATCTCACTTGGAACATCGCTGCAAGAGCATTTTGGGTAATGGATACAAGCCTCAGCAGGAGCCCTTCCGTTACTGCTTACCTGCGAGCACTTTCCTTAGGCTCTGTCAGGGTGGGGGCATCCAGCTGCCTAGCTTCTCAGAAGTCAGCTTCTTCTTCTACAGATGGAAGTGTGAGATCACATGCAGGTTATGATCCCAAGAAAAGGCATTTTACCTAGTGAACATGGATCCTAGTACGCACACTGTTATGATTCCCACCAGTGAATGTTGGGATTAAAGGCTATAATGTACTCAGCACTACATGGAACAGTGAAGACAGGCTCAATAAGGCCAAGTGTCACCATCATGCTCCTTCCCCCTTCTCCTTTTCCCCTCCCTGTTCACCTCATGGAGCAGCTGCATCATCACTATGATGAGGATAGATACTGGTTAACTGATGGACTGGACAGATGGGCAAAAAGGGAGGTTCTGTTCAAAGACAACATTTTTACCAGAAGTTATGTGTATCTACTTTTCCCTAAAAACCATGTTTTTATTTTTCAAACTTTTATATATGACAGTTGTGTGTATGTAGTGTATGAGAGAGAGAGAGAGAGAGAGAGAGAGAGAGAGGAGCATGCATGGGCACCTGCGCATGAACTCCGGAGGAGGGTGCTGTGTGTGTTCCTGTATTGCTCTCTGCCTCATTCTTCTGAGGCAAGGTCTCTCACTGCACAAGAAGATTGTCATTTTAGCTGGGCTGGCTGGCCAGTGAGCTCCAGGGACCCACCTGTTCCTCCTGACACCTACTCCATGCTTGGCTTTTATGTGGGTATTGAAGATTTGAACGCAAATCCTCATGCTTGCGTGGCAAGCGCCCTCACCTGCTGAGGCAGCTCTCCAGCCCTCACACCCACTTCTTGATGGTTGACTCCTACCGTGTTGCAGGGTTTCAGTCATTGATATCTAAATATACTAAAAATTTGCCTCACAGGGCTGTCTGAGAGATGTGGGATTTTGACCCACCTTCTTTGTGCTGGAAATGAATTGATGCAATTTAAATACTTTGTCTAAAAGTTATTTGGCCTGGAAAATACCAATCTAATTTCCCCACAAGTAAGAAAATTATAAGGAGAGAGATCTAATCAGTGAGCAGAATATAGCCTTAGAAAATGTGTATCAGCATACCTTAACGAAAGAAGAATAAATCTTGGAACTTTAATATCCCCCTTTCTTGGACCTAAATAGGCCCCCTTGGAAAACTATTTTATTGTTTCTCATTAAATTAGAATTGTGCTGAGGTGCCACTATCTACCGTTTTCTATTATTATTAATGTAAAAAAAAAAACCCCATTGTATATTCAGCATTTTCCTGGTTAAAGCCAACAGAAAAAAAACCCTCCCCACTTCTGTGCTTAACTCTGACTCATTTTTAAACAAAGTTCCCCCTTTTTTTGTTTACATCTGCATTTAGAGCCAGCAATTCTTTCTAGTGACAATTAAGGAAGTGTAATGCATGGGTGTAGTCTCCACTCTGTTAATTTGCCAGCTCGTGTCCAAGCAGCTAGGGAAGAGTTACGGAGGGAAGAAGAGCCTCATTAACCTTGGGAGGATGTGGTCATCTCTGGGAAACAGGATTTGGAAGCATCATTTTTCAAAACTCGGGTAGCTTGGTAGTGCATTAGAGAACAGCCACTCTGGTTTCTTGGCCTTAGGTGAGGTGGGCGGCCCAGGGAGGGATGGAGCTGACGGTCCTTCAGGCCTTTACAAGGCCTTCGCTGCTCTCCGTGTTTCTCAAACGTGCTGCATTGCAGCGGCTACCACCTTCATTTCTTCAGGAAACAGATGCTGAGTGACAATAGGGGCGGTACCAGATGCATGGCTGAAGGTGTGGGTACCGTATTCCTGATGGCAAAAGTTTTGGGGGTTATCTCCATCAGGTTCCTTTTGTGCGGTGTGACTTTTTCTGCTCATCCAAGACAGGACACCAACAACACAGCAACGGCAACAAAATAACTCGACTCCTGTCTCACTTCTTGAGTTTCCTGGGGTAATTCACTGGATGAGGGTCACTTACAGGATCATGGAGGATGAAAAGGCAGATGCATTAACCGAGAAGCCCCATGACTCATGTTGGCTGCCTCTCAGGGCCCTTGGTCCAGTCAGACAGGTCTACCCAAGAGTTCTTTCTCTCAGTGATCCTTCATTGCTCAGATAATCTTGGGGGAAGGCTTTGTGACTCTCCTAAGTTTCTGAGATTCCTGCTCTTAGGAGATTTTCTCCTCCTTCTTGGAGGGAATATGTCAACTCTGAAGAAAGAAATAACTTTGCATTGCTATTCACAGTCCTCGGCCCCTTGGAGAAAGATTTCAGTTTCAGTATGCAGAGCCCCATGGGTCACAAATATTATGGGCTGTGGCCTGGATGGGTCTTGCACATCCATCTGTTAAACTCCTCAAAGTATTAAGAAGTGGTGGGGCCTCTGAGATTTGACCAAGCCACAAGAGCAAAGCCCTCATGGAAAGGCAAGGCCCTTTCTAAAAGGGTTCAAGGGTATAGGCTGGGGATTTACATCCCTTCCACTCTGCTGGGCACAGAGTCTGTGTTTTAGGGAGGAAGCCATTGTTCAGGCGCCATCTCAAAAGCAATCCTCCAAATCCTCGGGAGAGCATGCTGACACCTTCACGCTGGACACTGCAGCCTCAGAAACAGAATTTCTGCTCGTAATGGATTAGCCATCCTCAGGTGCTGTGGTATGGTGAACAGGAATGGACCATGTTAGGACACAGCTTGCAAGCTAGCAAAGGCAGGGGAAATGGGGAGACTCTTTTATACTCGCAACGATTGTCAAAGTCAAACCTCATGACAGTCGTCTGTGAGCTTTTACGCTGTCTCCCTGCCCGACCTTCTCAACTCATCTACTGCTTTCCACTGTGTTCACTTACTGTCAGCCATGGCGGCCCCCTTGCCCTGGCATCCATGAACCACTTTGTCACCCCTGTGGTTTTGGTTCAGAGCCTTCCCTGGCAAGTGTGGCATTTCCTGGCTATCCCTTTAGAACTTATGGGAACTGACTCCATGCCAGCACTTACTTACTTACCCGACTCCAAAGTACTTTATCAATTATTCATTCCTGGCTGTGTCCTCTAAATTAAACTGGGAGCTTTGTGAGGGTAGCAGCTTTCTCCTCGTCACCTCCATCCTTATAGCTCCTACAGAGTGTGGGTACTGACAAATGTGATGAACAGTGAAAGCATGGGCTCACTATGTGCCAGCGGAGGCCCAGGAGCCTGGGGATGTGACTGGCTTAGAGGCTGCTGTGTAGACCCTGTGGGCAGAGAGACCATGCTGAAGTACATATAACTCCCAAAGTGCAATAATGGCGCCCATGTCATGGAGGTAACTGTCAGCTATCGAATTGGATTTAAGAACTCAACAGGAGAGAATCCATTCCTGATATATAAACTTAGCCCACTTTCTACGGCTGATGAGGTTACAGACCCCAAGACAGAACCTACTATTTTTACTTTCCTAAACCATTACGATTTCTAACTGTATTCAAAGGGTTAATTCTTCTACCCTTAGGTAAGTTTAGTTCTCAGCACTCAAAGAAGCCTCTTTTTGCAGCAGACAGTGACCGTTTTAGGAAGTCACAACTGGTCAGAATGCAGAGAGCAAGCAACCTGGGTTCCCAGGTCTCAACCGATTCATGTGCAACACAACTTCTACACCCACTGCCCAGGAAGAGGGACAAAAGATTGTACGAGCCAGAGGACCAGGGTTTCCCCTATGAGATAGTGTCTTCTCTATATGCCAGTGAATCTGCACCCAGCAAATCTCAACTGGATAGTTGCCTAGACGAGATCTGAAAAGTGGAAACACCACTGGACATGCCAACATGGATGGGGGAAATCTCACAAGGCCCCACCCCTAGATAAAGAGCTACAGGAAATTAATGGCTGCTGACAGAGGGAGAATTAGTTTTCTCCAGAGATGAGGCCCTCAGAGGTTAACCAAATCCCAAGTGGTCAACTTTAAACACATGTATATCTGAGCAACACTAAATGGACTCAGCAGGTTGTATTTATTCAATTATATGTGTATACACATGTAAAAATTATAATTAAGGAATAAGAGGCCACGAATCTGAGAGAGAGAGAGAGAGAGAGAGCGCGCGAGAGAGCGCAGGCACGGGCATAGAAGGATAGAAGGTGTCAGGGGAAGACAAATGATACAGATACAGTCCTCATATATGAAATTCTCCGAATGTAAATTATAAAAAAAAGAACATTAAAATTGACCTAATTTTAAAGAAAAATGTAAATGAAGATAATTCAGCTTTTCTGAATTCTTTTGTGCTATAACCTTGTTCAAATAAAACAACATAAATATGTATTATATGCAACAATATACCAATATTTGCATTTTTCCTTCAAGTTTTAAAATTTGTTTTTAAGAAAGTGTACAAAGTATTGGGTGTAATTATCTCATTTTGGTATATATCTGTTAGTGTGTTTGTCTTTTTAATCTACCCTCTGCATCACATCATTGCAGGTTGCTGGTAGAGCTGTGCTCTCAAGCCGAGCTCGATGTTACCAAGCTTCTCTAGTTTGAGGAGTCAGGTAGACTCTGCATTGAGACCAAGGGAGAGGTGAGTCATCAGGATTTGACTCCTGTGAGTGCTGTGCTCCTATACTTCATTTGCTACATACAGCATGTAAATAAGTTTCAGAGGCATAAAAGCTTCAGAACTAAATGGAAAGGAAAATTTAATAAGCAGCAGATTTTTAGATTGTGCAGTACACAATCTGCTTTTCATTCAAGGGAAGGAGAGGAGAAAGGCAGAGTTTATAGACATATGTAACAAATTAAAATCTATATCTCGGGGGTGTAAATCACCTTCCATGAGCCAACCAATGTGGTTGTTATCAGGTCTCCTCCAGCCAGCCATCTTGCCTGGGAGTTTGAACATAATTCAGCAACAGCAAGGCAGGTAGATAGCTGATAAAGGGTTAAAAACAACACAGGCCACGCTCACACACAGCCCCCTTCTGCCCACTGTGCTATGTGCCTGCCTGCAAAATGTGTTTGCGATGCTCCTACCAGGGCTCAGGGGTTGAGGAAGAGAAGAAATCATACTACTGGCTGCTTGAGATCCCAGCTGCTCCGGTGGCTGAGACAGAAGAATCATAAGTTCAAGTGCACCCTGGCCTACAGAGCAAGTCTAAGGCTAGTCAGGGCAACTTAGTGAGGCCCTGCCTCAGAACAAGAAATAAAAGATGGGTTGGGATGAAGCTCAGGGAAAGCGTTTGGTTAGCATATACTGAGGCTCAAAAAAGAAAAAGAAAAAAAAATTAAAGATAAGAAATTAATCAACCTGTGGCGACTCTCTTGCAGCCTAAGGTATCAGAGACTGAACTGGGGCAGTTTTGACTCTGGGTGGACGTATGGCAGCATCTGGAGCTCTTCTGATTGATCCTCTCGCCCAGGGAGGTGCTCCCGGTGTGAGGGGACAGGTGGTGCTAAATATCAGCTAGCATGTAGGCCAAGCACCCGACACAGTTCCCCCCCCGCCCCCACAAATGTCCACAAGGCTGGGAAGACCTACATACAGGCTTCAGCTCTAACTCTGGGTGGGTCTGTCACTGTTCTAGTCTGCTTCTCTCTTTTAACACTATGGCCAAAGGCAACTTGAGAGAGGAAAGGGTTTATTTCAGCTTATAGTTCCCCATCACAATCTACCATTGAAGGAAGTCAGGGCACGAACCCAGAGGCAGGAGCTGAAGCAAAGGCCATAGAGGAGAGCTGCTTACTGGCTTGCTCCTAGGTTCGTTCTTTCTTTCTTTCTTTCTTTCTTTCTTTCTTTCTTTCTTTCTTTCTTTCTTTCTTTCTTTCTTTCTTTCTCTCTCTCTCTTTCTTTCTCTTTCTTTCTTTCCTCCCTTCTTCCTTCCTTCCTTCCTTCCTTCCTTCCTTCCTTCCTTCCTTCCTTCCTTCCTTCCTCCTTCCATCCCTTCCTCTTTTCTTCCCCCCCCTTTTTTTTCCTCCCAACCCTTTCCTATACAGCCCAGATCTACCTGCCCAAGGACTGCACCACCCACAGTAGGCTCTGACCCTCCTACCTCAATAAGCCCCACAGACAATCCCATGATGGAGACATTTCCCCAGCCAAGGTTCCTTCTTCCTGGGTGTGTCAGGCTGACAGCCAAGATCAGCTAGCACAGCCTTCTCCCCTAAGCTGTGTTTTGTCAGGTTGGTGCATCACAACAACAGAAAGGGAGTGAGGACAGGTGTCCTTCCCAGAGATGGTGCAACAGATGTGAATGTACCCATTATTTTTTCATTTCCTGGATTTGATAAGGAGTCAAGGAACTGACGAAACTGGTTTTGATTTGGCACCAGACAGCAAAAGGACCATGGAGTCAGAAAGATATCCCATGTCAGACAGCAACAGAAGGGTCCCTTCCCCTCAAATCGGGACGACGCCCTATCCAGCGAGGCCTGCCTGGGAAATGGCCACAGAGGAGAGATAAGCACAAACCACAGAGCCTGTTTGTCCCTGGAAGTGTCTCCCATGTTGGTTTGAGGCAGGACAGCGGGGGAGAGATGGAGGGCTTTCATGGCCTCAGTCTATGCCACACCCGGCTTGCGGTTCGATGGAAGACTTGAGTCTCCAGAGCTGTCAATCCATCACGTTTTAATGGCATCAGATTTGTTTTTAAAAATTCATGCTGTGGGCTTTGAGGAAATAATTGTAGCTCCAGAGTTTGTTAAGGATTGCATTCGATAGATTCTTTCTAATGGACAGGCTGATATTTGGGTATTTCATCCTTTGTAATAGTACATTTTGAGGAAGAAAAAAAAAGAAAGAATGCAAGCCAGGAGTTGGTTATCTAGTTTTTTTGTTTTTTGTTTTTTTTTTGTAACAAATTTCCACTCACCGGTTGCTGTCTCTGTCCAAGTGTTTCTTAAACTTTTTATGGGAGGAAGAATTTTGTCTTTCTTATGCTTGACTGAAGAATATGTTAAATTACATTTAAAATAAGCAGTTTCTCAAATTGAAGAACAATGAATCCTAAAGTATATCATGGATTATTATACATGCAATTTGCATAAACGTTTCAAAGAGTCAGTGCAGCAGCAGCTCAGTGCTGCCTGGAACCATCACACGGGACTGATGGCTGCAGTGAACATTGCTGGTGCTCAGACCTTCTGTTAGCTAATTATATTTAACATAAAAAAAGCCCAGAAGCACAGCCACCCAGCGGAGTGGACTCCAAATCCAATCCCCATCACTGGATAAGATGGACGCTTAACACAAAACTGCTAACGTGGCAATTCTGGCAAAAACTCTCGTGCTTTTGAGAAGAAAGTCCTAAGTTTCAGTATTTTGATGCTTCCTGGATTGTTCCCTGAGAAGGCAAGCGAAGCTGTGATCTGTTCACGGACTCAGGACACAAGGGTTGCTCAATGGTTAGATGCCCAGGACCCAGGCCAGCGACACCTAACAGCCTCTCCCCACAGCTGCCCCAGGGAGTCTGTCTCATTTCTTGCACTTCCGCACAAAGTTTTGTGTGCGGATAGGAACTGATGGCTGAGAAGAGTCAGAGGCCAATCAGAGTTGCTGTTGGAAATTCTCTAGGGCAGCGGTTCTCAACCTTCCGAAAGCTGCGACCCTTTAATTCACTTCTTGATGTTGTGGTGACCCACGACCATACAATTATTCTGTTGCCACTTCATAACTGTAATTTTGCTACTGTCACGAGCCCTAGTGTAAAATATCTGCTATGTGAGATAGCTGATAGGCCAACCTTGGGCTGAGCACCGCTGCTCTGCGAAGAAAGGTTTCAGATACTTTCAGTTGTTATTATTATCATTTTATGTGTGCAGGTCAGAAGAGAACTTTGTGGAGTCGATTCTCTCCTCTTCCTTCCTGTGGGCTCCAAGAGACTGACGCTCAGGAGAAAAAATGAAAGACTTTACTCACCTAGAGGAAAGGTAAAAACCAGAGTATGTTATAACTACTCATGTGTGATAGTCCGTGACACTTAATCAGCCATTAGCCAGCTTGCTAGCCTGCCTCCCTGCATCCTTCCCTCCCTCTTCCCATCTTCTTCCCTCCCTTTTATACTTCCTTTCTCCCTTCCTCTCCCCCTCTCTGCTGTCCTACACATATCTATAGCAAACAAGACTATTTCTTCTTTCACTTTATGTGGTGGTGGGGGGGGGTTCTTTTTTTATTTCCAAAACATCCTATATCTGAATCCTTCTCTCAGTGTTGGGGTCCCATCTGATTTGGACCCGTGCAGACCCCGTGCGAGCTGCTACAGCTTCTGCGAATTCATACGTGCCTCAACCCTGCTATGCCTAGAAGTTCTTTTTTTCCCTTCGTGTCTTCCATTTCTTCTGGCTCCTCCAGTCTTTCTGCCTCCTCTTCTACAGACTTCTCTGAGACCTGAGGGAGGAGGGTTGATGGAGACATTCCATTTAAAATTGGGTGTTCCGTGGTTACTCACTCTCTGCATACTGTCCAGCTGTGGCTCTATGTGTTTGTTCCTATCTACCGCAGGAAAAAAAGCCTCTCTGATTATGAGTGAGCAAGACACTGATCTGTGAGGATAGCAGAATATCATTAGGAGTCCTCACGTTGCTACATTTATTTCGGAGAACAGTTCGATGGGTGTCTTGCTCATTCGTTTGATTTTTTCCCCCTAGGTCAGTGGGCTATCTAGTCCAGGATTTTGGTCACCCAAACAGTGTCAGGAATGGGTTCCATCTCATGGAGTGGGCCTTAAATCCAATCAGATAAGTGATCGGCCACTCCAACAACTTTTGTGCCGCTGTTGTACCCAGCATATCATGCAAGCCCGTCACCATTGGAGATCTAAGGGCTTAGTGCTGGCTGGCATTTACCTTTCTCCTCTGGTGGTGTGCAGGGTACCTTCCATGAGCAACATTTAGTATGGATGAAGGCTCTGAGTAGGCACCAGCTTGAGTTCTTCATGTTCAATACGAAGGTGTTGTCTTCAGGAATCGGCCTTCCCATCAGTTAAACAAGACCGTTTCAGACAATGTGAACACCATGCAGAACACGGGGCAGAACTATCTGGCAGGCATGGCTCCAACAGAAAAGGGTGCGAACTGGGGTGGGAAGTGACTGCTTTGAACAGGAAAGTCTTGCAGGCACCAGCTGCCCAACGCTGTCCGTTCACTGCCCACTCTAAGGCGCACTGTCAGGAGGGAAAGAACCTTCTGTCTGGTTAGCAACATTATCTATGGTTGCCCTTCCTGAAGAGGCAGACAAAGCTCAAATGGTCACCAGCCTGCTGTCTACGAATCATTTCTGACAAAGCCAAATACTTCATTGTGTGGGAGGCAGCCCTTTCCTTCAGGTTTCTCTGCACTCAGGGCCTGGCCTGTTACTAATGAGACTACCCACCTGCTGTCATTCAGCCCAGGAAAATGAATGTGATTTGTTGTGCGTCTATCCTTTCAGCAGCTCAGCCCCCAAAGTGGAAAGACGGGGAAGAGCCACCACATACAGATGGGGAGCAGGTCCAGTCAGAGAGAATAACCACTCGGAAGGCATGGCGGGGAAGAGCCGCTGTGAGGAGCACTGAAGGCTCCTTGAGCATGGTACAGCTCTGGGCTCTCGGGCCATGGGCCTCATTGTTCTGCCTACATTTCCACTCTTCACCATCACTCCAGGGTATCCATTTTTAAAGCTGGATGTGCTTAAAGTGGACCACACGGATGTTTTGTACACTTACTTAGATATACATCTATCTTCTCAACTGCTGACAACAGTCAGGCAAATTAAACCCATCATCCCATAAGCTCCCTCTCCATTTCCTTCCTTTGTGGTAATGTACTCTCTTTGCAAATTATCGGCACACCGTATAGCTGACCTTGCTGTGCAATGTTTCTCAGATTTTGTTCATCTTATATAACTGTAGCTTTGGACAGGTTGTGTTGTGGCATCACTGTACAGGACAAACAGACTTTTCTCTTGAAGCGAAAAGACAGCTTTTCGGTTGATAGCATTCTCAAGAATATATTCAATAAGGAATCAACTTCTAAAATAAACTACATAAGTAATCCACACAACTCAACAGCAACAACAATAAAACAAACTAACACGACTGACAAAATGTGTAAAGACTGAAGCAGACATTTCCACAAGAAGATATAAAAATGCTGCAGGCAGAAGGAGGGGCTCAGGGCCAGTCATCAAGCATATGCAAATCAAAACCACCGTGGCAAAAATGTGGCATGTAGATGTTATGGAGGTTCCCAAGGAAACAAGAAATGGGGCCATGCATGGCCCTGCATAACTGTAAGTCTAGTGCTTTGGAGGTGGAGGCAGGAAGATCAGGAGTTCAATGCCAGCCTCAGTTGAGTGAGTTTGAGGCCAGCCTAGGCTGTATGAGACTTCATCTCAATTAACCAAACCAAACCAAACCAAACCAAACCAAACCAAACCAAACCAAACCAAACCACCATGTTCTCATTTGGTAGCATGATACCATGTTCTGAATCTGTCTTGTAACAAGCTGCCATTTCTACATTCTAGAATGGAGTAAGACCAGCCAGCCTTCTAGGGATGGGCAGTGTTCTCTGAGACCAGCAGAACCCCCAGTAGGGTTGAGGGTACATTACACACTCAACTTTCCTGGGGTATGGTTTTGTCTTGTCCTTATGCTGAGCACAGTCACCTCCTCTACTGTAACGCTGGGCAACAGTCCAAGCTCACATTCAAGTGCACGCTTCTGTAGCCATGGACTGTGTGAAATATCTCAGTAAGTAGAGGTGGGTTAGGAGGGTGCAGTTGGCCATTCCAGGAAAAGGCAGCTGTCCATTGGCACCCACAGCTTTGCAGTTTTCCCCTAACACAACCAGCTCGTTTTACTCATCAAGGACCTTAGGAAAATAATTTTTCAGTCTGTTAATGCTGTGTTAGGTTGGGAGACACATGTTAAGTTTACATCTTTTTCCCCAAAGTTACAAGACAGGGAGATCATTGGTGGACTATTCCACACGATTGGAGCTATCTATACTGACTCCTTCATGCCCTGATCTGAGCATGTTAAGATGATGTCAGCAGTGGTTTCAGAATACAGATCGGCTCTTGGCCAGCTCCTCTGCACACAGGCTCAATGAATAAATGACACTGTGAGATTATTATCGCCTTCAACCTTAACCTTCAAGGACAGAGAACAAACCTTGTCCATCCCTACATTTCCTTAAGATGGACTTTTCTCTCCTACATGGCTCTCCTTCCTTCCTTCCTTCCTTCCTTCCTTCCTTCCTTCCTTCCTTCCTTCCTTCCTTCCTTCCTTCCTTCC
>NW_026596234.1:8946902-8963944 GCF_907164565.1 Psammomys obesus | reverse complement strand
TCCTTCCTTCCTTCCTTCCTTCCTTCCTTCCTTCCTTCCTTCCTTCCCCCCTCTTTTTTCATTCCTTCTTTCTTTGGAGCTTTCCTCTTCCTAGATAACAATGACATTGACATTAGAGGCAGAAGAGCCAACAACTCAGACATGTCTCCATGCCTAGCAAATGGTTCCCTGGACACTGCATGGGCTTGAGGTCTTCATTGGAACTTAGAGAAGGAAATCCCTGAGCTGTTTTGAAAAACACAAAAGCCCAAGAAAGATGATCTGGGAAGGTTTTGCTCCATCTCTACCCGAGGCAGCAGCTAAATCTACAACTGCTTCTCTCCCGGAGTCCCTCCCTTTCTTATCTTCCTCAGTCATGAAGACTGTATCTCAGCCATCTCTTCCCCCAAGTTTGTATTCCTGGGGTGTCACAGACCTCAGGGTCTCTCCGCACCCCTAACACAGGGAGTGAGCCCTTTCTGAAAGGAACACGAAGTCTCTAATCAGACCTCTTTTATGTTAAACAGGCTCTTCTGCCTCTGGCTTCGCCTAGCTCACAGGGAAAGCTCTGCTTTGCTTAGAATTAAGAAGTCGTGGGGATATAGAAGCTGGAGGATTGATGAACTGGGTTCTGGCAGAAGCTGAGATGGCTAGGAGGGAGCTGCTCAACAGTTCTAGTCAGTTCTGCTTTCTACAGTGCAGGGGTTCGGGGCACCTCTCCAGAAGGCTGTCCCCATCCAGGAAAGTCTCTGTGAACAGAGAGGAGAACCAAACTAAGCCACATCTCCTGTAACACGCCACTCCACATTATAACGCATTGCTGCTTTTGTTTTGAAATAATAGGTGTTGCTAAAAGCTTATTTCTTCTAAGTAATGATATGTTTATAGTAACTTCTTTTTTCCTTAGTTTTCAAAACTTATTTTGAAAAAACAAAACCAAACCAAACCTCATGGATAATGAAAGCTTACATAAGGTGTTAGTAAAGGAATTTTTAAAGTGTCCACGTTAAATGTGTTTTCAGTCCAGACAAAATCCCAGTATGGAGCTATTGACAACTGATGGCTGCTGGGAGAGGGTCTTCTTTAAGTGCATCCTGTGGTGGGTTGGTCCTGCTGTGGGCAAGGCCACAGCCAGGTGAGCAGCACTAAATGAACCTAATGGATTTTTCTTAAAGGACACAAAGTTGGGTGTGTAGGGATTGGTGGGTGACTATTCCTGTTTTAGTTTGGCCTCTTCTCTTACACAAACACCGTACTTTTATTTTTTTTTTTGAGATTTAATATAACTACATAAATTGCCCCTTTGTATTTCTCCCTCAAAGCCCTCTCATATACCTTTCCTTACTTTTTTAAATTCATTGCCTCTTTCTTTATTAATTGATGTTACATATATATGTATTATCTTATCTTATCTTATCTTATCTTATCTTATCTTATCTATCTATCTATCTATCTACCTATCTATCTATCTATCTATCTATCTATCTATCTATCTATCTATCTCAATCTACTCATACATATGTCTATATCCACATTTGTATCTATACTCCTAGACACATAAATACAAGCTACTCAGTCCATATGATGTTACATCTATACAAGTTTTTTGGGCTGACCATTTGGTTTTAGATAACCAATTATTGTGCTCTTCCCCAGGAAAGACTGTTTCTCCCACTCTCACTTCCTAGTTGCCTGTGGTTCTTAGTGTATGGTTAAGGACTCCTGGCCTTTCCTCCCTCCACGTTAGCATGTCTGTTGCCCTTGTGCTCATAGATAAATGTAGTCCTCACCCCTCATCAAGGAAATATCTCTTTGCAACAGATGCAGACCGTTACAGAAGACTACAACCAACCAAAACGAACAGTTGTAAAACCCAGTCCCAACTGACAGATCTACAACACGATTCCTAAGGCTCAGGGATCATTGTGGAAGAGCGGGCTGAAATGTCCTAAGAATGAGAGGATCAGGAAGTTTGCTGATGAGGTGAGCTTATTTCTTCTAAGTAATGATATGTTTATAGTAACTTCTTTTTTCCTTAGTTTTCAAAATTTATTTTGAAAAAACAAAACCAAACCAAACCTCATGGATAATGAAAGCTTACAATAAGGTGTTAGTAAAGGAATTTTTAAAGTGTCCATGTTAAACACGTTTTCAGTCCAGACAAAATCCCAGTATGGAGCTATTGACGACTGATGGCTCCTGGGAGAGGGTCAGGAAGTTTGCTGGTGAGGTGTCTTCCAGAAATGTCAGAAGCTGCACCCACAAAATCTTACCAACACAGCTCCTTAAAGCATGAGCTGAATAAGGGAGCTTTGTTCTTATGTGAGCTGGAGAGTAACTCAGAATTCATCCATTTCTTTGCCTAAATAATATTTTTATTTATGTATTGGAATATTGGCTATTTTGGGTCCCATGTAATGAAATAATCTTCCTTAGCTGTTACATTTTAAATGAGCCCACAAGTAGTTGAGCTCTCTGTCAGAGAACTTTCATGAAACCATAAAACCAGAGTATACAGAGTATCATGTACATGACCACAAACAGCTAGAGCACATGACAAGGCACTCTATGAGACAGGCAACACATACGAGAAATGGAATTGGGTAGGGCATCAGCTATATCAGCTATGCCACTAGAGTTTTTGTTTGTCCATTTGCTTGTTTTGGGACTATGTATCCCAGGCTGGCCTGCAAGGTCCTTCAGCTTGGTGTGCTGGGATTATGGGCACTCACCAACCTACTCGGCTAGATCACCGTTTTCATTTCTTGTTCTTTTCTTCTGCTAATTCACACTACTGGACTTGTTCATGATGCCGCCATTTAGCTATCTTCCCTCGTGGGGCTGAATGAGGATGATTCCCCTTAGGTTCATATGTTTGAGTGTTTGGTCCTCAGTTGGTGGCACTGTTTGGGAAGCATTGGCATGTGTGGCCTTGTTGGAGGAGGTGTGTCAGTTGGAAGCAACCACTGAGGTACTGACAGCCTCTTGTTATTCCCCAAGTGTTCTTCCTGCCTCTGCTTGTGGATCAAGATGTGAGCTCCCAGCTGTTCCTGTCGCCATGTTTGTGCTTCCATCATGGACTCTAACCCTCTGAAACAGTAAGTCCTGAATCAACTCTCTCTTCTGTAAGTGGCCTTGGTTGTAGTGTCTCACTTATCTCAGCAATAGAAAAATAACCAAGGAGGTGATGATAGAGAGGCTACAGAAGTCGTAAACAGTGGATGATGTAGAAAAAAAAAAAGAAGGTGGGATGATAAAGGGGGCAGGTAGGGTGACAGGCAAAGTCTGCATGCAGTTGTTTTTTTTTTTTTATGTATCATTGTTGAATATTCTCCATTAAAAATCAGGAAGAAAATTTTGAGTCGAAAGACAATATCAGTAAAATGAATCAAGATGTTAAAAATACATAAAAGAACAGACCAGCATGCTCCCAAACAGATGCCTGCACTCCCTTTATTCTCCCTAAGGGCATGACTTGCCTCATGCATTCCTTCCCATCGAACCTTTGGGGTGACAGGGGCCTGAGCCTTAGGCACACACAGTGACTCACTCAGTCTTGTCTCTTCTGATGAGCAAGGGCACCTAGAGCAGTTCTGAGACATCAAGTCACGCTGAACTTTACTTCTTTAGAAGATGCTCTGAGTCTTTAATATGTTATCAAAAGAGCAGAGAGCAGGCTGGTGGTGAGGAGGAAGGGACTCAGACCAAGGGGTTCCATGACTTTGCTTTTCTCAGGACACATTTCCCAGCCCGTTGTATGGGACACAGCTTCATATAATTCTTCCTGAGAAGAATTATACGTGAGAAGGTGCATCATCACAGCCAATTAAAAAGAGTGGATTGAATTGTCGCTGGCAGCAAACACCCTGTTTGAATACATCTGGTTGCAGACGTTGTTCGACATGTACCAAATGCAGATAAAAGTGTAGCGGTCCCATTACCTCACCACCCAGTGTCGATAACATGAGAGATCTTGCCACTTAAAAAAATATACAGCACATCTGGCAACAGTTTTTAGCCCGTGGATACTATGGGTCTGCACGGGCCGCAGCGAGGGCCAACTGCTCATCTTATATTTCATCTTTTGCCTCACTCCCCTTTGCTATTTTCTTCCTGGTCGTTTTTTTTTTTTTTTTTTTTTTTTTTTTTTTTTTTTTTTTTAAAGAAACATCTAGACATTTTACACCTCTTAAAATATTTTTATCACATTCATTTATTAACGCCTGTGTGCATGTGTGTAGGTCATGGTGCATATGTGAAGGGATGTCAGGGACCATCTGTGGGGGCCAGTTCTGTCCTTCAGCTGTGTAGAATCTGGGGGTCAGAGTCAGGTTGTCAGACTCGGTGGCAAGCCACTGAATCACCTAACCAGCCCTGGCATTTAAATTTTTACTATAGATCATTCCATGTAATTTCTATAGAGTAGAATGTGAACAAAAGTCAGGACTACTTTCTTACTATCATAAAGAGGTACATGCCTCCTTTAAGCTGTAGGCTAAGTAAAAATAATGGAGGAAACGTGCCTCAGATGAATGCTGTTGTACGAGGTTCACTCACTGCCGCAAGTTGTAACGTTGGCTCTGGTCACCGGGTCACTGCAGAACTGAGTGAGGCCACCAGCACAGAGCTTAGTAGAGCACAGGGCGCCGGTCACATACAAACAGCTTCGCTTCAGAGTCTGAAGGGCTGGCCGTGCCCGATTCTTCACTGTATTTTTATCCCTTTCCTTCCACTCTTGTCTGGATGCCAGACACGCGTTAATTAAGGAGAAGTTTGGCATTGCCTGAGCACTTCTGTACCTAGGCAAAGGACAGGAGTCCCAAGGGGTTTCACTGATGTGATCTTCTTGAATTAACTGGGAATTATTATCAGGCGTTGATAGTGAAGAAGCCGAGCCTGAGAAAGAGTAACTACTGATGCCATTAGAAGTGGGCGCAGAGTCAGGATTTGAACCCACCTCAGCCTGATTCCACTGCCCTTGATGGAGGCTTGAGTGACATTTAGGGTGTAGCATCACTTTCCTGTTCATGCAAGTGTACTGATGAGGCCCTTTTTTAGCCCATATGAAGTTGTGCCACCTACATTCGTCCGCGTGACCTTTGTTGCATCGTGACAGAAAAATTGACTCTAGTCATCAATATGAGCAGCTGCAACTTAGCTCCAGGACCCAGCTTGGCTGCTGTCATTTCCCAGAGGGGCCGCTGAGCTCCAGGTTTTGGGCAGGTCCCCCATGCTGAGTGGCCTCACCGCCGCACGCGCATTTGCTTGACCACACCGCTTTGACTCCTGCAACAACAGAACCACCATGGAGCAAACGCCAGGAGAGTGGAAACCATGCATTCTCGCCCATCACTCTGGCTTGGAGCCCTGGCCCCCAGGTACTTAGTAGACACTTGAGGGTGAAAGGAATTTCTGAAGATGAGGATAGCCACCAGATGCTTCTGGTGACGGTTGGTGATCGACCTGGACATGGAGTTGGACAAGTCAACCGCACTGTAGGAAGCCAGGCAGAATCAGAGCCCAGCGGCTATTGACTGAGGATTGCACCTCCTAGACACAGACCTGCTATCTGCCTCAGGCTCAAGTCCAGCTTCCTGTGGAATCCTGGGCAGTGCCAGAGGGAAGGAAGCGCTCACACTCTCAGGGAAGCGATGGCTTCAGTTTTGCTCTTCTGGGAAGGTGAGAAGCGTAGGTGTGTGCATGATGCTGGTGTGTGTGTGTGTGTTGTGCGGTGAAGGTCACCTCCTCATTCTCTCCATGGGACCACGGGAAAGTCATAGGAAAGAAAAGGGAAAGAGGTGTCACAAAGAGACACCTCCTCAGAGGCCCCCTGGGTGCCACGAAAGTGCGGAGGGGTGAGTGAAGTGAGGGAGAGGTGAGGACTTTAGCGCTCTGTCAGATCTATATTCGGCCTAAAGATATTAAAACACAGTGTTGAAAAGAATGCCACCTGGTAGACAAGGCCCAGGCAATGGATTCACGGATGGTCGTGGAATCCAACTCTGTGATCGCCCAGGAGACGGAGGATCGAGGGCAGGAGAGACGCGAGAACTTAACACGGCATCGGGAGTCCCAGGAGACTGGGGAATCTTGGAAGATGCCCGCCATCCTAGTCACTTCTTACACTCTGAGGCTTGAGATGAGGGTGTGCTGGGTTCCATCCTTACCATGTTGCGGTGGTGACTGCACCGTAGAGTTTCTCTTGGCTTGTAAGGAGAGCCTGGCCTCACCCAGGTAGGAGAGCATCTTCTCTCTGTTATGGTCCCTGACACTGTTTCAAGACCAAAGGGGCCGAGTTTTGGTGTGGCTGACTCCAAGCAGATTCTTGGAGTCTTCCCGAGGATGCTGGCTGCATTCATTCATGGATTTTAGCCTTCTTTGTATTAATTTCTGATTTGGCTTCCAGGGTATCATGGGCCATCTGTCCCTATTATTTTTAATGAAGGTCTTCGTCATGGCTCATCTTCGGAGCCCGGGCAGGTGATGTCACAGTGCCTGAGGTCTGCGTTGCGGGTCCTAGGTTAATGTCGCCCTGCAAAGTGCACAGAAGTCATTTATTGGGCCGGACTTCCATTTTGTGTGTAATTATCCTAAGCGTTGCAAGCTCAGCTGTTCCTGTGGCCGTGGTCTGTCAGATAGTGAGAATGCTGATGGGGTTCCCTTTAAATTCTGCCAGGGAGGTCAGAGGTCAGAGACCACCCAAGCCAAGGGGCCTTGCAGCAGGGCTGAGATCACAGAACTGGATAAAATGATGATCAGCAGCACTCGCTCTTTCTAATGCATCCAGAGGCAGAGGACTAATTGAACCTGCTGCCCAGAACTCGCATGTTTGGTGGGTGTCAGAAGAGGCCCTTACAGATGGACTCTCACTGTTGGTACGGGTGCTAGGGGAAGGGAGAAATAAACCCAGAAGCCTACTCCACCCTGAGGATGATAAACATGGCTTCCTGGAGTCAAATCCGGGCTGGAACATACCGTTTCGTGTTCTTTAAATATCTGTTCCCCACGGTACTTCAAAGCAGCAGGAAGGATGAGGTCTTTGCCACGGAGGAAGGAAGTGGGGGTGCCGGAGGCTGGAGAACTTCCCATGGCTTCTCCTGATACCTGGCGCCCTCCTGCTCACAGTGGCCCACAGAGCTGCAGCCACCAGCTCCCTGGCATTTGTCACTGTCAGTTCACAAGTACTCGGTATTGTTCAGGAAATCGTATGTGTAAAGCAGAACTGCTCGCAGCCCACTCCGACAAGGGAGCTTCATGGTGAGGGGGCTCCAAACCGAACCACGGGCTTATGTGCCCTATGATGGGCCCCAGCGAGAGTCATAAATAATTGTGACAAGTTCTTTTTTCTTCCTCAGCCCATGTGACAGTCCTTGACTCTGCCTCCTGTCTCCCTTCCACTCTGCCTCATAGAGTAGACCTGCCAGGCTGCCGGATGATAGATGTTACCGGGCGACAAATGACAGCTGGATTGGGTTTTCAGTTGGTGCTTTGGAGGGAATCAGATATGCTGTATAAGGCAATAAAAAAAGCACACTCATAAGGCGGGTTAAAAATAGCTAGCACATTGCTAACACACCTCATTGTTTATCAAAAGTTAAATCTCTCACGGGTAAGTCCGAGGGATATGTTAATTTCTCAGAACTCTTGTCAGGACAATGTTCGTGGAAAAGCCACCAAAAAAAAGAAAAGGAAAACAAAAAGAGGAGTAAAAACAATTGATCCTTTCCCCATTTTAGTTTAGTTTGTCTAATGTGCGTAAACAATTTCTCTTCTGAGTGGTGTTTAAGAAGAGAAATGAACTCTGAGCACCATGAGAGCTTTGTATATTTTCCCCTTTCCTTAATTTTGAATTTTAAACATAAAATTGGGAATTGGGGTTGTATAGAAAGCATGCAAACCTCTTCACTTATTTATTTATTTATTTTTGCAATTTTTTTGTGTGTGCGCACGTGTGTGTGTGTGTGTGTGTGTGTGTGTGTGTGTGTGTGTGTGATCTTTCCACCCCTACTCTATTGATCTAGGCCCTGTGTAATGAATGATATGGTTTTCTAGCATCCTTGGAACTATCACATAGGAGTCAGCACAGTTATGACAAGTGTGTTTCGTAAAGAATTACAGCATGCTGGGAGCCACTCGGACTCCGCCAGGCATTCTGGCTTGGCTGCCTTGTGTCTGGATGAACGCAGAGAATTTCTATAATGTGATTCAGCGGTCCATCCTGCACCCGAGTTCAGGGCTAGCCAAGACATCCTTGGTCGCCATGTCTCTGGCTTTGCCATCGCCATCCTGGAAAGAGCTGCTGGGAAATTTAAGAGAGCTCAGTATATCAGGTTGCGATGCCTTTCCCCCTTGATTTTTCTGATGAATCACATTAGGAAGGCTGTAGCTTTCACAGAGCCGCCTGTGGCAGCAGGTGGGTGGGGCCGGGAGGGTGATTTGAGTTATGCCTCCATCATTCAAATCTGGGGACGATTCAATATGGGTGAGGTTACATTTCTAGCTTATGGAGTTGTAGAGTATTATTGAGCATTGTTTATGACTTTGGTGGCTGTAGCATTATTGCCATAGGACAATCTCCATGAGAAAATCTATTTATCTGGAACCATATCACCAAAGGGCTCAGTGATTTTTCTTTCTTTAATTTTTTTTTTTTTTTTTTTTTTTGTAGACGTAAGTTGATGAAACACATGATCTGAAGGGCAGGTTTGGATTTCCTGGCTCAAAATCCCGGCTTACCTTGCTGGGTCATATTAATGAATGGCTTATATCCTCTGTGCCCGACGGGATTTTGTACTGGGAAACCCAGACCATAATCATTTCCAGGCAATGTGCTGTTGTAAGGGATAGATAAAACAGACAGGTGTTATTTACACTTTGAAATGCCCCACGAGGCTCAGGTTTTGAACTCTCGCTGACCAGATGTTGGTGCTATTTTGGGAGGTGACAGATCCTGGATGAGGTGAGACCCATTTAGCTGAAGCAGGATGCCCTGGGCAGGCTTTACAAGGTCCTGCTGCCCCACTCTGATTCCTGCTTATGTCCCCACTTTCTGATCCATCATAAGTGAGAACCCTCTGCCACTGGCATTGGGTTTTCCTGCCGTGTCTTCCCTGCTGTGATGGACAGAGCCCCCCTGAGACCATAGGTTGTTTCTGGTAGGCTTCCTGTCACAGTAACAACAAAGTAGTCAATACAGTGGGTCCTGTGCAAGTCCTCCCGATAAATGCCAAATAAATGACTCTATTATAAAAACAGTGTTTATGGTTCTGCATAGCATGAATGCTTCCAGGCTAGTGACTGTGTCTCTTCTGAGTCCTTCCAGATTTGATGAGCTTATGTTGAAGAGTGATGGAAAGGCATTGCAGAGACGAAGCTGCCTTTGAGGCTAGACACAGTCACATTTTACATCAGCTCTGAGGAGTCTCAGGCAAATTGTCTCCATAGAAGGGCAGGTATTCTGTGTCATGAAGACAATGCCTACCTAAGTGATGTCATCCCTTTCTTTTCCCCTTCCTCCCTTGATCTCTCCCTCCCTCCCTCCCTCTCTTTCTTTCTATATTTTTTTCTTTCTCCCTCTTTCTACAGGGACTCCTTTAGCACAGCTGCCTTTAACAGGCCCTGTGGCTGAGGGTGATCTTGAAATCCTGACCCTCCCTCCTCTTCCTCCCGCACGCTGGGGTTACAGGTGTGTAGCACCACGCTCGGTTTATGCATCACTGGAGATGGCATTCAGGGCCTCGGCATTCATCATGGTGTTTGTTCTACCAGCTGTGCTACATCTCCAGCCCCAGCCCCGCTTCTTCCTCACTGGAAAACACCTTTCCTGAGTCCTGAGATGTTTTCTGTGGGCGGACTGCTCATCTGTTCTTGCTCCTTTTTTTTCCTCCTTGGCTCATCATCTTTTCACCTACTGTAGCCACCCTTTGGTGGGAGGCGTAGCCATGGGAAGATTCTATTCCACTTCTAGAATCATTAAAACATTTTCGGGGGGCTTGATTCACAGCGAGAAATGCGTTTTTCACCTCACGATGCATGATCTGAATGTGTTACTTCCATCCGTTTTGTTGATTCATTTGTCCCATGAAACATTAGCCGTCCTTCCAAAGTAAGACACATTCTAGAATTCTTTATTCTCTTCTATTTTGTTTGTTTGTTTTTTAAATCACTATTGTAGATCAGGGTCTGCAAACTCATCCTTTCAGAGGCCAGAGGGTAATGATTTCTCCATTTGATGGTCATGTGATCCTTACACGAAGGTGGCAGTAGCAGACAAATGCTGACCAACGGCACAGCTCTGCCCCAAACCCCTTACTTATGGGCCCTGAAGTTAGAATTTTACATTACTTTCCTGTTTTACACAGCATGATGTTTTTATCAATCGGGTAAAAATACAGGCCAATTAAAGTGCGTAGGAGGTGTGCCGTTGCTCATTGGTGCTTCAGGCATGTCTAACCTATCTTCTTTAGAGTTAACACCTGAGTCTAATTAACTAACAGAGTTTAGAAAAGTTACAAAATTTTATAGTGTTGGGGATAAGAGATGGTTCAGTTGTTAAGAGCACTGATTACGCTTGCAGAGGGCCCAAGTTCAATTCCCAGCACCCACACGGCTGTGGTAGTCCACAACCGTCTGTTACAACTCCATTCTCTGGGGATCGAGTGCCTTCTTTGGCCTCCGAGGATGCTGGGCACTCACATAGTGCACAGATAAGCATGCTGGCAAACATTTACCACACACACAATAATGAAATAAATTTCAACAAGGCATAACATTTTAAGTAAGCCAGTGAATTTGAGCTGGCCAACCTTCCAGGCTGTGCTGGCCCTCAACAGTCACACAAGACCTAGAGTTTGCAAAATTGTCTTCTTGGCTATTTCTCAAGGTGACCTGAGGCGACATTTTGCTTGGCAGAGATAGAGATGGCTCCTCAAGAAGGGAGCCTCCCCCTTTCCAGATGGGCTGTGAGATCCCAGAGTGAGCGGAAGCCTCATCTCGCAGCACAAATTTTGTGACCCTTTAACATGCTATCTGAGGTCCCAGCTCTCTACAAGGTGCACAGTCCAGTGCACTGTCCACACGTTAGGTCCTAGGATGCTTATTTTGAAGTCATCGTTGGGACTTGAGTCTGGAGAACACATTTTGGGGCACTGTTTGGAAGCCCAGGTCTCGGGTGACCTATGTGCAGAGGGCACAGTAACCAGAGAGCAAGGTCTTTGGTCGTTTCTAGTTTCCCGCTTAACAGACACCCAGGTGCCACCTGGAGCCTGGCTCCCAGATGTCAGTGGAAGGAGTGGGTGGGTCTGGTGCTGTGGTCTCGGGGAGTTTCCAGTGGAATCAGAGCTGTAACACGGGTTGCAGGTTACACACCAGTGACGCAGTTGTTCATGGTCTCACTCTGAACGACGCATGCGGTTTCCACAATCTGATAGTTGTCCCCTCCCCCTTTCAAATCCATGTGCCACATTATCTGATCGTAACAGTGGCCATGAAGATGATCACTGAGGTACCAAACCCAGGAATTTCTGTAGTTTCCACAAAGAATCCTGAAGATCGTTGGAGAGTGACGTTTCATAGGTATAGGCACGTGTGTGTGGTTACCCATAGAGGCCAGAAGAAGGCATCAGATCCCTTAGAACTGGAGCTACACGTGTGAGCTGCCTGCTGTGGGTGCTGGGACCTGAACTTGGGAGCTCTGGAAGGGCGGCAAACACTGTTGAATGCTGAGCCACCTCTCCAGGCCAGGAAGAGCATTTTAAGGGGGGCATGGAAAGGGTGCATGCCTGTGGTTTGTTGGGGAGAATTGGAGGCCACACGGCGGCGTGTTTGTGCACATGATCACACGTGGGCTGGCTCCAGAAAAGGCAAAGAAACATGAAGAGCACCATCTACTCCAGAGGCAGCCAATCCTTCTGTGTTAGTTCCTTTTTTTCGTTGTTGTTGCTGTGATAAAACACCTTGACCAAGGCAACTTATAGGGGGGGAAAAAGACTTTATTTGGGCTGTGGTTCCGGAGGAATAGAGTACATGATGGCAGGGAGGCATGGAGGCAAGAGGCAGGCATGTGGCTGGAACAGCAAGCTGAGAATTCACATCTTGAACTACAAGCATGAAGCAGAGACAGGGAGGGCTATAGGGAGAGAGAAGGAGGATGGAGAGGGAGGGGGAAGGGGAGAGAAAGAGGGAGGGTAAAGAGGAGGGTAAGAGATGGAATGGATGACTGGGAGGGGGAGGGAGGGAGAGGAAGAGGAAGAGGGAGAAGGAGACAGAGAGTTAACAGGAAGCAAGGCAGGGCTATAAATACTCAAATCCTGTCCCCAGTGACATGCTTCCCCCAGTGAGGCTGCACCTCTCCGTGTTTCCATAACCTTCCCAAACACTGTTACCAGCTGAGGACCAAGCGTCTAAATGCCAGAGCCTCTGGGGGACATTGCTCACTCAAACCACCTCATCCTCTAACGGGACTCCTGAGAGTGACCAAGTACAAGCCGCTAGACAGGTCAAAAAAGTCACCCTTCAAGTTCTAACCCTGCAACAGGCTTTTGCAAGCTAGAGATCCAGAGTTCAATGTGGCCTCCTACTAACAACCCTCACCCTCCTTCTGTTTTCAAAAGGGTGGGTGGGGGAGCCGCTATTGAACCATCCAAGGCAGAGAGTCCCGCTGGGGCCTGGGAGCTGGCTCAGGGGGCCAGTGCTTGCTATGCAAACATGAGGAGCTGGGTCTGAATCCCAGCTCCCTGTAAAAGTCAAGCAAGGCAATGTGCATTTGTAATCCCAGCACCGGGGGAGGTCAGAAGCCAGTGGCTCCTGGGAGCTCGCTAGCTAGATAGTTTAGCTGAAGAGAAAAACTGCAGACTCATTGAAGAGACTCTCTCAAAATCTTAAGATGGAGACTGAGAGGAAGATAGCCAATGCCAGCCTCCGGCTTCCACATGCATGTGCAGGTACATGGGCACACACAGACACACCCAGACCCACAGACAGAGACACACATTCACACAGACATAGACAGACAGACACCCCCACAGATACACACAGACACACACACACATAGACACATAAAAACACTCCCACACAGACCCACAGACAGACACAGAAACACTCACAGACATACACATACACACAGACATAGACAGACAGATAGACACCCCTACAGATACACACATAGACACATAAAAACACTCACACACAGACATACATGCAGACACTAGTAAACACGCACAGAGACTGACTCACACACAGAGTAGACACACAGACAGACACACACACACAGACACATAAACACACTGACAGAGACACACACAGACACGCAAACAAACACACATAAAGACACACAGATGCACACACAGAGACACACACAGGCATACATATGCACACACAGACACACAGAAACACAGACACACACACAGACACACACAGACACACACACACGCACACACACACACACACACACACACACACACACACACACACTAGGTTCCTTAGCATTTGTTTGGGATTATCCTGCAGATCTGGAGAGGAGGCCTGGCCTCTAAAAACCAAATTCATGGCAAGCCCCTGCATGGCTCTTTTCCCCAACAGAACCTTCATGAAGACAATTCTGCTTCTCTTAAAAAAAAAAAAACAAAAAAAACAAGAATACTTCAACAGCTGTGGGAAAAATCAAGTTACCAAAGTTCAATAGGGTGAAAATAAAAGAGGTGGCCTAGTTAATTCAAGTTTGAAACTTGAGAGCACACCATTCTTTAGACACTGTGAAGACGGAAGGAGAATGAAAGTGACCTCGGGTCATGGCACTATTTTCAATTAAAGAAAGTTTTAGAGAAAGGCTTTGAGAAGCTGTGCTGCATATTAAAGCTCCTATCTCCTGGTGGCTGGGGATTAGATGTTCCGCACAGGACCTGGAAGTTTGTAAATATTAATGGAGGATTATTCTAATTAGCATGTTTATTATTATTATTAATATTATTATTTTTGCAGTTTTGACCACGGGGGCTGAGTAAGCCGATCACTGTTTTCTGGTGTTTTGCAACCATGATTTGGCCTTAAGTGCAGCCAGGTGCATTGGTCGCTGAGTCCCTTCGTCACTCAGGGCTCTGATGGATCCTTCCTGGCCCTCCATCACCTCCTCCCATGCTTCTCTATTCTATTTCCCACCAATCATGTCTCAGAACCAGACATCTTTGACATCTGTACCACTGCGCCACCTCCCACAGACCAGTCCTTTGGGACCCAAACACTGTCTTCTGCATAGGGGATCAGCAAGCCGTGGTCCACAGGCGTCTCCCACATCATTTCCTGTGTTCGTGTTGATGCTTAGGTTTGAGTGCTAAAAATGCTCCTTGTGTTTTAAAGGTCTTATTTTTATTCATATCTGGTATCACTTGGTAGCATTATTCAAATAAGTTACATTTGAATGTTTTCTTTTTTAATTTGGTAAACGGATTTTATTCCTTATTAGTGAATATTTATCATATAAAATAGTGGATTTCATCACAGGATTTTTATATGTATAGTTATTATTACTTTGTCTTTGCTGTGTACATGTGTGTGCCTGGATATGCGTCGGCCAGAGGTTAACCTGTGGCGTGATCCCTCAGGAGCCATTTATACTTTGTTTTAGAGCCAGGGTCTTTCCTCAGTTTGGGGATCACCTATTCGACTAGAGTGGCTTGTCAGGAAGCCCCGGGTATCTGCCTCCCCAGTGTCAGCATTACAAACGTGTGCCACCGTGTTCTACTTCTTAAAACTCTGAGTGATGGGGACGGAACCCAGGCCTCCCTGCTTGCCTGCCAAGAGCTTTACTCCTAGAGCCATCTCCTAGCTCTGACCTTTGCATCGTTTTTAAGGGGTAAGAAAATGATCAAGATTTTGTAACGTACCAAAAAATAGGTCAAACTCAAATTTCAGTGTCCTCATGTGACACTTCATTGAGATGTTGCCGCGTCCGTTCACGCGTGAGCTCACTTAACACGGCTGTGTTGAGCATTCATGGAGCCTTGGTACTGAAGAGCCTAGAATAGTCACCCATCATGCCCTTCACCAAAAACGTTTCTGAACCATCGCATCCCAATGCTGGGTGATCCATTGTGAAAAGTAAATGCAGGTGAGCTAATGAATAAAGAGCGCTACTTAGTTGGGGCTGTGTCAAGAGATCTCTTGGTTACCACCGATAAAGGAGAAGGAAGAATACAAGAGCCAAAATGAAACCCTGTCTTTGTGCCCTAGAACAATCATTGGGCCAAAACGGGGGTAAGTAAAGTGCAGAGTGGAGCCTGACAGGAAGCTTTGCTGAACGCTATCTATCTATCTATCTATCTATCTATCTATCTATCTATCTATCTATCCATCCCCGATCCCAGCCCCCTCATGTACCACCATCCTAGTACCACCCTCGTGTCCCTTCCCCCTATTTTCCCATCTCCTTCTTTTCGGAGAAGGGGAGGCCCCTAAAGGGTATCAATCCACCCTGGCACTTCACATCACAGCAGGACTAAGCACATCCTCTTCCACTGGGGCCTGACAGCCCAGTAGGGGAAGTGATCCAAAGGCAGGCAACAGAGTCAGAGACAGCCCCTACTCTCATTGTTAGGGGATCCATATGTTGACCGAGCTGCCCATCTGCTACATACATATGTAGGGTGTATAAGTCCAGCCCATGCACACTTTTGGTTGGTGGTTCAGTCTCTTTGGGCCTGCATGGGCTCTGTACCTTTTGTTGTGGTGTCTTTGACCCCTCCAGGTCCTTCTATCCTTCCTCCCACTCTTCCGCAGAACTCCCTGAGTTCCGCCTATTGTTTGGCTGTGGGTCTTTGCATCTATTTCCATCAGCTGCTGATGAAGCATCTCAGAAGACAGTTATGCTGGGCTCCTGTCTGCAAACATAGCAGAGTATCGCTAATAGTGACAGGGGTTGTCTCTCTCCCATGGGGTGGGTCTTAAGTTGGGCCGGTCATTGGTTTGCCATTCCCTCAATCTCTGCTCCAACTTTACTCCTATACTTCCTGTGGACAAGACACATTTTTGGGTTGAAGGTTTTATGAATGAGTTGATGTCCCCTCCTCCACAGGAAGTCCCACCTGGCTACAGGAGGTGGAGATTTCAGGCTCCTTAAACCCTGCTGTAGGAGTCTCAGCTAAGGTCACCCCCATAGACTTCCGGAGGACTTTTCCTGCTTCAGAGATGCTTCCCGACAGATTTCTGTTCTCTCTCCTGGTCCTACCCACAACCTCTTGCTCTTCCTAACCCTGATCCCCAACCCTGTTTCTCTCCTCACCCCCTCTCCCACCCAGTTCCCTCCTTCAGCTGTTTATTTTATTTCCTCTTCTGAGTGAGATTGAAGCATCTTCCCTTGGGCCCTCCAGGATGCTGTGGCACATACCTAAGATCCTGGCATCAGGAATAGGAAAGCTAAACTAAGTGGGTCTTGAGTTCAAGGCCAGCCTGGGCTATGTTGGGAGGCATGGAGAGACCCCCACCTCAAAAAGATAAACAACAACAAAAACAAACACAGCAAATATTCCCCAGCCACAGCCAGCCAAACGAACTAAAAGAATAAAGAAGGGTTGGGGATGGGGCTGAAGAGGTGTTTAAGAGCGCTGACTGCTCTTCAGGAGGAACCAGGTTCAGTTCCCGATATCCACACGGAGGCTCACAACTGTTTGTAACTCTAGTTCCAGGGAATCTGGATCGATACATGTCCAAGCAAAACAACAATGCACGTAAAGAAAAATAAGCGGATTATTTTTTTAAAGGGCCAGGGAGATAGTTTAGTGTATAAAGCATGTTAACTTGGTATCTTTTCCTAGCACTCAGATGAAAATGCTAGATGCCATGTGGGCACTTATAATTTCAATACTGTGCAGGTGGAGACAGGAGGGCCCTAGGCCTTGTTGTCCAGACACTTGAGTCAAGTGAGTGAATTCTTGGTTCAGTGAGAGGTTTTGTCTCAAAAAACAAGGTGGAAGTGACTGAGAAAGAAATCTGGGATTGGGCTCTGACCTCCAAATGTTTTCACATACATACATACATACATACATACATACATACATACATACATACATACA
>NW_026596234.1:8882058-8946892 GCF_907164565.1 Psammomys obesus | reverse complement strand
CACACACACACACACACACACACACACACACACACACACACACACACACCACATACCCTCCGCCCACACAAAGAAGTGATAAAGCACCTCAGAAGTGTCATGGCATGCCAGATGTTCATTTCCAGAAGCCCACTGCTTGCGTTTTCCGTTAACTCCCCCCACCCCCCGCCTTCTCTAATGCAGCATTTCCTTGTCATGGTTCTGGTGTTATCAGAGTACAGATTGAACTCTCTAGATTTCTTTTTTTCTTTTTTTTTTCCTACCGCAAGCTCCAACTACCACCATCTCTGTCCTCTTTCTACAAAGGCCCGTGTGACTGGGGGATGCTCTGGAGAGAGTTCGCACTATGAAAAGGCAGCATGACAATAACAAGGCGAAGGGTGTAGCGAGCCCACGAGCACACACAAGGTCGCTAGGGAAACATGGCAGTTCTCAAAAGCTGCCAGCTCCGGCACATTTAGAAAGAGCTGACAACAACTGGCCTTTGTCTTCTCTTTCCCGGCTGCCTTTCACCAGGCGCACCGGAGCGGGATGGCTTGAATGACACATTTGATGGGCAGATTTTCAGATGCTCTGGGTGAGTGGGTCCCGGCTTCCCAGCCCTGTGAAAAGCTCAAACTTACAGGTGCCACCTCCACTGCCACCCAGTCTGTGCAATCAAGAGGGGGCCATTTTCACATCAAGATTTGGCTCCTCTAGTCCCAAGGAGAAAAATGACATATTTTGTTGCATTATTTAAATATCCCTGCTGAACACCAAATTAAAAATATCCATTAAAGGTTTATTTGATATCTTCCTAATTATTGCCCATTGCGCATTTGACAAATTATTTACACATTTTAATAATTGCGACTTTCTTTGGAAGTGACACAAAAACAATTACTTTCTCGAAATTCCACTGCGTGGATGCTTTTGAAACTACAGAACCATTAAAAACAGTCTGTCGAATTAAAGGTTGGGCAATTAATTAAGTGCAAATTCTGTAAAACTGGACCAAGGAGAATATTCATCAAACATATGAAATATGGCCTATCTTGTCCAAAAGACAAATATGTTTAAACAAAAGATGAAAATTGATGACAAAATTACGGGTCGCAAACGGCACATGGAGCCAACAGAAGACAGCTGTATCGGGCTTCAGCACGCCGGGCCCACGATTGCGGAAACTATGATTCATTGCCATCGGAAAACTCCCCCCAGTTAACTGGAAAGTTCTGTGTGTTGGGATAATAAAAGTTCCCCACGAGAGTTCCCGGTGTGGTGACATGAATGCTTTGCTGACTCTTGGAAGGGTTTAATTAAGAGCAGCCCAAGGTGGGCACAGTAGCTCCAGGGTAGCTCTCCCTTGGACAATCTCAGCCCAAGTGTGGTACGCGGATTAACCCTTAGGCCCCCTCCGGGAGGGATTTCTGACATGGCTGGCTTTCGGTCGCGTTGGTTTTGACTAACTGAAGCCCCACTTTGAAAAGGACTCCAATGGCATGAAGACGTTGGCTTTCCGGTGAAGGTGGAGCATACAGCAGGGGTCACTAGAACTCAGGACAGTAGCTTGCAGGAGAGCGTCCATCAGGAGCCCCCGTACTTTTCCTGTTGCCAGTTCTGAGCGTTGTACTCAGGTCTACAAATCAACATCAATGCTGACACAGAGTGGGTGGAGGAGGGAGGTGTTTTCCGGACTGTGGGGACCGTTATAGATACAAGGCTGTTATTTCCATATTAAAATGTAATGGTCTCATTAAAGTTAAAACCACTGTTAAACTTGATGGAGTAAATTAGTTAATTAACCATAGCATCCACTGTGTTCCTCCGGGGCATACCTTCGTTCCTCAAGATGGAAATGCAGGCTCAGCTCGGAGGATCTTATCAGGAAAAGTACAGAACACTCATCTTAGATGTCTCGGTGTACATAAAAACGAAAATCAAACCCTGGCAGACGAGGGTGTTAGGCAGGGCTGTGTGAAGATGGGACTAGTCTCCTGATAAGAGGATAGACGTTATTTTCAAGCTGAAATTTCTGAAGATTTTCTCATTTAAAAAAAAAAAAATAAAACTGCTTACTAAGCACGTTACAAAGTGGTTCTTAGCCAGCCAAATAAGCCATGGGCGAAGTAACAGATTTATTTACTTACCATTCCCCACTCCCCATCCAGAGCCTGCTCTGCTTTGCTCCGTTATCCGAAGATGTTTCCATGTAGTTTGTAGAAACTTTTCAAAGGCTGTTTGAAAAGAGTACACTGGCTCTTGAGTCAGTGTACTGGTTAGTTTTCACCAGCTTAAGACAAACTAGAAAGAGGGGCCCTCCACTGAGAACTTACCACTTCCATATTAGCCTGTGGGCAAGCTGGTAGGAAATTTTCTTGAGTAAGAATTGACGGGGTGGGGGCTGAGCCCACTGGGAGCCGTGTTAAGCCTTCGGAGGGGTGGTCCTGGGTTGTATGAGCAATCAGGCTGAGCAAGCCACGGGGAGCAGGCAAGGAGGCAGCACCCCTGCGTGGCTTTTTCAGCAATGGAGCGCAACCTGCACACTAAATAAATCTGCCACTTCTCCCATGGTAATTTTGGTCATGGCGCTTATCGCCACAACAGAAAGCAAACAGGGCCGGTGAGTGAGGCTTGTGGGTGATCGAGTGAGTAGATGTGGGTGAGACTTAAGAATGATCTTCACTTTTCTTGCCTGGGGCAAGATTTCTACCCTGTTGGCTATGTGAGACTTTGGGGCCCTGGCAGCTGCGTTAGAAAGCAGCCAGCCTCATTCTTGGTCTGTCCCAGTTTCTGCAACCGTCCAACGAGGAGGACAATGGTGACAGCTGGCTCGAAGCGTCACTGTGATGGATGATTGTTGTAGGAAGGTGCTCTCTGAACAGGCTGCCTGACAAGGCCTCACTCAGAACTCACCACAGTTATCACTGAGGAGAGACAAGGGGTAGAAAGAGGGCCAAGCCGAGAATGTGGCAGAGGTGATGTAAAGTCCAGGCATGTCTTCTCCATGACCGGCTTCGTGGCTTCGTCATGGGTATTATGTTGTCCAAATGGTCCAGGGGTCCATCCCTGCAGGCTGAGTAATGGGAAGCATGGGTTTTACTTGAGTTTTAGAATCTTTTGACCACGTTCTTCTCATCCAACATATTGTCTAATGAAAACCTAGAATGGAGAGCTGATGATCAGACAGAATCTTCACGATGCTTTTATGAATATTGGTATTTAAAAACAAGCAAGAAAGCACATTTTAAGGCTCGTGAGATGAGTCAGTGGATAAAGATATGTGTCACCCACCTTGATGAGGTGAGTTCGAGCCCTAGGACCTACTTGAGTTTGGTCTCTGGTGGGAAGAGATAATTGACTCCTGAAAGTTGTTCTCTGATCTCCACATGTATGGTGTAGTGTGTGTAGTGTGTGTATCTGCGTGCACGCGAGCGCGCGCACACACACACACACACACACACACACACACACACACACACACACGCACGCACCATGTCCTTTAGATCCCTTCTGTGCGGGGATAAGAATTAATCCCAACAATAGTGCTGAGCTGCAGCTTGAAGTGATGTGGCCACGCGATGATAATGTGCTTTCAAAAAGCAGGTTTTTGCATTTTACATTTGCAAGGGCTTCCCCTTTCCCACACTCACAAGAGATTTTGAAAATAAAACCCATGTATTTGGGAAATTAGGGCAAGGAAATAGTGAAAACCTGAGAAAGTGACGCAGAGATGGGAGAAAGCCAATTTTTAATTCAAAAACCATATTACCACAGAAAGTGATTACCAAAATGTAAACCAGGTCAGGCTAATTATTTTCTAAAGCTATTGGTTTGTAATGGAAATCAAACAGGAAGACGCTGGCTCAGCTGACACTTAGCACACCTGTGAAAAATGACAGTGTCTCCCGGGCCCATGCGGTGGCCTAGAAAAGCCAGCTCTGCATCACCGCACACTCATTTTAGCAGCTGCATGTTGCAAGCACTACTGTTGCCCCCATCTCGGAGATGAGGAAACTGAGGCACACAGAGGGTCAAGGGTTTGCTCAATTTTACCGAAATGGTAAGAGGTCATGGCGGAATGTGAAAGGGTATGGTTAGCATTGGGAGGGATGCTCTTCCCACCTCGCCAGCCCAGCTCAGTCTCCGACAGTAACTTAGCTCTTCTGTGTCCTCGAGTCTTTCCTAAGGGTGCGGCTCAGGAAGCAAGCGGCCTGGGGTTTCAGTCCCAGCCTCCTGATTATTACACACGTAAGCTCACAGAACATTTCTCAGTCTCCGTGTGTCCACACCCTCCCCTGTGAATTGGGGCTGGTAACGGCTCCCTTGTGTGGGGTAGCTGGCGGATGTGCTGCCGGTCTTCGAGGCTCCTCTGGGAGGTGCCCTGCCGTTCAGAGGACAATCCCCACCCTCCAGTGGCCTCTCACGTCAATGCCTGCGGATGCCCTCTGGCAGTAGCAGGCAGCTTCGCTGGCACACGGGCAGGCAGGCTGTGTAAGAGGCGATGTCTCCAGGCAGCACTGCAGCGTGGGCGGCGGGAGCTGGCAGGGTGGGCATCCTGGGTGCTTTGCTCCCGAGGAACAGCTCTGTGTTGCACTGTCTCTGGGAGTGTGCTCGGGTGCCCTGAGCTCCAGATCCTCTCCGACAAAGGGCTCTTTCTACTGGCTTTCCTTATGTCCCTCCCTTCTGTTTCCCAGTCCTTCACCGAATTCCTATATGAACTTCTTTCCTAATTCTTCAAGACTTGCTACTTTACACAGACTATTTTACACTCAGATCATGGTAAAAAATTCTTCAGAGAGGTTAGAAAGTCCTTCGTAGTTATTTATGGAGCAGTCCCCATGGCGGCAGAGAGGTTCAGGGCGGGGGTTTGAAGTTCAAGGGCGGGAACTGAGGGAACAGATCTGGACGTGACTGTTGAGGTCAAGGCCGCTGCAGGTCGAGGTGCAATGAGAGGCTTGGTTTCGAGTTTCTTCGCCAGTAGCAGTAATAACGAGACCGAAGATGCTCAGGCAGCCTTTGCTTAAAGGAAACCGAGCCCTCCTAAATGTTATTCTGCATTGGCATGGGATTTTTGCGAGGAAATGTGGTATTCTGGTGCACACCGTGCCTGGTTTCTCGGGAGTCAGAATGTGTTTGAGGCGTAGGATGGTGGACAGCTCAGAAGTAGTAATGCTGCCGGTCTAAGGCTGATGCAAATGTTACGAGTTTACGCCCCCCCGGGAAGGGAGAAAGAGGATCTCCAACTGCGGTTTTCGGACTTTCGGACGAGGTGATCCAAATCCAGGACAGAGGAAGTTACATAACTCACGTCCCAGCTTCCCGGCCTCTATTTATAAGTCAAGTGTTGGCATGTATGTGAGATTTAAAGTGAAGGCAGCTTCCCTCGAGATCTTGTGATGTTTAATCTTTACCTTTGATTTAATGAAGAGCTCACCACCAGTGCTTCCTAATGGATAACAAGGGGAACCTTTCAGGGATGCAAAGTTTCACTCTCTAGATAGGTTTAAAAACAAAACAAAACCAAACCAAACCCTAGGCTTTGTCTAAACATTTATGTACAGACGACACCAACAGCCCAGGACAGTGTGTAGTTAGTTGTTGCAAAGAGCGTGACATAGCATTGTAGGCTTAGTTGTGCGCCTAAGTGTGAGGGAGGTTAGGATGTTATGAGAGCGTTGTAATTTCAAAGGTGGCTTTAAAGCAACCCCTTCCCACATCTAAGGACTGTGAGGGAGAGGCTTGCATCAGAGGCTTACCTGTTAAACTAATCTCAGAGGGGAGAAGTCAGAGTCCTGAGGCATCCAGATCCTCTTGGTCTGCCTGTAAGTGGCAGCGCTCATTATTAACGTGGAATTCGTGATGTGTGTGTGTGTGCTCATGCGTGTTCGTGTAGAGGTCAGAGGATGAGCTCAGGTGTCCTTCTCTCTCTTGTCTTAATGAGGTGGTCTCTCATTGGCTTGGAGCTCACCAGGTTGTCTAGGCTATCTGGTGAGCCCGTGAGCCCACGCATCCACCTGTCCTTGCCCCCCAGTGCTGGCATTGCACGCGTATGACATGCTGCCTGTCTGTTTTGTCTCTCTTTTTAAAACATGGCTTCTAGGGAGTGGACCCCAGTCCTCAAAGCAAGGTATTTATCAACAGATCAATCTCTTCTGCCCGACAAATGGACAGAGATAAAATAAAAGAAGCAATTTACCTTTGAACCTGTGTCTGCCGTCGGTATCTCCTTTGCAAGCCTATGGCTCCTTAACTGCAGTGGAGTCATAGCTGAAGAGTTAGTTGTTTCTTGGCACAGAACCACTAGGTCATTCTGTTGTGTGGAATTTGGGATAAATATGTTAGACATCTTGTCCCTCATGTGAGAAACTTTTAGGTTGTGTATTCTGTGTCCTTGCTCTGAAGCACTAAACCCAGACGCCAGCTTGACCATGAACTCTCTAGGAGAGGGTCCCACCTCTTCTCTACCATCTCACTCCTTTGATCCCTTTCTTGTGTTCCCATTCAAACCCATGGCTTGGAATCAGCTCCTGGAGGAAGGCCGACCAAAGCAGCTCTAAGGATGAACTTTGGTAATTTTTCACACTTATCATTCTTTTCCTCTTGCTGTGTAGCCATGCCCTCTTGGTTGAAAACTTCTCCCCTAGAGGGCAGCAGGAACCTCACAAGACTGAGGAGACTCCTGAAACTTACAAGACTCATGAGGCCCCGCCTCTAGGTTGTGTAAAGCAGTAAACTTTTGCCAGGCCGAGGACTCTTCAGTGGAGCTGCCTGCACATTTCAGGGAACTTCCATGATGCAGATGCCTTGAGCCGTCACTCATGCTGGAATGGGCTTTTGGTGAAGAGGCTGTCTTGAGGTCACCCATTGGAGCAACTTTAATGAACTCATCAGCCAGAAAAACTAGACTTGGAGGCAGTCGTTTCTCCCCTTGCTGTTGATGTCCTGTTTGAGGTGAACTGACAGACCTCTGCTCACAGGAAGACTTGCTGCACCTCGCTGCCTCCCTTTCTCCTCTCGTCATGATTTTTCCTAGATGTTGTTTGAAGTCACCATTTGAGGGACTAGAAAGAAGGGGTTACTCAAAAGCGTAGGGGCATGACTCTGTTCAGTAAGGGTGAACACCATTGGGAGTATGAAATGGGGACAGGGGACTTCAAGTCACCCATCACCTCCATACCTTTTCACACTAAGCATGATTTACATACAGGGAGATTCAATGTGGCTTTATTTATTTATTTATTTATTTATTTATTTATTTATTTACTTATTTATTTATATGCCATGTGGTTCCTAAATTGAAGCCAAGATCTGGATGAAATACTTCATCGAAGGTGCACACATTTTTTTTTTCCCAACACTGGAGGAAATTCTAGCTCTGACAGCCTTCCTGAGTATAATCCTGTCCAGCTGCATCCTGGGATTTTCTTAAGGGATTGTGAAGACTAATTTTTTTTTCCTACCTAACCATCCCAGACTGACTTTTCATCGTGATTCTCATCAGATGTGACTGTACTCTCATTACAGTGCAGCACAGTAGAGGCTGTTCTGGAAGGGGCTTGTTGATGGACACTGTGGGGTACAGAGCCAGATGGGGCTGCTGCTGGCTGGCCATGTCAGTGAAGGTTTCTCAGAATACATGCCACCTGAGCAGGATTTTAAAGACAAACAGATATATTCGCTTAATGTTTCAGGGGAAGGAAAGGAGCTCTTACAATTCTGCCACACACACACACAAATGTCCACTTTGGTTTCCTGAGACCAGAGCCCAGGTTTGTGGTCTCCACTTCCGTCAGGAATACAGCGCATTTGTGGGATGTGGCCTCTGGGGGAAGATTCGATCTGGGGACCTCTTGATTTGATGCTTGTTTGAGTCATCTGCCATTTGCACAAAGCAAGCTAGGGAGACTTGGCCAAACTTCCTTGTTTTGTCTCCAAAAGATGCATTAGGTAATGTCCACACGTGGGTCCAGGCTCTCAGAGAAGCAGATGTGGAGGTGGCTTAGCCACAAGTTAGTGGGGACATGGCTGATGAAGGGAACCGGAGAGAGGGTGGGTGAGCTGTAGGTGCTGGAGTGGCTCTGGTGCCGGTGGAAGGAAGGGTGGGGTGGGGAGGGTGGGCAGAAGACTCTTCAACCCCGGTGTGGCTTCAGGGATGTTTATCAAGGAGTCCTGTTAGAGGCACAGTGCGGCCAGGACGCATCATCTCTCTCATGGCCCTAGCACCAGTCCCTGGTTGGCCGCCATCTCCCTCCCACACTTTGTCTTCAGCATGTGGTGGGGATGGGCACTGCGTGGTTGCACCGATGCCACCAGTCTGAGTGTGTACCTCACTGACAGAGATCCATGTCCATGGCCTCTCCGCCTGCGTTTCCTCCCTAAGCCACGATATGGTTTGCATCTTCAGCGCTCCCCACAGACTCACATTTTGAATGCTTCCTCATAGGCCTTTAGCTCGCTGGGGAGGCTTGGAACACTCCTCCAAGCAGGTCGCTAGAGTGGACCCCTGAAGGTCATGACCCGTATTCTGTCTCACGCTCTGCCTCCTGGTCATATGTGACAGGAACAGTACCCACCACGCTCTCCTGCAACTGCTCCGCCATGCCTCACACCATCCTGGTCAGCAGACACAGCACATGAACTGGAGGAGTGCCCCGGGTGAAGCCATCCTCATGGTATTTCTCTTTAATTCCTATTAGTGAAGGAGAAAGAGTAAGTCTGGGACTGTCCTTTGGTAATCCGAATTCTCACGGCACACAGTTTTCAGGCTTCTCCGCTTCGCCTGCGTATGGTCTCCAGGTACAATGGATACTGTTTTTGTTTTCATGCATATTCCCCACCTAGGTATTTCTGTTTATTTCTATGTGCTTGTGGTGGTTTGAATAGGAATGGCCCCCACTGGCTCATATATTTGAATACTTCATTATTAGCGAATGGCACTACTTGACAGGAATTAGAAGGGGTGGCCTTGTTGAAGGAAGTGTGTCAATGGGGGTGGGATTTGGGGTTTCAAAAGCTCAAGCCGGGCCCAGACTCTCTTTCTCCTCTCTCTCTTTCTCTCTCTCTCTCTCTCTCTGCCTGCTGCCTACGAATCCGGAGGTAGAACTCTCAAGCTACTTCTCCAGCATCATGTCTGCCTGCATGCTGCAATGCTTCCTGACATGACAGTGGGCTAAACCTCTGAACTGCAAGCCAGCCCCGATTAGATGCTTTCCTTTATAAGTGTTGATGCTGTCATGATGTCTCTACAGCAATAGAACACTGACTAAAACACTAAAACACTGACTAAAAATGCTCAATGATAGCCATTTTCTTTCTGTTTTCTCCCCAGCCTCTCTCTCCTTCCCTTTCCTCTGTCTAGGCAGGGTCTTACTATGTAGCCTAAGCTAGGCTCAAGTTCACTATCCTTCTGCCCCAACCTCTGTCATGCTAGGATCATAGATGTGCACCCCCACACTTGACGTCTGGATGCTAAAATAGTTTCCTTCCAAAATAAATGGAATTGAACTCATACCTGGTGGTCATGAAGTAGAGAGAGCAGGAGGGCATTGGGAAAGTGGGTAAATCTGAATTTAGGTCACCAGAAAATAGTGGTCCTGGCACATGTTTTCTCAGTTTTCAATGTCTGTCAACATTATGCCTTTTTCTCCTGGACAGGGTTGTCGCGAGGCTGTTTGGCTTCATGATGTGGGAGACACTGTAACACAGTTACTCATCCCTTAAACAATCCCCAGAGGACAGATCCAGCACAAATGTAGTTCTAGGGGGATGAAAAGTATTGCCTTCAAATGGAGATGTATACCTCTTCCTGTCAGACAGAGACAAGCAGACCTGTCAGGATGCTTGCTGTGGCTTCTAGAATCCTTAGGGCAAAATTCTCAGCCTTTACAGTCTCATGCGATCTCGTCTGCCTACAAAAGCACCTCTCCTCCCACTTCCTTGAGCAGAATTAAAACACAAAACCTTTAACAATTTCAGGTTGTGTTGAGTTCTTCTACAAGACAGTCTCCATCAGCCTCTGTCAAGGTCTGCTTCCAGGCCACCACAGGCCAAGCTTGGCTCTGCTATGACAATGAAATGACCCTCAAGCTTTAGTGGCTTGCCAGCATGAACCTTAACTCTTGTCAAGGTCAATGTTGATTTCTGTTCTAGAACCTGAGTGGTCTGAATGTTTGTGCTCCAAGGACCCTATTGAGCAATCACCTGGGTGCCCTTAGGATTAATCTTCACACCTCTTGAAAATGGTCACACCTAATAATTTTAAAATAACATTTCTTATCTGTCAAAGTGTGTCTTAATTAGAATCCTTTGAGATAAAGAAATTTATTCACATTACATGTATGCATTAATATTTAACTCACTCTTTTTCATCACTGTGATTTTTAAATTTTAGTTTTTATTTTATTTGTATGGGTGACTTGCACGCATGTATGTCTGTGTGCCACGCCTATGCCTGGCACCTGTCGAGGCTGGAAGGGGGCATCGGTTCCATTGGAATTTGAGTTACAGATGATGGTGAGCTTCTATGTGGGTGCTGGGAATTGAACCTGGGTCCTCTGCAAGCAGCCAGTGCTCTTCACTGCTGAGCCCTCTCTCCAGCCCCCATCTCTGCTGGGGGATAGTTCACAGCATGTTCACTTGCATTCTTTCCTGCACCAGTGGGCACGTATTTCTGTTTTCTTCTTTCTGGCCATTATAATCAATACAGCTACAGATTTTATTTCTCCTCAGAATGGAATCACTGTTGAATAATATGGGTATACTTTTTTTTTTCCTATCTAAGACCCTCTGAACCATTGTTTTATGTCAGCAGTAGATGAGGATCCCGCTTGTTCTGTCTCTTCACTAACACTCGGGGCCACTAATTAACTTGCTGCTTGATGTCTCGGTGGGCTTATGGGAGTAACTTCTCTTGGCTTTGATTCTCTTACGATTAGTGATGATAAATATATTCTTCATTTTTGTTGGCTATTCTTACCTACATACATATACAATTGTGAAGTGTCTGTTTAATATTTTTAATTAATTAATCAATTCTTTTATTTATTTTACCTATTTGTTTTCCTCTTCCTTCTTGTTTTCTTCTTCTTCTTCTTCCTGCCTTTGAAACCAGGTTTCCCTTTATGTCTCATGCTGGCCTTGAACTCACTAAATATTCCAGGTTAGCCTTGACCTATGGCAGTCTTTCTGCCTCAGCCGCTCAAATGCTTGGAAGACAGGTATATGCCGCTCTGCCTGGCTTTGCTAATCTTCTTGTTGCTATGAATTTCCCTCTACAGCATGCATTTGTAGCAACCTACAAAATTTGCAGAGTTGTAGCTTTTCCTGCGTAATTGTACTTCATTTGTATTTCTATCAGTTCCTTGAAATTTACTGAGACCTTAATAACATGGGCTCTATTAGAATAGTTTTCAGTTTATGGAAAATCTGAGTTGGCAATACAGAGTTCACGTACCCCATAACTGTTTTCGTATGTATTAACATTGTGCGTTATTGTAACAGTGAGAGTGATCACTGATGTTACTATCAGCTAAAGTCCATCATTACAAAGTTCATTTCACATTTACCTAGTGACCTTTGACAGTTCCATGATCCCACTGGACATGTGGTCCTGACTCTCAGGCTCCTCTTGAAGTGTCATTTTCTTGCCCTGTTCCTGTGACCTGAACATTTTGAGAAGTATTAGCTAGATATTCTGTAGGATAGCCCTGTAGTAAAAGTTATTTGTTCTTTTTTTTTTCATGATAAGATGGGACTGTGGGTCATTGAGAGGAAGATAATGGTGATCCAACGTGATCTTTACATGATCTAATGTTCGCCTTTTTGTTAACCATTTTGTAGTGGCAACTTTGGAGAGCTCTCACTGAGCAGAGCTATCGGCTAAGGAGGTGCAGCCACTTTGCTTTATATAGAATCTTTGGTTAACCCTTTCTTCTGTTTCAGGGCCTTGCCTATGAAACACCATGTTTTGATGATCTAGGCACACACTGAGCTTTAGCCCCTGCCCTGGTGAATACCATCATATGGCTACTATTGCTTTGATGGGACATTAGCAGTTACATCATTGTTGTTCCTCTGTCAGTAGTTGGTTTTGGTGTGTGTGTGTGTGTGTGTGTGTGTGTGTGTGTGTGTGTTATTGCTGCTGTCAAGATTGTTCTGTATTATTGGAGACTTTTTGTAAATAGAGAAAGTATTTTTCTTTCAGAATACTGTCCTTGTTCTAGTCACAAAGATGAATGAAGACAAGAGTGACATTATGTCATCAGTGCGAATGGGGAGTTCCAAATCCGGTGAGTGATGTGCTTTGCTTTGAGCTCTTACTTGAGTTGGTAAGTTCTGTAGAACAAGGAAAAATGAACAAACAAACCGTGTTGGTCATGCTGGATTCTCACCTCTCCAGAATCTATTCTCTCTCTCTCTGTCCTTCCTTAGTAATTTCATTGAAAAGTTACTTGAACTTTCATTTTAGCATTTGGGTTTTGGGCTCCTAAGCCACCTATCATCTATGTATGCCATGTATGTATAATCATCTTCATCTTCATCTTCATCTAAAGTCTTTTGAGAGGGAAGAAAAGATAATTATTTTTAGGATAATGTTGTCATAATTTTCTTGTATACCTGCTAACTGTATTGGATACCTTTATCCCTGAAGATATCATGAACAGAATTTTGGGAACAATTGATAGTGAAGTTGGAAAGAAAGTGGACTCATGCTGACTGAAGACCTGGCATGCTTCAGGTGTCATGACAGACCCTGTGTTATCTGGTAGGGTTCATGGATCAGCCATTTCTTCTCTCTGTGCTTTGATTTTGTGCCTCTAATGGTCATTTTTGATATAAAAAAAACCTTTCTGATTCTAGGAAGTCTTTCTTTAATGTTAGAGTGTGAATGATTTTAAAATTTAATGGAGGCTAAAAGACTGACATATGCATTTGAAAGCTGCACCTATAGTTGTGGATGAAATATCAAAAATATACTTTTAGCCTCTTTGCATTGTAATATGATGATTGACTAACAGGATGTGCATTGAATTCCATATGGTAAATGCTAATGAATGGTAACCCCATCATTCATTACCCCAAACCAAGAGTATCCCCACATTAAAACACTCTTTTGAAGGTGTGTTTGATGAGAAGCAGGATAGCTTTGAGGTTCTTCAGAGAAAATAAACAAAACCCTAGATCAGAGGTTGAAAAACTATATGATCAATGGTTTAGACATTTTTTAATAAGTAAAACTTCGTTAACACATATGATGAGCTGTAACTGGAAATTCGGGTGCTCATATAGAAATATGTGTGTAAAGCCTGATTAGCACACATAACAGACTATGGACAGGATCCCAACTGCTTATTTTTACTTTTTAATTAATTAATTAATTTTGAATTTATTACAATTTATTCACTTTGTGTTTCAGCTGAGGTCCCCTCCCTCGTCCCCTCCTAGTCCCATCTTCCCTCCTTCTTCGCCTCCCAAGTCCACTGATAGGGGAAGCCTTCCTCCCCTTCCATCTGACCCTAGCCTATCAGGTCTCATCAGGACTGGCTGAATTGTCTTACTTAGTGGCCTGGTAAGGCTGCTCCCACCTCTGGGGAAGGTAATCAAATAGCCAGCCACTGAGTTTATGTCACAGACAGCTCCTGCTCCCCTTACAAGGGAACCCACTTGGAAACAGAGATGCCATGGGCTACATCTGTGCAGGGGTTCTAGGTTATCTCCATGCATGGTCCTTGGTTGGAGTATCAGTCTCAGAAAAGATTCCTGTGCCCAAATTTTTTGGTTCTGTTGGTCTCCTTGTGGAGCTCCTGTCCACTCCAAGTCTTTCTATCTCCCCCTTCTTTCACAAGATTTTCTGCACTCTGCCCAAAGTTTGGCTATGAGTCTCAGCCTCTGCTTTGATACCCTGCAGGGTAGAGTCTTTCAGAGGCCCTCTGTGGTAGGCTCCTGTCCTGTTCCCTGTTTTCTCCTCTTCCCATGTCTATTCCATTTGCCTTTCTGAGTGAGGATTGAGCATCTTTCCCAGGATCCTCCTTGCTTGGCTTCTTTAGGTTTACTAATACACACCCATAACCATTGCATTGTTTGTAGTTGCTCCATGCCACAAGGGAAGAGCTGAGTAGTTTGACAAAGATTGCTGGCCCCCAGTGGGAGGTGAAGATTATACCAACAATACAGAAAAATGGGTGGAACTAAAGACCATCACTAAGCGAAATAAACCGAACTAAAAGGGCCAAAGACTACACCTGTTGTATTTGTGTATCCTAGGGAGCATGTAATCACAGAGATAAAATCATAAACACACACACACACACACACACACACACACACACACACACACACCAGCCCTAAAAGGGAAGGAGGCAAGGGTATTTGAGACTATTAGGAACAGGCCCAGTGGGAAGGAAGGAGTAAAAGCAGACAGTACAATGAGGTGAGCGTAGTAAAAAAAAAACCACAGTATACTTGAGGAAAGATGATTGTGTGAATACACACTAATAAGTTTTAAATTAAGAAGCATCACGAGTATAGCTTCTTCTCCAGCATGGCCCTTTTATTAAACTCCATGGTAGTGACACGTTTCTGTGGACCACAGTATCTGGTTTACTCACTGGGTGTGGTAGGAGAGGAACGCTCTCCCAAATGGGCAGCATTTTGTGCCTCATGAGCATCGACTCTCCCAGTAGCTACTTAGCTCTTAACCCCCGAACATGGTACTTCCATAGGCATGGCTCAGATGCCCTGCTTTCTTGGAAGGCTCCACGTGGTCCTGTAGACCTGATGACATCATCACACGCCTCCAGGTCTTTCACGATGTCTCACAAGTTTCATAGCGCAGCACTCTCTTCATCCGTGGCTCTCCTTCTCACAGTTTTATGGAATTACCTGTAGTCCAGTAAAAGAAATCGACTGTCTGTGAGCTTTAAATAAACTAGATTCTGGCACAGCGCGGTTGCTATTCTATCTTAATATCTGATGTTGTTGTCAATTTCATAATTTAAACACTGTCATGTCCTTATGCATAGGGCCCAGGACTTCACAATTTTAAGCATCCATGTGACCCTGGAATGTGTTCCTGCAGAGAAGATGAATGGGGGCTGCTGTGTTTCCTGCTCCTTTCGGTCACTGGAAGGGAACCATTTATAAGTAGAGCCTCATTGCCGAAGTGGTTGAGGACTGTCTGTTTCCAGCCCAGTGGGGCCTAGAGCTCCTGATATGCTTAGTCTCACTAGCCAGCTGGCTTTGGCATTTCCTTCTGCTTTGTAAGCTGTAAATACAGGTGGACCGCCACACCCACCTGGCCTCTTGGTGGGTTCTGGTGATCTGAGCTCTGGTCCTCATGCCTTTTAACCACTGAAAGCCTCCTCAGGTCCTACTAGTTTTCTTCTGAGACAAAGTGTCACTACACACTTCAGATTGAGCTGAAACTTATGCCATGTGGTTTCCTCCTGCCTCAGTTTCCCAGTGCTGGGATCACGGAAATGTGTTACCATGCCCTGCACTCACTTATTTTATTTTAGTTTCAAGGAATGCTATGAGGCTCAGCCCCAAACCTCCTACAGGCAGGCACAACAACGGGGAATCTGGAGAACATTTTGACCAAAACTGATGGGGGAAGGAAGATAGCCTTTATGTTACTGTGTGTTCATTTGCTAAAGCCTAAGATACACCACATCTTAGTTGTTCGTCAAGCATTTTTTTAAGGGGCGATTTGTAAGGGTTGGGTGAGGTCGAATCTGAACAGCATTAGATTTCCCCTCTACTTTTTTGTAATTCCAGGCAATATGTCAGCTTCGAGAAAACATTGCCTCTCTCTGAAGTGCCAAATGGAGGGAAAATTCCCAGGGATATTGAGGTCATTTTCTGTGAATTTAGGAAATAATAATAAAAAACCCAAATCAGTTCTTTTATTAAGCAATTTGCCCCAAACTCGACTATAGTAATTAAGTCTCTATGGATAAATATATTCATAAGTAGTCATATTTCATCAAAGTCAAATATAGGGCAAGTGCTTGTGTTTGTGCTCTACTGAACCTGGGTTATTAAATAAGACCCATGCCATAGTCTTTAAGATTCTACCCGTTAATAAATGTTTAATAAAAATGTAAGGATGGAACATTGTTCGCAGAAGAGAGATATCCCCAGTGTTTCCGGTGGATCCAGCTTTGTGAAAAGCAAATTTTATACATTCTGATCCATCAGATAGAGATTTCACTATAAAAGGTTTTCATGGAAATCATGGCTGTCAACTATCAATTAAATCACAGGGTCCCATTTTCTTTAAGCGCCGCATTGAACTCTAATGAAAGGTTACCTCGCTTTATACTTTGTTAAGATTAAACTTAACAAAAAGATTAACACTAGTGTCTACGAAGAGAGCATACAAACAAAATTTACCTCAACGACGGGGTGTGCCTAAGTGTTTTTTGTTGTACGATGGGAAATACACTTTTCCACGCATTTTAAAAAATGCAAAGAATTCATTTTTTTTTAATCAGTGCAATCAAAAAATTTAACCCCTTCCAAGCTGCGTGTCTCTCTTGTATTCTTTCCCTCTTGACGTGGAGCTGTATGATATCTGAGCATCATTTTTATACATGTCAGCAGAGCGGAGGCTGAACAAAGCACCTGCCAGCCAGCCAGGGATACAAGGGCTTGAACCCACCATCTTCAAGTTCAAGGTTTCTCTGTCATTCACTGGCTGTGTTGTTGCTTTCGTCTGCTCGCTGACTTTCTGAGCTTTGTGTCCATGAAGAGAGAAGCATGAAGCTTTCTTTAGGTTCCACTGTGAGCTCTGAGGAGAGAGTGTAGGAGCTGTTTGGAGTGTGGCATGTGCCCAGCAAGTTGCAGCTGTGCTGTTGATGACAGGGTGCAGGAGAGGGAGGGTGTGAAGACCCTCCTTGGAAAAGGTGCTACCTTCCCAAACTAGAAGCAAATAGAGAGGGAGGGTCTGACTGCATTCTTACACACAAATGTGGAATGTGTGTACGTGTGTGTTGGGGTGTGTATGTGTGAATTTGTGTGTGTTGGGGTCGGGTATATGTGAGTGTGTTGGGGTGTGTGGCACTCAGAAGGCATCCTGAGTTATCATTTCTCAGTTGCCTTTTACCCTTTGTTTGAGACCCATGTGTCTATTTGGCCCAGAACCTCACCAGGTAGGCTAGGCTATCTGCCTAGTAAGCTTCCAGGCATTCTCCTGTCTCCACCTCCTATCTCACCATCCCCAGGTTTGTAAGTGTGTACCACTGTGTCAGGCTTTTAACGTGGGGATCAAATGCAGGTCCCGTGTGATGCAAGCACTTTACTGACTGAGCTGTTTCCTTAGCCCCATAAAATGAGCACAACACAGAGCTTCTAGAACAGACACCATACAAATGTGTCAGAGAGGAGTGGACAGTAACAGTGACCTGCGCGTTCTCTCTCCTTTGAAATCTCTCCACGTCGATGCTCGGCGTTTCCCCCTCAAGCCAGGTGCACAGCAAAGTGAAACGGCACAGAGTGACGCTGATGAAACAAACGCTGCAGGATCAGGAGCCCTCATCCCTAACGATCACTGAGGTTGGTCCATGGCGACCCTTCACAACCCCATGCTCTTGCCAGATAAGCATGGACAAGTGTGAGCAGAGAGGTGGAGGCTGTAGCTTAGCCCGATGGAACACATGCCCCTTCTCCAGGGCATTGTCTCCCTGGTTCTAGCTGCTTGTTGCTGGATCTGCTGGCGAACTCAGAAACTCAGACTCTATGAGGAACCGGAAACAACTGATGGGAGGGCCTCTGCTAGTTAAAGCCATCTCATCTCCAGGAGGGTTGGTTGTTTGCCCAAGTGGAACCCTGGGTGGATTGTTCTCCGGAATCCCCACCCCCAACTCTAGCTTTTAATTTGAGGGGAGCCTCATTTCTGTGGGACTCTCTAGCCTATAATCTTAAAAAAAAAAGTAATTTGTAAAACTCAAATAGATTTTGGCCTGAACTCAGCCGAAAATTGACTGCCTTCTATCACGAGTTAATATTAAACAGAGCTTGTCAGTGCCTAAATATTTGTTTTAAGAAGCCCTGCAGACTCCATCTTCTTCTGGGCGAAGCTGTAATCTCTGGCCTGATGGCTGCAAGTGATAGCACAGGATAAATCATCATGCTTTCTCCAACACAAGGGTGCCAGGGTGGCTGTATACAGATGGGAGGATGCGTCGACGGATGCCTGCGTTTTGGCTGCATCTACTGTAAACAGCAAATGCCTCTGCAGCAAGCCTGTTTGATGCTTCGGCAGACACCGCTGCAGACAGCCTGATGCTGTGCTCAGTCTGCTTCTAAAGATTTCAGATGCTCGCCATTAACCAACCATTTGCTTAATTGACAGAGCACTAGAAAACAGGTTTAAGGAATTGGGTCAGAACCCTGGACAGACTACCTCTCCTAGAGACAACAGTCTCTAAGGGTAGGATGTTGGAGCAGTGACGGCAATCGCTGCTTTTTAGCCCCTCTCCCCACTTCACTTACCCTGTGTAATATGGCTGTTAATGAATGTCTGAGAAAAATAGAAGAGGGGAAAAAAGTGTTGGCTTTAAAGCTGTTCAGTTCAGGCTCAGACTCTGAAGAGGAAGGTTTCATGGGTACCCAGTGATGCCTTTTCTCAGAGGTCCCCCCACTTTGTCTCTCTCTGTGGGCTTCCCTCTTGAGCTCCTGCTTTTTATTAATTATGGAATACACAGGCCATCTTATAAAAATGATTAATGACACTTCAGAAACACAGAAGTAAATAAGCCAGGCTTCAATATATGATCTGGTAGGCCTGATAGAAACCCCAGGGCAGCCATCTTTTAAGAGGTGTGTGTAAGGAGTTTAACGCCAGCCGCTTGCTGCAGCGCTTAGGCCGGCGGCCCCGTGAGTTATCACCCTGCTGCGGATAGGGCTTCCGATGAATTTGTAATTTGAAAAGTTAAATTAACCCTGAAATATATTATTTGTTGTCTGCTTTCCACTCAGGAAAGAGATCCTCCTGTAAACAGCGCTTCCCTCTCTGGCCGACGCGAGGGTGAGTCGGCCATAGATACTTGTCGGATTTACAGTGGATGTTATTTTTCAGAGCACGGGCAGTCAATTTTTTTTTTCTTGGAAAGAGACACCACCACCATGGAAAAAAAAAAAACTTTCCAAGAGATTTCTGGCGCTTTCTCCATGGTTTACGTGGTGCTGTGACAGTCCGCTGAGCACTTATTTGCTGCATTCTCTGCGGCTGGGGATTGTCTCTCAGCTCAGGACTCTTTCCCTGCACTGGCCACGGCAATCCCGGCACGCAGCAGCTACTCCCTAAATGCTGGCCGAGGAACACAGAAATATGCATCTATTTTCAAAAAAGAATGACTTCGGTGTGTGTCCTGGGGGAATAGTAACAGACTCGGGTATTGCCTTCACTGCTGTGTGAAGAGATTCATTTACCCAACCAGTTTTTTACTTGGCACTTTCTTTGTGCCACGCCCCGCTCTAAGCGGTAATTAGTAATGCTCAGTTCATTAGCCTCTCTCATTACCCTTCTTTTGAGATAAAACAATGTGCTCGTGTGTGCGTGTGCCAGTGCACATGTATGTAGAGGTCAGAGGTCAACCTCAGGCTTTTTTTTTTTCCTCATATGCTGTCCTTCTTAGTTACTTCTGCTAGCGGTAGGTCTCGAACCGTTCTGGGGCTCACTGAGAAGAACAGGCTGGCTGGTGAGTGCGGGGATCAGAAGGGACGCTTATCACGCTCATCTTTTAGAAACTTGAGCTCAGGAGATCGGACTCGGGTGTTTGTCCTTTTCCGGTGGACCACTGACTTAACTGAGCTGTCTTTCTATTCAGCTAAGATTTACTTAATTGAGAAAATGTTTTGGAGAAGAAAGCATGGCACCCCAAAACTTAGGAGACTGAAATTCAGCTCAGCTTGTAGAGACTGGGATAGCCTTCCCTGAGAAAGTAACGGTGACCCTCATACCTCAGCGTGTTAGGGTTGGAGGGCACCTGAGATGGAAGAAAAGACTGTGCAAAGGGCCTGAGGCCGGAGCAGCTTCATGTCTGAAATACGGTAAGCAGTCAGGGAGAAGAACGCAGAGGGAACGAATGGGATTGGGGGAAACGCTCTGGACCACAGACTAGGTCTGTGAAGGCTAGTTCTGACTATCCTGAGAGAAATGAGGTGCTATTACACTGAGCCAAGGGTGAGCACCCTGTATTTAAAAAAAAACATTTTATTGAATAAATGAGAAGTAAACACACATACACAGACACACATGGACACAGACACATAGACACAGATATACAGACAGACACACAACACATACACACCTACCCACACATTTGGGTTTTTTTTGAGATAGTGTCTCTGTGTAGTCCCGGCTGTCCTGGAACTCACTTTGTAGACCAGGCTGGTCTCAAACTCCCAGAGATCCTCCTGCCTACACCTCTCGACTGCTGGGATTAAAGGCACGTGCCACAACCACCAGGCTAAAATAAATATATTTGTAAATGCTGAGAGGAGTTCACCATTGTCTTTGTCTTTCTCAGAAGGAGGATACTAGTCGGTACTGTTCAAGCAGGGTGACTTAATGAAGAATAATGCTCGGGAGCAACAGGCCTTCCCCCTGACTGTGTTAACAGGGGTGGTTTGGTGAGCTCTAAAGTGACGTGAACCAGGGATGCTAAGAGACCGACTGGCTTTGTTGTTCGTCATGTATGCTCCCCTTTGCTGGCTCAGAATGGACACTGCTGTCAACTCCAGAGGTGACTTGGTTGGTCCATTCTTCATTTGTACACAAGCAGACCTGTTGCCAGGGCTAGCGATGAATGTAAAAGTCTTGTACAGGAGCCACAGAATTGGTGCCTGGTGGGTGTTTGATGGATGTCTGGTTGATGGATATGACATCTCTGGCAAGGAATGGATACGCAGACAAGAGATGAAAAGAAGAGAACGCTGTGGGAGCTTCCTCATTTCGTATCAAGGGGCAGAAGATAAGATTCCAGAGAAGCGCTGACACCTGGCTTTGGAAGCCTAAGAAGCAAGTTTTGAGCTGAGATCCTGATATAAACAAAGGCCACCAGGAAGAGCTGCCCATGTTTGTCCCTTTGCAGTCTTAAGAAAACTGCAACTCTTATTCAGTTTAAATACACTTAACATTGATCTTCTCCTAAGTTGTGAGAGCTTGGAAGCTTGGCTCAGTGTGCCTTTATGTATTCATAATGCACAGTTAAAAAATAAACACTTGCAGGTTGCCCATACAACATTCATGTTTATTTTCCTCTTTACAAATATTTGTTGTTATTATCATAGTATCTGTATGTGTATGGTGTGTGTGTATGTGTGTGTGGCATAACACATGTATACAGACATCAGAGGACAACACTTTCCACTCTCTGGGATCTTAGGATCAAACTCGTGTCTTCAGGCCTGCATGGGAGGAACTTGCCCCATGAAGCCATCTCTCCAGCCCTCCCACCCACCATTTCCTCTTTTTAACTGAACCCCAGTTTGTTGGGTTGTCCGCCTTTTCCCACATACCCATGAGCATCGAGGAAAGCTGACTGCAGAACTTGAGGCCTCCTAACCTGGTAGTTGAACCTTGCTCCTTTCTTGCAGTGACTGGTGTGTGTGTGTGGGGGGGTGGGGGTGGAGGGAGGCCACGTGACCCAGCTCTGGATGAGGAGAAGGAACAGATTTCCAAGAAACATTTTCTGCTGCTGACAAAGACACCAGCCACTGTTTGTGCATCTGTGGAGCTGTAAAGCTCACCCTCCCGCCATGACAGAGGCCAGCTGCACGTGGTACTCACACGTGGTGATGCTTATGCAGGGGACAGCAGGTTGGCCGAGCCTGGAGATGCCTCCTCACATCCTGCACTTGTCCAGGAGGACCAGCCACCACGTTGAGGTCAGCCTTGGCTCCAGATCAAGTTCCATATCCGTCTTGACAATTTGGTGAGAACTTGTTCAGTTGTTATTATTTTAAATAGAAGGGGATATGGTTCTGCAGGGAGAGTGCTTGCTTAGCATGTGTGAGGACAGACTAACTCTTCAGAAACACACACACACAACATACAACACACAACACACACACACCTATGATCGTTCATCACATTGGCAACCAGACTGGATTTAGAATCACGTGGGACACTCACCTCTGGGCATGTCTGGGAATGTTTCTGCAGAAGTTTCATTGAGGAGAGCATACTGTGTGCTGTGTGCCAGAGTCTCAGAACAAAGGAGGAGGAAGTGAGCTCAGGGCCATCATCTATCTCCTTCTACTTTGGATGTGATGTGACCAGTCCCAGCACGCTCCTGTGGCCACGCCTTCTCCAGCATGCTGGGCTGAGCCCTCAAGCTGCCAGCCAGGGTGATTTCTTCCACCTCAGGCAGTTCTTGTCGAGTATTTGATCACAGCAACAAGAAAAGCAACGGATACGAAGCGGATGAACGGCCTTCCCATTCTAAACAGCAGCCAGGGTTAGCCCTACCCCGGACCTCTTGATGTAGGAGGAAATGATACAAAGCCACCTACTTAACATCTACACAACAGGGTACACAAGAATACCACATGGCCATTTCCACTCCAACAGAGAAGAAAAATCCCCACCTACGTTAATTAATGAAATTAAAAATACAATAATAACAATAATACAGGATAAAGTTTGCAATGTAGGTGCAGTAATGAGAATGGGATCCTTTAAAATATTTTATTCTTCAGGGTACATGTACGCTATATATGTATATGTATATAAATATACTATATATATATATATATATATATATATATATATATATATATATATATGTTTTTTTCTCTCTCTATGTGTACGTGTGCATTTGTGTGTGTGCTCATGTTCATGTGGAGGCCATAGGGCAACATGAGTTTTCTTCCTCTATTGCTCCTCACCTTGGTTTTTTTTTTTTTTTTTTTTGTTTTGCAACAGAATATCTCCTGGACCAAGTGCTCACAGGTTTGGCTAGATTGGCTGCGCAGTAAATCCAGTGGATCCCCCTGTCTCCACCTCCCCAGTGCTAGGGTTATAGGTGCTCCCCATGGTGCCTGGCTTTTATGTAGGTGCTGGGAATCCAGACTCAGGCCCTCACGCTTGCGTGGCAGACATTTTCCTCCCTGGGCTATGTTCTTGACCCTGGAAGCTTTACTTTTTTAGTGTTTTCATGCTACTAACATCTTGCATCCATTCGTCTGTTAGAATTGTTCTTTGTTGGTAAACTCTCTGCAAACATGTGACAGATCAGTTGTGGAAATATCATCTCCAGGGCTTACTTTAAATTAACTGTAATTTCAAGGTTTTAGTGGTTGAAAATTATCCTCCCAAAGTAAGCTCCACCATGTGCAGCTGTGTGGATCTTAATCCATCCGCAAGGAACATTAAACATTTCTCTGCGAATTACCCCCATTGCCTCATATCTTGAAAAGGCAATTGGCCAACTTCGGGAGATGTTCATTAATTACTTTTCATGTGCCCGGTATTAGATTCCACAGATTTTCATATGTGTGAACTCATTTAGTTTCCACAAAACCCCTCAGGTAGTAGATGGGATCCTCCTTGCCTTTTGGGAGCTGAGAAAATTGTGTCCAGGAACATTCAAATGGTTCCCTGCTGAAGGGAACGTGTATCCCTTGTGTCAGGTCTGGCGTTCTGTCTGTGCTTGCAAACAAATGCACGGTGTCCCTGATTCCAGTGTCCTGTATTTACTGGCACATGTGTGTGTGTGTGTGTGTGTGTGTGTGTGTGTGTGTGTGTGTGTGTGCCAGATATGGAAACAGATGATGCTAAGAACAAAACCGAGCCACCATTACATTTCTTTATGGTGAAGGAGCATCTGGAGCAATTTGAGAAGTTAGAAGAGAGATGGGATGTTTTACAACATAATGCGCCCCTGGACTGCCATCCGTGTGGGAGCGTGTTCTCTGAATAATGGCTCCAAGTGTTGCTCTTTGGGTTTGCTTCCTCCAGACCCCCACAGTACGACTGCAGCCAGGCTGGAGCTTTATTTATTTCGTTTAATTTTTCTTCTTTCATTCTAGCAATCCAGGGAATAAAGTAACATACCAAGTGATAGCATACATGAAGACGTGGGGGGAAAATCACACCTGTTGTGGGGGACAGAGCAAAAATAAAAAGCAGGAGTCATAAAGAAAAGTTAAAAAAAAATAAAAAGATTGTAAATTTTGTAATTGTGTGCCGCTAAAGGAAAGGCATGTCCAACTAGTTCAGGATCTGCACCACTAATAACGGCAGAGACCATCTCCGTCTTTTCCTTACAGCAATGAGGAAGGCACAGAGGGAAAGTGTGTGTTATTGCGACTCATCTAAATATGAGCCGAGGTGGAAAGGCTCCTCCCTAAGGCCGCCACCAAGCCCAGCTGTAGATGGCTCCAGCTTATCATCTGTCCCTTCTTCTAAAAGAGTAAGTGAGGGAGGAGGTCCAAGAAGAAGTGCCTGGGCTGCCTTTCCAACCGGACAGCACAGCTCAGTCTGGCCTCATCCAAAATGAACCCAGAAAATGGACACTTCTGTAACTAACCGAATTTAAAGATAAGTATTAGTGGGTCGTGCTGTTGCCCCTAAAACTGTATGGCTGCCTCGAATATTTCCGTTGCTTCCAGTTACACCGCAAGTCAGGAGTGACACAGAACGGCATTCAATAGGAGGCCCGGGGAGGTAGTTCCATGCATGAAAGGGCTTGCTGGCAGCATGGTGGCTGTTTGCGTTCCATCTCTGGAACCCATGTGAAAAAGCTGGATGGGTGGCTCCTGATGGTCATCTCAGCCCTCCTTTGGTCAGATGGAAAGTGGGGACAGAATTACCTGGAAGCTTGCAGGCCAGTTGGCCCAGAGTGGGCATCCGCAGTGGCAGAGATAATAATAGAGCCCCAGCTGCCTAGATGGAGGGGAGGGAGGGAAGGACTCTGGAAAGCTTTCCCCTCCCTTTGTCTCCCCCCTCCCCTCCCCTCCCCTCCCCTTCCCTTCCCTCCTCTTCTCTTGTCCCCCCTCTCCATGTCCCTAGCCATCTCCACTCTCTCCTCGCCTCTCTTTGTGGTTTTTTTTGTTGTTGTTGTTGTTGTCAGACAACTCACTGTGCAGTGCAAGCTGTCTTTGGATTCTCATCCCTCCTGCCTCTATTGGCTTGCACCAGCCACACCTGGCATTCACCAGGTGTAAAGTAAAAGCACCTCCTCTTTGCTCACCCAGCGCCAGAAGTGCTGACTCCCCCCCCCCCCGCCCTGCCACTTTGTGCCGGATCCTTGAGCCACTGGTTCATGAAACAGATTCTGTGCCAGCCTGCTTCCTGTAACCGCAACAAATACCTGAGGTGATCCGCTAGTACAGACAGAGGTTTGCTCTGGCTCACTGCCCTGGAGGTTTCCTCCTTGGCAAGGTAGCATGTCATGGTGGGATGAGCATGGTGGAGCAAAGGCTCTCAGCTTGGGGCAGGGGAGTGAAAGAAGGAAAAATTAGAAGCCCCCGGGAACACACATCCAAGGACGAGAAGACTTCCTACTTGGCTCCACCATGGAAAGTTTTCGTCTGCTATCCTGTAGCACCATGTGCTGGGGACCAAGCTTGTGATATGTAAGTCTCTGAAGACACTTTGTCCAGATGATGGTGGAGACACATCAGCACTTCCCCTGTCACAGCCCCACCCCCTCCTAGAGACTCACTGGGATGAAAAGAAGTCAAGACTGGCATGCCAGTGGGCATTCCTGACAGCAGAAGCCCCCAGCGCCTATCCAATGGAAAGGCTCAAGAGAACCATCACAGGGTGAAATGTTCTCATTAATTAATGAGAACATTTATTAATTCATTAATAATTAATTAATTATTAATTAATTATTAATTCATACCCTCATTCTGTGGGGTATGAGGCACTGTTTCCTACTCTGCTGCCACATTTTGCTTCGGGTGCCTTTTTCACCCCACGTATTTGCTTCAGTATTTGCCTCTCTGAGGACAAGCTTTTTCTTCATTCAGATGTAACGTTTGGAGATTATAGCGGATAGTTTTTCATGTGTACTGGACAACTTGGGGACAGAGATCCTCAGCTGAGGAATTGCCTTCAGCCAGGCTGGTTTGTGGCCATGCCTGTGAAAGATGGTCTTGGTTGATGATTGCTGCAGAAGGGTCCAGCCCACTGTGGGCGATACCATCCCCCAGCCTATAAAAGAAAGCTAGATGAGAATAAGCCATACAGCAGGCTAGTAAACAGCATTCCTCCATGGTTTTTACTTCAGTTCCCGCAGGAGCCTCCGCCCTGACTTACCTCTGTGATGAACTTTGACCCGAGAGTTGTAAGATGAAATAAACCGTTTCCTCCCCAAGTTGGTTTTGGTCACTGGATTGAGTATGTAAGAGAGCTGCATGTGTGCTCTTTATCACCTAACCTGTAAGATGCTTACCTAACCCCTGCTTTCTGAGGAGGGACAGACATAAACACTAGGAGAACTGACCTTTTAAAGTTAAACTTCCCATATCTCAAAAGCCGTACACATGTTTGTTTAGGAAATTTGGGAAACAGAAAGAAAATGAAAAAAAAATTCCTGCATAATCTCACTTCATTAATGTGGCATACCAATGTTTGTGTAAACAAGCAAAACTTGGACATTCCTCAACATGCTTATCAAGACAAAGAAGACTCTAAAACCATAATACCCATCAGTTTTAAGGCCATTAAGCCAGTCTGCCCAGTAAGGACATGGAAAATGCAAGAAAGGAAAATTGCCTCAGAAATTCCCTCTGTTAGAAGATCCATTGTGTGAGTCTGGATCTGGATCGTCCTTTAACATGACATTTTACAGATCTACCCATTCCCGTGCAAATCTCACAACTCCATGGTTCTTTGCAGCTAAATAAAACTCTGCTGTGTGTAAGAATTGCAATTTCATTATCTGTCCCTCTGTTGACTGGACACCTGTAGGCTGGTTCCATGGCCTTGTGCCATGAGTAGAGCTGCAATGAATACGGATGGACAAGTGTCTCTGTGGCAGGGTGTGGAGTCTTAGGTATGTTCTCTAGAACCTTCTAAGCAGGGCTAGTACAGCACAGTGAATGCTCCCTAGACTGTGTAAAATTAATAAGTTTCTACACAACAGAGAAAACTGTCAACACAAAAAGTCTACAAAATAGTAAAAAATATTCTTTTTTTTTTACTTAAAAATTTATTGCATGTACTTACTGAACATGGGTCTATGTTTCATAGGATTTTTACACAAATATTATGCAAGTTTAGCGAGTTCCCTTCATGCCCTCAACATGTGACACCCTTCCATATCCTCTACACTTTTGGATAATGATCAATTAGGGAGTTCAACCAAAATTTCATTGAAATTATCCTTTGGACTCTGTTGCCTGTTTTTGGATATGACCCAAAGCAGTATCTAATCAGACCCCTAGCCAGTCAGCCTGTCTGGCCTCAGGAGAAGAGGATGTGCTTAGTCCTGATACAAGTTGATGTGTTGGGGTGAGCTTGTAAGGGGGGGAGGTCCTTTTTCTGAGGAGAAGAGGAAGGGGAGAAGGAGGAAGAGATGGGAGAGTAGGATCAGGAGGAGAGGAGGGAGGGGGGCTGTGATCAGGATGTAAAATGAACAAATGAATAAATGTAATAAAATTTCAGTAGACATTTACAATATTTCCAGGTTTTTTTTTCTTAATTTCAAATTAACTTTTCAGAGCTTGCCACGTAGCTATTGAAGATGTACTGTTATTTTGGGACAAAAAAATAGAGGATCATTTTCAGGCAAATAGTAAGGTGTCTGAATTGAGTAGTCAATCATCAGAGATACATAAATACATCCAGAAGCCAAGCAAAACAAGGCTCTCAAAACTGGTAACTAGAACCAAGAACCTGCAGAAAATGAAATTAGATCTATATATTTCATCTTATGCAAAATGCAGCTCAAAGAGAATCAAGTAGGCTAGGTTGTCTGGCCACAGATCTGTCTGTCCCTGAAGCCCTGGGGTTGCAGAATCGCCCCCACACCCAGGTTATTTTTGATATGGGTTCTGGGGACTGCCATCTCCCCAGCCCTGTTGCAGGTCATGCTAGTTGGTGCATGCTCTTAGCAGGCCAAATCCTTGCTACATCTGAAAGAGGAGTGGACTTTTCAATCCCTGACTCTCATCTCTCGACACAAAAGCAGGAGAGTTGACCTCTCTAAAATTAAACTTTCTGTACTGAGACATTTTCAGACACGGCACCTGGGTGGAGGGGTATTTAGCTGCAAATATTTCCTCTGTATGAAAATGGAGACTAAAACTTTCTGTTTTCATGCCTTTTTGCTGTCTAGCTTCTGTCTGCTACTGGGGGTATCTGAAAACCACACTGAAGTTGTAGTGAGACATTGGCTTCATGTCAGTCATCCTGGTCTGAGCTTGGAGTTTATTAAGAGCTAAGCAGGCTCTTCTTAACAACGGTCTTGAAAACCATGCTCCTTGTCCTCTCTCTCTGCCATTCTTGTTCACCTGTCCACCTCTGAGCAGAGTTATGGTAAGCACACTGAATCTATATGCTCTTTGTGTCTCTGTTCATCAGCATATGCTTCTCCCATAGTAATATAAAAGAAATATTAAGGGACGAAAAGAAGGAGTCTGAGAGAAATTTGACTTATTAAGAAATCCCTTTCAGTCTGTGGGGCTCCGCAAGGACCAGGGACATGGATGCATTCCTGAGCTGCAGAAGTAATTCCTGGTCTTGTGAGTTCTAAGAATCCTCTGAAGCCCAATATGGATCCCAAGCATACTAATAGGATTAGAAATAGCTTCTCCAATAAAAAAAATTACACAGCAGAACAGGGCCTGCAATAATGCATTTCTCTCTGAAATGCTGAAAGTATGCCATATTTACCTGGAAATGTGTATGTGAAGTTAAAACTATCCAGAAGACATCTATCTCCTTTTTTTTTTTAAGTTTTTTTCCCCCACTCTCAAAGTTTGTGCCACAAGCTCCCAATCTTGCTTCTCTCCTCTCTCCTGCTTTCCTCCACTGCCTTTCCTTTATGACCTTTTTTGGCGACGCCCCTTGATTTATGATCATTTGTGCGACGGCACCGCTCTGCTCCATGGCAGTTTATGTCATCCTGGTCTTGTCATAAATGACTACCATAAAGTGAGGTAAAATATCATAAACCATTAGTGAGTCCCTGACACTCAGGGTTCTTCCGCAGCAGCCCTGACAGGAACCAACCATAGAAAAACAGATTCAGCCTTTTGAAGGGAGCAGCATTCGACACTAAAATTTTTATAAGTGGAAACCACAAAGATTCACTAAACCCTTTCTGTGTGCCAGTCACTGAGGAGAGCTTATTGTATACATGACATCTAAACCCTTGTTGCTTCTCTCAACAGAAAAGCTGTGATTAACTCCATTGTACAGATGGGCAAACTGAGGCATGGCGAATCTCAACCCAACCAGTACATGGTTGGGCTTTGATACAGTCCTCACGGTCAGTGTAGTTCTGTGCTCTTAACTCTCAAGTGCTGCACAGGCTGAGTTCCATCGTTTACAGATAAGGGGTGGTGCTGGAGATAAAGCGTAGTTTAGCATTAGTGAGCTGCTGCGTTACATATCACCAGAGAGATGGATGGGTCTACTCACCCCAGAATGGGAACTTACGATAGACCAGAGTCAAGACACCACCAATGAGTTTTATTGTTGAACCAATGAGTTTTATTGGGTTATTGACGGCAATATGGGTGAGGGGTTATTTATAGGCGCAGAAATGTCTCAAAGGCAGCTGTATCACCAAAGCCCACCCGAGCGTGAGTGACAGCTCATGAAAGCTTGGAGACACGGAGGGAACCGCACAGCCTGCAGGCAGCTTGAAAGATTGGAGAGTGTCTCCTCCAAACAGCTCTGCTGGTCTCAGTCTCTTGCCACTTCCTCCTGCTTATTAAATTTTGGAAGTGTATATCTGGTCAGTTTCAGGGACTTCCTGAAGCCACTCAATTGTTTTCTACCAGAGTCTTAACAAGCCTCCCATTAGAACCTCCTGACTCTTAACCAGGATCCCAGCAGGACGGATTGCAGTGATTTAGGAAGTTGTTAACAGGCAGCTTCCAGGGTTCGTGACTTGTTACCATCTTCATCCTTTAAGATCATAATCCCCTTCCACACTCCCTGGAGTACCCTCATTGTTGTGCACGTGTGCTCTGATATCACTCTGCTGTCAGTCCATACTTTGTGTAGCAATATGTCCATCCTAGTTTCATTTCTGTTACTATATAATATCCTGACCTCCCCCTCAAAAAAAAAAAACCCCAAAACAAACAAACAAAAAACAGCTTAGGGGAAAAAGGGTTCCAGCAAGAGCTTGAAGTAGCCACTCACATCATATCCAGAGCCAAGAGCGGAGAGAGTTGAATGTTTGGATACCCACTTGCTTGCCTGTACTCACCTTGATTTCTCACTCTTACACAGTTCAGGACCCCCTCCCCACCTAGGAAATGGTGGGCTGAGTCTTCCTACATCAATAAATTAGTTAAGACAACTTCCCCACAGATAGGTTCACAGGCCAACTAGATGCACAGAATCCCTCCTTAAGCCTCTCTTTCCAGGTGATTCTACACTGTGTCAAATCGACAATCAAAGCAAACCATCACACCGGGTCCTCAGCTACTCACCAGCTCACTCCTGACTCTGCCCTTTGGTGTCTCAGTCTTGCTTGCACCACCTCCAGCCTGCAGCCCTGGATTTGTGCTTCTTCAGTGCATCTGTCTGTCCTTTCTGAAGAGGGCACTTGTCTTAGTCACCATTCTGCTGCTGTGAAGAGACACCATGACCAAGGCAAGTCTTATAAAGGAAAGTATTTCACTGGAGGGTGGCTTACAGTTTCAGAAGCTTAGTGCATTTTCATCATGGTGGGAAGGATGGCACAAGCATGGTGCTGGAACAGTAGCTGAGAGCTACATCCCCCTCAGCAAGACAGAGAAAGGAGGAGGACAGAGGGAAGGAGGAGGAGGGAGAGAGGGAAGATGAGAGAGAGTCTGGGCCTGGCTTGGGCTTTTGAAGCCCCAAACCCCACCCCCAGTGACACATTTCCTCCACAAGGCCACACCTACCTTACCTCTCTGATGCTCTCAGAGTTCACTTTCTGGTGACTAAGGAGTCAAATATATGAGCCTATGAGGGCCATTCTTATTCAAACCCCCAAGTCACTCATTCTTCTGAAGGTGGGTGCTATTACCTGCCTTCTGCTGCTGGGGACCTATTTGGACAGACATTCTCCTCCACACCTTTTCCATGTTTCAGAATCAGAAGAAGCATTCAGAAAAAATGTCAGCTGGTGCTGGGAGGGGTTTGGCTGGTCCTGTGTATCATGTCATTAGCTTTGTCTCACACTTTCTGTCTCTCTCTTGCCTCCTTTCTCTGTGCACCTCTGACCCTTGGCTTTGAGTCATGGGAATCAGATTATTACCATCTCATTTCAGGGCAATGGGCACAGACCAAAGAAGCATTTCCACCCAGGCTTAGCTGGATGGGTCAGTGAGTTTTTGGATAATTCAGGAGCATGAGTGACATGAAGGCAGCTACACCACCAAAAGGGCCCATCCCAGAGTGGCCAGGGATTCCTGAAAGCTCCCAGGAGCTCCCTGCCTGATTGTTGGTATCCTTAAAGAAGGAAGACTCTGTCTTTCTCCCATTGGTTTTCACTTTTACAGACCCCTGGGCCTCCTGTCAATTTCATTAGCTCCATTAGATTCCTGAGTCTTATGAGTGTCCCCCTCCTTCCTCCATGAGGGAATGTTTCAATTTGGGTAGAACAATTACACAACAGACTGGGATATTTTCTATGCAGAACCTTCTTCATACCCAAATGTTTTGTCTCTCTGTCTGTTCCCTGGCCCCAGCTTCTCATCTATACTAGCCTGTCTTGTCTATCTCTTGGTTTTTATTTTCACACCACTCTATCACTGTAACGCTTTCCTTCTGAGCTTGTGCCATTCTGCTTCCTATGAGGTAGTGAGCTCCATGGGGGACAGGACCAAACCTGTCAGGTCTATGGACGCATTCCTAGTAATCGGCACAAGGCCCAGCTTGGCGACTTAATAGACATTTGTCCAAAGGATGCTAGACTTGCTTTCAGGGCCTGGGAGGACAGACGTAGATCATCTTTCATTACACATGTTAGAGCATGCACACGCTCAACTATTGACCTGACAGGGCTGTTAATTTAACACACAGTGGTTGACTGAATTATGGCCACCCTCAGAAAACCTTGGCTCACAAGACTGACAGTGAGCTGTACTCAACTTGCAGGACTGACGGTGGAGGGGTGATGAAGACGGGGGCGATGACCAGGAGTCAAATTAGGACAGCAGTGCCTGGGCTCATTAAGAGACATGTTGGAGCTGCTTGATTATAAAAAGAAACTGGAAAATAGAAGACAGGAGGAAACAGAATCAGTACGTTTCTATTTTTGCCCCCTCATCTACGGTCTTTTCCAAAAATCTCTCTTGGTTTCCTCTATCACATCCACAGTGAAGTGTAAATTATAGTTTGCAATATAAATGGCCATTTCCAGCAAATTTTAGCAAGGAACAAAATTTTTATCTGAGACTGAAATTTGGCATTCTTTCACCCCTTCATGCTGGGAACATTTCTTTTTCTTTCTTTCTTTCTTTTTCTTTTTTTCTTTCTTTCTTTTTTTTTTTTTTTTTTTTTGGTCTTTACACACTGTGATGAGACATAAATCCAGTTGCTATTATCTGTAGCCAACCCTACACTCAGCTAAAGAAATGGACTGGGAAAACGGGAATGTCTCCAAGGGAGGGCTGGCCCTTGCCATCCGAGCGTGTAGCCAGGTGGAAGCAAACCAGGGTCCTGTGGACATGACATGCTGAACACAAATGGTGCTCACTTCTAATCCCTTCCTCTCCTTGACAATTTCGTTCTGCCCTGGCACCTCCAGCTAATGTCACTGCCATCCACAGGGAAGCCCTGCACACCCTATTGCTGAGATAGGACTGACCTCTGTTTAGAAGGCTGGCAGTTGAAAAGCGTATGGAGGCTTCCAGAGGGGAGTCAGGGATGGCTGGCTCACCACACAGTGTGGGTCAGTTCGTTTCCTTGTTGTTGTTCTGTTTCTGATGTACTGATGGTTGGGTCCTTGGGCTCACAACTTGAGTGTGGCAAATGGTCTAACTACCGAATTACACCACCTACCCTACCATGGCAAGGTATTCAGCTTTCCTAGACCCTGGCACCATATGCTAGTGAAGGATGAAAGTACCCTGCCCCCATCCCAAGCACAGTTTAGGGGACACCCTGCTGCTTTAGCTGAAGCTGATTGGAGGGTTTTAACAAATTTTCTCAGTGGTCTCCAGGCTAAGTTTCTGTATTTGTGGCCAGGAAAGCACTGGCAGGGACAAAAACTTTTATCTTAGTGCTTTATTGCTATGAAGGGACCCCTTGTCCATGGCAACTCTTATAAAGGAGAACCCTGAAGTAGGCATGGCTTACAGTTCAAAGGTTTAGTCCATTATCACCATGGCAGATGGCATGCAGGCAGGCATGATGCTGGAGAAGGAGCTGAGGGTTCTACATCTTGATCCGAAGGATGCAGGAGGAGACTGGGCATAGCTTGAGTATAGGAGACCTCAAAGTCCAACCCCACAGTGGCACATTTCCTCCAACAAGGCCACACCTCCTTAGAGTAGCACTCGTTATGGGGGCCATTCCTACCGAACCATCCCACCTTTGATGCTCTTGTGTGGGAACGGAGACACACAAGAGCACACTTTGCATGCTAGTCCCCTTCACACTGCTTTGCACGTGTTCCCTCTTCGTAACCACAGGGAAGGGAGCACCAGCGCTACAGTGAGGTCTAGTTGATGGGGAAACTGTCATGAGTCCAGGGGCCACTCAGGGTTGCCCCTGGTAGCCCTGGAGATTTGAAACCTCCAAGGGGACGACCAAACAAATCTCTCCACCCTGATGCATCCGTTTTCCCCCGCCGCAATGGCTTCCTGCTTCTCCTTTACAATCGCTTAGTGTAGAAATAGAGACTAAAATTTCTAGTTAGTGATTATACTGCAAAACGGCATTAGCAATGTGGGACAGCCACCCAGTTTAGAGGGTTCCGTTTGGGATATTTGGATGTGGAATTTACATGGAGTTGGTGACATTCACTTTGTGGTGGTGGAAGAGATGAGGGGGGGTATTGTTTCAGGTAGTTAAAGCAGGTTGACCAGGGGGCCCTGTATCTGTCAGTGAGAGAGGAGAGGTGGTTCAGGAGTAAATGCTGGGGTTGGAGTAACATACATTGTTTTAGATGTGAGCTGTGATCCAGGAGACACTGGAAACCACACTGGAGGTTTGCGTACCCATGAGCTAAGATATCCCTTCATAGGCAGCTCCCCTGACACAGCAGAGACTTCCGTGTTTACCAGTGTTTAAGGAGTCTCTGCTGCACGTGTGTATCGGGGCCTGTCCCCGGTGATGGATGGAGCATTCTGACTTTCCTGTTATAAGGATTTGCCAAGTGGCAGGACACACAGGAGCACAGATAGGAATATTCTGCCCATTGCAGGACAGCAGGCTTCTTCAGGCCTAGGACTGCCAGCAGTTGGGGCCAGACATCTATCAGTTTGCCTTCCCCAGGCACTGCAAGTTCCCCAGTTAAGTAGCCGCTGCCTACAAGATGCCAGTCTCATCCTCTGGGCCTGGAGACAAAACGCTGTCTCCTAACATTGCCAACTGTTCTTTAGGGCTAAAACTATGAGAACGGCTAACAGTTCTTGGAGCCGATTGCGGACCTCAAGGCTGCTGATGCTTTGAAGTAGTCAGCCATTTGAGGTGCCCAGTATCCAGCGTGTACCATCTACATTCCACATGTGTTTGACGGCTGAATGAAAAATTCTGCTAAGGTGGAGGCTGGAGAAATTACCCTTAAACAGCTGTTGTCGATTCAATGTAAAATGTCCCTCACAGGTCACATGCTTGAACATTTGGTCTTCAGCTAGGAGGTGGGGCTCAGTAGAAGGAAGTAGATTTCTGGGTCCAACTCCATGTCTGCCATGAGCTCTCTCTCTTTTGGTCCACAGGGACAAGGAGAGGAGCTGTGTTGCCAACACTCACTGTCTCCCAGAGTCACCCCCACCATGGCCAAGCCTTTCTCACCATGGACACAAGGGACTGTAAACCACCTTAAACTTTTACTCCTTCAGCTTGTTTCTGTCATGTCGTCTGTCACAGTGACAATAAACAAACCTGACATTGGCGGCAGTGTTAGAGCTGCTGAGTGAGGGAGCAGGAGCTAAGCCATTGCGGGTGAAGAGCATAGACTACAGGGGCTGAGTAGGACTCTTGGGGTCCCGGATTATCTTGGCCTCTATATAGTGCCAGGTCATGAGAGGCGCTGAGAAGTGGGGAGCAAATATGAGAGAGAAGATTGAGACTGGATCATGGAGATACTTTCACATCCCCCTAGGTGATACTAACCATATTTAATGGGCACAGCGGGGCTAGAGAGGTGGCTCACAGGTTAAGACCATGTCTGTCTCTTCCAGAGGACCCAGGTTCAGTTCTCAGCATTTCTAGTGGATACCTCACAACGGCCTGTAACTCCAATGCCAGTGGGACTTGACGCCCCCTTCTGGATTCCATTAGCATTGCACTGATGTGCGCGAGCCTACACAAACTACACATAATTCTTAAAAGTAAAAAATAGCATCTTAAAACATATAAAATAAGCACAATGACCAAACATAGAATGAACAAGAATGGTGCTCCTCGCATACAACCTGGACTCAGGATCTTTCTTTCTGGGACAATGTGAGTTCCTTGTTCCTTAAAAAAGAAAATGGTTAAACAGTCATATAAAAATAAGACATAAGGGTTTGGAAAAATAAATATAGAGTTAAATGAAATGAATAAAACAATCAGCCATTTCTCTCAAGCAGAGACTACCATATTAAGCTGTTCTGTTTCTATTCCTATCTCTGTTTATCACACAGGCAAGCTGGGGCCAGGCTGTGACTCCAGTTTGAAGTCTGGAAGAGCTTGGCTTGCCCTCTTATGCTGTACGTGGACCATCACATATGCAAAGTGCAGGGACCCAGAAGCATTTTCGTTAGGCTTTGTTGAGTCTGCAGTGTTCTCACATGCTTTCTCCATGGTTCAGCCTCAATCTTCTCTCTCAGGCTTGCTCTCCACTTCTGGCTGCCTCTCACAGCATGAGAACACTCGGAGGGTAAGATGGACACTGTGACCCTGAGAGTCCCGCCCTGTCTCTCTGATCTTTGCTTACCACTGCCTCTTCTTCCGCAATGCCTTAGCGCCCACCTCCTTACCCTGCAGCTCTAACATCACCTCCACTGACCAGGGGCCTGGACCCCACTGCAAACACGATGCTCATTTGTATGTCAGATATACCTGTATGCACATTATATAAATGTTTTGGTAATTTTGCACTTGAAAAAGAAGCTTTGTACTGTGGCATTCTGGAATTTGAAACGTTACAAGTTTGGGATTTTAGATTGTTGAGTTAAAGATGCTGAAGGTTAAGGAGAAAAAAAGTAAAAACGCCTAGAAATTATTTTCTTTTCATTCTTATGTGATCTTGAAAAGAGAGGTCCCAAGTTCATGCTTATGTTGAGTTACACATTTGAAAAGTTATTATGTACTCTGTACTGATGGTTTCTGTTTTGTATTATATTGCTGCAGACAATAAAACTCAATGGCTTTTCTGAAGGCCCGGAAGGATGGAAGAGGGATCTATCAACACTGAGATAATACACTCTATCTTGTCTGCCATGGTCATCCTTCTGATCTTGTTCAGCCTTCCCCTCTCACCTTCTATCTCTCCACCTTTCTGCATCTCTTCTCATTTCTTTCCAAGATGTACAGCTTACTTAGTTCTGCCTTCTCTTTGATCTATTATGGCTGTTCCCCATCCCTGTAGTATTTTCTTTTTATTTCTTCTTTCTTTTCTTTTCTTTTTTTTTTCTGTCCTGGGGATTAAACCTGGGACTTCTCATAGGCTGGGCATAAACTGTTTTCGGTTTCATTTTGTGTAAACGTGTGTGCTCATGTGTAGAAGGCATGCACGTGTACAGGTCTGCATGGGTGTCTCTGCACGTGGAGGTTGAGGTCAACTTCAGGTGTCATTTCTCTGGACACTGTCACCTCACTGTCGTCACCTTGTTTGTTGCTGTTGTTTTAAAGTTTGAGATTATAATTGTATCATTTGCCCTTCCTTTTCTTTCCCCTGAGCCCTCTAGATACCCTTCCTTGTTCTCTTTCAAATTCATGGCTTCTTTTTATTGTTCTTGTTACATATTGTGTGTTCTTAAATATATAAACATAACTGTATAACTAACTATATAAATATCACCTTCTCAGTCTATATAATGGTATGTGTATGTTTTCACAGCTGACCATTTGGTACTGGAGAACCAATTGGTGTGTTCTTTCATTTCAGCATTCTTTAGTTGCCTGTAGATTTTTCTTTTTGTTTTGTCTAGGGTTGAGGCCTTGTGGGGTTTCCCTTCCATGTTAGCATGTCCACTGATGTTGTCCTTGTTCATGTCATGTTTAGGCAGAAATGTCAGCGAGACTTTGTGGCCGTAGCTTCTAACATTAGTATGCGACAAAGATCTCACAGCAAACTCCTCAGTCCTCTAGCTCTCAGAATATTTCTGTCCCCCTTTTCTAAAATGATATCTGAGCCTTAGGCACAGGAGTCCTGGTGTAGGTGTGACTCCCGAGCCTGGACACTACAACTCTGCATTTTGATTAGTTGTGGTTTCCTCAGTGGTCTCTTCTGTAAAAGGAGGTTTTCTTGACACGGGGAGAGAACTACACTTATCTGCGGGGACAAGGACAGATACTTAGAATGTAGTTAGAGATTATGCTTATTTAGTAAAATGTTGGTTGTAGGTTCTCCTTCAAGACTCATGACTTCACTAGTCATGGGCACTTGTCTAGGTTTCCAGCACCAGGCACAGTTTTCCTCTTGCTGAACATGGCCTTTAAGTGCAGTTGTTGAGCTGTTGGTTACCACTAATGTATGCATGCCACGACTGTACCCCTAGGGTCATCTTGCCATGCTGGTCATTGTTGTGGTCCATAGGTGTCATAGCTGAGTCGCACTGTTGATTGCTTCCCTCCTAGGAAAGTGTGCATGGTACTTTCTGGTACAATGAAAGCTGAGGAGGAGGGTAAAAAGTAATTTCCAGCTCAGGGGCCTCTGAGCCTGCGCCTGAAGTGCATGATGTCATTAGCAATAGGAACTCCCTCCCCAGCCCCCAGGGGAGACCAGAAGCTATGCAATAGCCTATCATGTTTTGAGAATCTTTTGGACAGCTCTGACCAATAACTCAAAAGAAGGCTTTTTGTGCCTGGGCTTTTTTTTCTTTTTTTTTTTTTTTTCTTTTTCTCTTTCTTTCTTTCTTTCTTTCTTTCTTTCTTTCTTTCTTTCTTTCTTGGGTTGTTGTTGTTTTTAGATGGTCTTTGGTGCTCGGAGGAAGCATTGTCAACCCCCATGGGAAATTTTCATTTAAACTATATATGTATATTTATATACCAATTTACATGCATTAAAGGCATTTCTATGTGGACAGTTAATAGTGTTTTTGAGACAGTATCACTCGCTTGCCTGAATTTACTGACCCATCCGGGCTGGCTGGCCTATGAGCTCTAAGGATTCTCCTGTCTCTGCCTCCCCAGCAGATTGTTATAGGTACACATTGTAATGGTTGCAGCTCTGAAGGGAAAGGCTTCCCCTACAGAGGTTCTGCTCCAGCTGCCCAGAAGTTTCCCCAATGCCAGTGTAACGGCTCTGCTCCAGCGGGGGTAGGGTGGGGGTTTGGAGCTGGAGGTGGTTACCCCAGAGAAAGAGTTACAATTCTGCTCAGAAAAATACCCTGTCAGTTAGGAGCCAAGAAATACCACAAAGTCACAGCACACAAGAAACCTCACGCAGAGGTTTACTGGGAGGGAAGAACACAGGACAGTGGAAGCAGCAGAGAGTGGGCTTTATATAGGGTTTCTCGGGGGTGCTTTCCAGTGGCCTAGCATTGGAGGGATTATGTGGCCTGGCTTTTGGGGTTGGTGCATTTTTGTTTGTTTTTGTTGTTTTGTAAGGTGGGGCCTCACCCTTCTCCTCCTAGGGACACAGTTACAGCCCTTAGAAAACAACCTTCAGGGTTGTTAGGGAAGTCTGAGGACCAGCCTGGCTGCTGGAGCTCCTCAGGCAGGGACCTGGCTACTTTCATGCCCTGAGAGTTTGCAAAGTGTGTGAAGTTTACAAAGGGAGAGCCAGCCCCTGACACAACCATAGCCCCTGCTATGGTTGTAGACAGGAGCCTGACATGACTGCCCTCTGAGAGGCTCCACCCAGCAGTGGATCGAAACAGATGCTGAGACCGGCAGCCAGACATTGGGTGGAGCTGGGGCGGACCTTGTGGAAGAGCTGGTAGAAAGACAGAGGGACCTGGAGGGTACAATAATTCCATAGAAGACCAACAGAATCAACTAACCTAGGCTCACGGGGGCTCACAGAGACTGAACTACCAGCCAAAGAGCAGGCATGGACTGGGCCTAGGCCCCCTACACATATGTAGCTGATGTGCAGCGTTGTATTCATGAGGGTTCACTATCAACTGGAGTAGGGGCTGCTTCTGACATGCACCCCATTGCCTGCTTTTGAATCACTTTCTCCTTGCTGGGCTCAGTGGAAGAGTCTTGTGGGACTTGATGTGCTGGGGTTGGCTGGTATGGGGTAGGGGGAGTGGGTGGCTCTCTTTTCCTGAGGAGAAAAGGGGGGGAAGCGGGGAAGAAGGTGGGAGGGTGAGATGAGGAGGAAAGGAGGGAGGGGGCTGTGATATGGAGGTAAAGTGAATAAATAAATTAATCAATGAGGAAAAAAAAAAGGGAGCCCACTGCAGGGAAAACCTTCCCTGCTCCTGTGCCTCGAGTTGGTAGGAACAGCCAACACACATCACCATACCCAAAACAGCCACAACAGCAGTAGCAACAACAACAATGAACCATGAGTTTAGTTTTGGAGATTGAACTGGTCCTCATGTTAGCATCCTTTTCTAGAGGAGCCATCTCAGGTCCAGTTTTCTTAAGCAAACAGTCTTCTAGTAAGTCTTCTAGTTTTGTTGTTTGATACGAGACTTTCAAAGTCTTTATATCTTTTTTTAGCTTTTTTATTTTTTATTAATTACACTTTATTCATTTTGTATCCCCCATAAGCCCCTACCTCCTCCCCTCCCGATCCTACCCTCCCTCCCGTTTCTGCATCCATGCCCCTCCCCAAGTCCACTGATAGGGGAGGTTCTCCTCTCCTTTCTGATCTTAGTCTATCAGTTCTTGTCAAAAGTGGCTGCATTGTCCTCTTCTATGGCCTGGTAGGGCTGCTCCCCCCTCAGGGGGAGGTGATCAAAGAGCAGGCCAATCAGATTATGTCAGAGGCAGTCCCTCTTCCCATTAGTAGGTAACCCACTTGGACACTGACCTGCCATGGGCTACATCTGTGCAGCGGTTCTAGGTTATCTCCATGAATAGTCCTTGGTTGGAATACGAGTCTCTGGGAAGTTCCCTGTGTTCAAATTTTCTTGTTCTGTTGCTCTCCTTGTGGAGTTTCTGTCCTCTCCAGCTCTTACTATTTCCCACTTCTTACATAAAATTTCCATTCACTCTGCCCAACAGTTGGCCATCAGGCCCAGCATCTGCTTTGATAGTCTGATGGACATCAAAAGAAGAAGAAAACAGGAAACAACCTAGCAACCTGCTACAGAGGGCCTCTGAAAGCCAGAAGAAGAAAACAGGAAACAAACTAGGAACCTACCACAGAGGGCCTCTGAAAGCCTCTGCCCGACAGACTATCAAAGTCTTTATATCTTAATGCAGGACTTACTTAACAATATTTAAAGCCAATATGAAAAGACTGTCTTGTGTCAGTATATCTGTCCTAGATGCCTGGGTTGACTAAAGGCATTTTGAACTTGTGCCCAGACTGAATAGATGGCTGTAGAAAGGAGAGGAGGGCACGGTGCTGGGAGCTCAGAAGCTAAAACAATCTCCAAAAAGCTAGAAAGTGCAGCCAGTCTGTAGACACACCAGCAGCTGTGTGTGTCATTCCCAGGCTACAGCAGGAGGTGAGAAGGGAGGATGCCAGTTTTGGAGGAACTACTGTAGTATTCCCAGGGTCCCCGAGTGACACATTGAATGTCTGTCGTTGGTGTGGATGAGGGTCAGCCTGTTTCCCTTGCTTCTTTCTGACCTTATTGTCAACCTTTAACATCTGATAAACACCCCCATTGTGACATCAGCGTTTCTCTTTAAGTGTGGGGGAGAGTAGGGAGAGAAGTTAGTTCACCTTGAGGCAAACACATGTTCCCTGAGGGGAGAGTTAATCTGTTCAAAGAACCAGATCTCTCTGGGCAGCTAGCAGGCCACAGGAGAAAGGCAGCTGGCAGGGTGTGGGAATCTGAGCTGATTCACAGGTTCAGAGACGGGGCTCTTCATGGCCAAGTGAGAAACTCAGGTGTCCATAAGACTGGGCCAAAACAGGAAAATGTGTGAGATTGAGCCCTGGAGGCAGAGCCTGGGCCCAATCCATCTCCACATGCCAGCCTCCACCCAGGGTCTTCCATGTAATAACCAGTCAATAAATTTTGAGTGGACGAACAACCTCATTCATTCCTACAGCTTACCCCGTGTACTTTTTAAGGAGGACACAAAAATTTGTTGTAGCCCGAATATAGGTTTTCTTCCTCAAAGAGCTTATTGATAAAGGACAACTACTGATTTCTTCAGAGAGATAGATGACAGAGCAGGCCTCAGTCCTATATTTCAAACTTCTGTCAAACTTTTCTTTCTTCTTCTTCTTCTTCTTCTTCTTTTCTTTTTTCTTTCTTTTTTTTTTTTTTGAAAAAAACTCTGTCCACCAGCCCCTGTATCATTTTTCAAATTTCACGTCATCCTTTTTCAGCTGGTACCCATCCATCATTTTAGGCAGTGAGTATCCATCACAATGGAGCTAAATAATTTTCGAAGCTGTCAGAGACTGGACACAAAGAAGGCCCCATTTCACTGGAACCCTGATGTCTGGGACTGGTGGTGAGGGCCTGTGGGGTGAGGGACTGAGGTGTCCTGGGAGCATTTTGCAAGTGAGTTTCCAACAGAACAAAGGAAAGAGACATTCTGGAAGTCAGACCCTATCTCTTGTCATAAAAGCCCACAGAAACTGCCACAGTCATAGCTACATGGGTTTATTTGCAGGGCTGGGGTTAATATAAAAAGAAAACTCTAGACATAGCTATGATTATAGGAAATCTGCTTTCTAATGACAATATTTCCTATAATCATAGCTATGTCTAGAGTTTTCCTCAAGAGTGAATCATGCATACTTGTAAAATACAGGAAGAAGATAAAAATCACACCATATACCACTATGCACAATAACTGGGTAAATCTTATTTTTGGAGCATTTTTCCTTTGTCCACATGCACACACAAACACATTACATATGAATATATATATATATATACACACACACACACACACACACACACATATTTCTGTACATGAATGTGTGCCTAAACTATAATTTTTCCCTAGAATTGGTGTTACATTGTTTATGAAGTCTTGTAGCCTGCTTTTTTCAGTACATTATAACTTAAAAATTTTCCTATTCTGTCAAGCACTTGGTGAAACATGACTTTTTTCAGACTACATTGTGTCTGATTTCATAGATGTACCATAATTTATTTATCTGTTGTTAGCCTCACTGATTGTTCTGCCTCTTTGCAATGTGGTATTTTATTTATTGCATTGTTTCTGTCTTTTAGCGATTCTGTTTATCATCTATATAATTCTCTAGAATCATAATCTTATCTTTTTATTAGAATGTCAAAGATAGGTAAATGGATTCATTTTTTTTTACAGCTCACAAAGATTCAACCTATGAGAAGCTTTTTGGTTGTCTCCTAAATCAGCAGAAGTGATTATCTATGTCCCTGTTTATTATATAGATTAAATCCTGCCAATTAGATGAGCATGTATGTATTTCTTTCCTGTTTGGCAATTTGTTGGGAGCTGATGTACAGCACCTCAGTTTGGAGCAGAGGAGATGGTGAACACGCCCGAGATGGAGATAGAAGGCTTCCTTAAGACAGGAGAAAATGATGGCGTCATTCTGGCCAGCTTGGAATCCCAGGTCTGTCCTCCTCTTGTTGGTTTACTCTGAGCATTCCTCCTGAGGGCCTCAGCTTCCTCATGGATGGACTTGGAGGGGGAGAGCACTTCCCAAGAGCACAGGACAGTGTGAAGGAGGATGTGTAGGCCTGAGCGCATCAGGTATTTACCATAGGGTGTGAAGGGCACTCTTACTGCTATTCTTCTTTAAACTCATTTGTACTGTGAGGCAAGTCAATGTTTTCTTCTAGGAATAAGGTCGTGTTTTGCCTTACCTGATCAGGTAGTTTAGGAGCACACACACACACACACACACACACACACACACACACACACAGTAATGTCAAGACTAATTTTATGTCAACATTTTGGGATGTAAATTGTACTTCATAAATTTGATGTCATCCATGGTACCATGAAGCTGGGAATAGTGTTTTATAATCATAGCCATTCAGGTTGCTGAGTCAGGAGAAAGGCAAGTTCAAGGCTAGCCCCTAGCTCAATAAATCAGTAAATAAATAAATAAATAAATAAATAAATAAATAAATAAATAAATAGATAGATAGATAAATAAATAAATAAATAAATAAATAAATAAATAAATGAATAAATAAATAAATAAGAAATAGAAGGGTTTAGGATATAGCTCAATGGTAGAGTGTCTGTCTAACGTCCTGGACTCAGTCTCCAGGAAGAGGAAAAAATGTTATAGAAATACACAACTCCACAGTCATCACCCTCTCATCACTCTCCAGTGATCCTTTAGACCCACATGCAGGCATGCCACATTCCTGCTCGTCACTGACACCCACACTCTGCCTCTATCAGGGGAGATTGGCAATTTCTCAACCTTTTTGTGTAGGTGGGTACCACAGGTGTGATGCCTGAGTTCTTCCCTTGTTGATATGACCAACCACCTGATGCGAAACAGCTGGAGGGAGGAAGGTTTGTTTTGGCTAGTGTGAGGGGATAACCTGTCATGGTGAGAAAGCCATAACGGTGGGAGTGGGTCTTGGGTGTGGCAGCAAGAATGTGAGGGAGCTTACTCATGTCTGGGTAGATCTGGGAGAGAGGGAGGGAGAGAACAAGAGGGGAGAGAGAGAGAGAGAGAGAGAGAGAGAGAGAGAGAGAGAGAAATGAACAAACTAGTTCTGGTTGGAACAGGGTTCTCAAACCTACTTACCTCCACAATGCTGTACTTCCTCTAAAGATTCTATTGTCTCCTAAAACAGCATCACCACTAGCTGGGGACCAAGTCCTCAGCTACACCAGTGAGCCTGTAGGGTAGCTCACATCCAAGCACAATGGCATTTTGAGAGCTGTCTATGTGGGCTGTCTTTTTGTCAGCACTTTGTTCTTTTTTGTTGCTAAGTAGTATTCTTCGGTGTGGCCATCCCACATTGCTGCTCCCATTCATCAGTGGGTGGGCATTCATTGTTCCAGCTTTTTCAGGGGTTATCTATGATGCTGAGTTAAACATTAAGTAAAGGCATTAAACACATGTGGGTGCACATTTCGCTTGCATATAGTCCCAAGAGTAGAACTGCAAAATTACATAGTGACTTATAGTTTGACTAAACAGGTTTTCAAATAGTTTTAAGTGACTGCATCATTTCATGTCGCACTAGCAGCTGTTCTGCATTATTGACCATGTTCCTGTCTTAATAGATGTTCCAAATACACACATTATTTTCAGATTAAGATTTTGTTTCATAGAAGCTAGAGTATCTAAAACATAACACAGCACACAGGCAACAGTAGATAGTTAAAGACTTGCTCCATCCAAGGCTCTAGTCACTTTTCGAGTCTCTGTCAGCTGACAATAATAACACGAAGTAATTGTTGATGCCTCCTGTCACAAATGACCAACAGGAACAATCAAGATTGATGATGTCTCATGACTTGTGAGTCTCTGAGTCAGGATTTAACAAAATCTGTGCAGTGCTGATTGCAAAGGTAAGAAAACGTGCTCTTTGGTTCATGAGATCACCCAGGTGAGAACAGTGCTTATCAATGAGTGGTTTTTACAGAGATGGATTTGTGTCTAGGGATAAAATCAAGTAAAATGCTTGCCCACGGCCCTGGATTCCACGTACACCACTGAAAGTAATGTGGAAGAGAGCAGTGGTGTGTATGTGTGTGTGTGTGTGTGTGTGTGTGTGTGTGTGTGTGTGCATGGGAAGGTTTGGAGGGAGTAAAGGGAAGGGAGAAATAGATGTAATCTCAAAATAAAAGTAAACATACAACTTCAATGAATATTTTAAATTTTTGTGTGCATGAGTGTTTTGCCTGCATATCTGTCGGTGTGCCACATGTATGTAATGGCATAGAGGCCAGAGAGGGCATCAGATCCTCTGGAACTGCAGTTATGGATGGTTGTGACCCTCCATGTGGGTGCTGGGATTTGAACTCAGGTCATCTGGAAGAGAAGCCAGTGTTCTTGCTGAGCCATCCCTCCAGTCCCCAAAATTTCTTTTCTTTTCTTTCTTTTCTTTTCTTTTCTTTTCTTTTCTTTTCTTTTCTTTTCTCTCTCCTCTTCTCTTCCTTTTCCTTTCTTCCTTCTTTCTTTTCTTTTTTGTTGTTTCTTTCTGTCCTTTTTTTTTTGTTTTTTTTGAGGCAGGGTTTCTCAGTGTAACAGCTCTGGCTGTTCTAGAACTGTGCTGTAAACCAGGCTGGTCTCTAACTCAACAAAGATCCATCTGCCTCTGCCTCCTGAGTACTGGGATTAAAGGTGTATGCTACCACTGCCTGGCCCAAAGTTGATTTTTAGTGGCTCCAGGAACATGCTTTCTTTTCTGTAACTACAGGCTGTTGTCCTCACCCACAGTAGATAAAAGAAGGGGTCACTATTTCCCTCTAAAAGTCAGAGAGTGTGCAACAGGAGTGAAGTTGGCTGCTGTTCTCTTTGCGAGGAAGCTCGGATGGCTGTGTGTTTTTACCACCTCTGCCCAAACCCCAGATCTACTTTCCCCCCCTCCTAAAGCTGTGTGTCTTTGTACACATTGGTCCACATCTCTGAGCCTCATTCATCATATGTCAGCCTATCAGTAAGTGTTTGAAACCTCTACTTCTATGTCTCCTGAGCTAATGAGGACTATCAGGCAAGATATAATGTCACAAGTTGACCTTCTGTGATCCATAATTTTCATCACTGTGTAGTTTCATCCTATACTTGTAGAGATGGGTTATAATTTGGGAGGCCTTTTTAAATTCACCCACTCCAGCTCTTAATTAAATGACAAAGAGATTTATTATATTATTAATAAGCTTTAGGCTCAGTAACTGGGCAGATATCCATTAATTCTAATCCTATATGCTAGTCTGGTTACTTCTCAGCCACCCAACCTGAGTTACTTGCCATATTGGTTCTGCGTGGGCTGTTTCTGCTCCATCAGGTTATTCCTTCTCATCATGTTTTTTTTTCCTCTACATCTTCTTCTTTGTTCTCCTTCTGTCTCCTTCTCTCTGTCACAGTCTGTACATGTTACCCCGAGACCAGGATGGGAAGTTCTGCCTACTTATCTCTTCTGTCCAGTTATTGGCTATCAGCAATCTTATTAACCAATCAGAGATAATTAGGGAGCAAAGTTTACACAACATTGATCAATGTACATAATGATGCTCACATCAGGATTGCAACAGATTTCAGGGTACAGAGATCAGCATCTGAATACACAGAGCACCAGACCAATCCTCAACACATACTCATATAAGGACCCCTAATGATGGACATGGTACTTTTGAATGCTATACCAGAATCTGCAGATCAAATGGCTTATGTGCTTCATAGTCCGAATTCTGAAAGTTCAAGATCAAAGGACAGACAGATTTTCTGTCTGTTGGAGGCCTGCTTCATGGTTTGCAGAAAGCCTTCCTTTTGTTGTGTCCTAGCATGGTGGAGAAAGCTCTATGGGATCTCTCTCGTGAACTCACCAGTCCCATTCATGAAGGTTCCATTTTTTGTGATAGTTAATGATTGTCAACTTGACAAGATCTAGAATTCCTAGGAGACAAATCTCTTTGAACATCTGTGAAGGGATTTGTAGATTAGGTTAACTGGGATGGGAAAAGCAACCCCAACTATGGGCAGCTTGGGTACTGGGCTAAATAAAAAGGAGAAAGTGAGTTGAGCACAAGCATTTATCTCTCTGCTCCCTGACTATGGACACAATGGGATCAATTGCCTCACATTCCTATCACCATGCCTTCCCCACACTGGTAAAATGTGTCCTCAAGGTGTGAGCCAGAAACAACCATTCTCTCCTTAGGTTGCTTTTGCCAGGTGTTTTGTCACACCAATGAGGAAAGTGACCAATACAATTCTAATGGCCCGTTCTGCTCCCTAAAGGGTCATGTCCTTGTACCTGGGCCTTTCAAGTTATGACTTCAGGGGATCATAAGCATCACAGTGTCACTATCGCTGCCATTTCACACCCAGTGTCACATTATTATCACTGCCACCTTCTCTCCTCCAAGTGGCTTATGAATAATCTGAGTTAACCAGCCTCTGAGGAACAGTCCCAATAGGGAGAAGGAAATTCTTGGGGCACATGCGTGGGACCTTTGTGTCAACCCATAGAACAGTAAGGAAAGGTGGGTGGAGATGAACAGCTTCTTTTGTGTAGTGGAAGGACAGGGATCACCCAGCTCATGGTTCCTATGAAGAGGGCCGGAGCAGTTGGCTGTTCAGAGCTGAGCATCTGAGCCTGAGTGGTTCCATCTATGTGACTGAGTTCCTGTTCCTCAATTCTCCAACTTCCTCTGACCCTGTGGCATCCCTTAGAGCTTCTGGGGGCATGAGGGAAGGCATCAATCTCCCCATCCCGCTTGGTAGTCCTCAGCCTTGGTGGTACACTGGAATCATTTGAGGGAACATGAAAAGACTGAGTCTCTGTGGTTGACTGTCATGACATGGCTGTCACAAATCATAAACCCACGGCAGCTGTGGATACCCTGCGTAAGACCCGCAGCCAGGGTAGAGGCCCACAGGCTCCACTCACTGACACTCCATTAGAAGCTGATAGCTGCTGAGGGATGAGGGGGCCACTGGGAGGTTTCCCACAATGCAGCCGATGGTCTCACACCTTTGCACATGGCAGCACTGACTGGACTGACTCAGTTATCAAAAAAAAAAGTCATTGAAGTTGAAATGGGGCACTTTGAGAAGATGAGAGGAGTTATTGGGACAAGTGAGAGTGGCTATGGTTGTTTTTATTGCATGCGTACATGAAATTCTCAAAACCAAAAGGAAATGGTTTAAGAGGCAGGGATTTCTGAGCTTTTTCTGTTATTTGTTTGTCTCCCTGACAGAATACTTAACAGGAACAGCTTATTAGGAAAATATCAGTGCACTGTGGTGGGGCTCATGGTGGCTGCAGTGTGGCAGGGACTCCTCATATTCTGAGGGAATCAGCAGACATAAATACTGTTTGCCCCAGAGGTTGAGTGACCTATGTTTGCTAGCGAGTCATGTGTCTCAAGTAGTTTACAATCTCCCCAGACAGCACATCCATTGAAAGCCAAGTGTTCAAACCCACGAACCTATGGGAAGGCTTCAGACTCAATGTGTAACACCCAGCCCCAGCGACTCTGGGTCAGCTGGTTTGAGGGAGACCTCATGGAGTTTTAAAGCTGGTCCATGATTCTGTGTGCCTCTCACGTGAAGCCACTGTCGTTTGTACCCCAGGTTACCATTCTGTCATCATCTGTGTTCTGCATGAGCTGGAGCTAGCATGCTCACACAAGTTTCTCAGATCCAATTTTCAAATGTTCAGACATCCATTACAGGGGTCAGCATGAGGACTCAGTGGGTAAAGGCACTTGCTGATGAGTCTGAGGACCTGAGTTCAATCCCTGGGACCCACATGGTGGAAGGGAAGAATTTATTCCCACAGACAGAGAGAAAGATGGATAGGTAGATGATGAATAGATAGATACATAGATAAATAATGTAATAAAGCCATTACTTTAAAAAAATGGGCTTATGGTTATATAAACATCTATTATGGAATATAATAAATAGTCAAATTTTAATTCTTTTTGATTATTTCTTGCCATTTTGCTGTGACCTATGCTGTTGAGGCTTAATCTGTTGCATCTTTGTGTTGCATGGCAACTCTACAATGCTGTATAAATGTGGCTTTTTGTCCATTTCTATGCTCAGTGATGTTGAGTTGGTGGCTCAAAAGTGTCCACGGTGAGAGTATTTATACCACAGACATTGGCAAACGTTACAAAACAAAAGTTTAAAATAAAAAAGAACTGTTCTAGATTTAATAAAATGTTGAAGAAATTATCGATTTAATAAACAAGAAATTATTAGACCATCCCTATGGGGGTGTGTGTCACACACACACTCATATATATTCACATAGACACTATTCTAACACACACACAAACCCACATTATATATACACAGAATTATACATATATATGCATACACATGCGCACACACATATACACACATGCCATCCTCACAATCACAATACATGTATGCATACAAACATAGGCACACATACATGTATATATATGCCAGCTCCCACAATCATATATGCATGCATGCATACACACATATATGCACACATACACACACACACACACACACACACACACATGCATATACATACCAGCCCTCCCCCAACAAAATAACTTTACATTATTCAGAAAACATAATCGGAAAAAAAAAAGTCAATTCACATTATTGGTGACTAAGTGAAATTCCAGCATTCATTTGTATCTTTCATTTTCCTGTTTACTGCAAACAAAAATATTAACCAATAATCATGTCCCAGCTACTTTCACTTACCAACTGTAACCATAGGTTGACTATGGATACAAGGTCTGGGAAGAAAATCAATGAAAGCATTATATGAGAATCAATGAAGGCTGCGGGATTTATACTAAAGAGATATTGTCTACTCTATGATGATTTGTAAATATCAGTAAAATTTATAACAACTCTGTGTGAGTGTGTATCCATCCATCACGCCCCAGCTTGCTGGGTATTGGCTGGGTGCCAGAGCACTGCTCTCTCCCTTTGCTGTTTCTTCAGTATATCTTAACTTCCCAACTCAGTGATCTACCCCATGAGTTTGAGGAGACTGTTGGCTCTCTGAAGGGTTCTGAAGGTGCAAATGGAATGTAGCTGGCATTACTAGCCTTTTTCTTAATTGCTAAAGAATTTCAGTTGTGAGAGTAGCTACTCTGGCCTCCAAACTCCCTTTGGCTATACTTGACTACTTAATGGGAAGAATACTGCCTCAAGAACAAATTCTGTGCAAACTGTTTCTTCCCATCGCTCTCTCTACGTGATCACATGTGTGTACACATGTGTACAGATGTTTAATATCATCCTCAGGTGTCACAACTCAGGTGTTATTTGCTTTGTTTTTGAGACAGGGTCTAAATGGGTCTAAAGCATGGTGATTAGGCTAAGATAACTAGCCAGCAAACCCCAGGGACCTGCCTGTCTCTACCTCCCAAGCTCTGGAATTACAAGTGTCCACACAATGCCTGACATTTTTTACGTGGGTGCTAGATGTTGAATTCAGGCCTTCATGCTTATGAGGCAAACCCTTTGCCAATATAGCCATTTTCCAGCCTTTCTTCATTTCTTCTGGCTCCATGGCCTGGAGTCCTTCCTCTGCACAATTCTCATTTTTCCTTCCCTTCTGTGAAGTGACAGATACATCAACTGAGACTCCAGCCCTAACTGAAATCTTTAAAGGAGACAATGAGGACTGCACACATCTTCCAAGGCTTAGGTTTCCTCGTATACCCACAAAGGCGTCATCCACTACTGACTAGCTAGTCATCTGAGTGTGGGCTATGGAGATGCTATCGCTTCTTCCAAGCTGGATGCATTTGCTCTGGAATGCAGCCACTGTAAACACATTGGATCCCAGGTCATGTGAAGCGGCCCACAAGGACGGTTTCTGCAGGCCCCCGTCCTCATACTCATGTACTCCTGCATGGGAAGTCATTCCAAAATTGGAATGTCTTAGGGTTAATATTGCTGTGAAGGGATGCCATGACCATGGCAGCTCTTAGAAAACACAATTGGGGCTGGCTTACAGTTTCAGAGGGTTGGTCCATTATCATTATGGTGGGGAGCATGACACCATGCTGGCAGACATGGTGCTGGAGAGGTAGCTGAGACGTCTACATTTGCAGGCAGCAGGAAGAGGGAACAACATTGGGCTTGGCTTGAACATCTGAAGCTGCAAAGCCCATCCCAAGTGACACACTTCCTCCAACAAGGCTGCACCCACTTCAATAAGGCCACACCTCCTAATAGACTCCCTATAGGTCTATGGAAGACATTTTCATTCAAATCACCACAGAAAAGCTTTAAACAGTGACTAATATGAAACAGCCCTCTGGATGGAACTGTGTACAGGGAGGGCTCCATTCCATTCCATGTAACTGACCACCACAGCTCTTGAACTGAGGCTGGTGATCAGCTTGGAGTCTGCCGTGGCTGAGAACTGGGGCTTTCACCTTTTTCCCATGTGGTCTGAGATGACTTATGCTATGGTGGTTATGCTCCCAGAACCAATGCCTCAAGCTTGGATGGGACTACCTTACCACCTATGACCTAGACCCAAAGACAGATACACAGACAGACAGGCAACCTTACTCGCTCTGGACTCTGTTCTTTAAGGCAGACAAAAAGGTCCACTGTGGTTCAGATAGAGGTGCTATCAACTTCACATCTTGATGGAAGACTAGAAAGTTCTGGAAGAGCATGTCAGGTAAGATATATTACCACAACCCTTTTGTAGAAGTCACAATCTGTCACAGCTGGAAAGGAAGAGAGGAGTTCTTTTCAAAGCACTGTGCATTCTTGGCTGTGTGCTCTTTGTGGGGAAAGTAAAAAAGAGGGCCTCATGACTTGTCTAGAATTACAACATAAAAGGACTGAGCATCAGGGTTCCACTGAGATTAGCAGGCCACTGTGCTGTTTTCACTGACAGGAAAGCATCTGAAGAGTTAGTAACAACCCTTGTAATTTTCTAGACATCTACAGTTGTAAAACCATGGAAGACACCATTTAGAAGAACTCTAGAGAGAACTAGTGAAAGTACCACAGGGGAAGGAAGAATGAGAATTGTGCAGAGGAAGGACTCCAGGCCATTGCTTAACTTCAGCTGGGTGTGAGGCATGCTCTCCATGACCTCTGGAGTCTAGAAACAGTGGAGGTGGCTCCCTACCATCTCCCTGGGGTGGATCAAGGCACGGTTCATGAAAAAAGCAAATGCAAGTTCCCAGAGATGAGCAGAGCTTGTGCCAGGCAGTGGCATCCTTGCTGCCTGGCAGTATTTAAAGGGCTTTAGGTTTTACCTACAGCTGACAAGGTACCAGTGTTCAGCAGACCAGAGACTGAGAGGAGGGAGTTCTTTCCCAACCGTAATTTCAACAATTTCCTTTGTTTGGCTAGAGTAGCTCATGCAGCCATGAATTGGATTCTAGAAGGGGTCTTTTGTTTCCTGGAAACCATTCAGAACATAGGACCAGTCACACAGTCATGACACTGCTGGTTAGGAGGGAATTAGGTAAGACTGAGTCTTTTGCAGTAACTAGTTTGGTGTCATTTCTGATTGAAAAAGAAGTCACACAAGAGCAGGACACAACACTGGGGGCAGGCAAGCTTCCCATGACTTTCTAGAACTTTATGTTTAACATGTTTTCTTTCTCCTCTCCCTCTACATGCTATAAACACATAACCTCTCCTCTGCCTGTCCTAAATGTGTGGGACTTACATATGGGACTTGTATATCTCCTGAGTGGTAGAATTACAGACTTGGGCCACTATGTCGACTTTAAGAATGCTTTCTTGGTATTGGAAGACAGCATCATTTTGGATGAGTACATGGGCAACATTAGAACAATGTTTGTTAAACACGAAAACCTAGACAGAGATCCAGCATGAAGGAAGCTTTGGGCCATCTGGGACCCACAACACTTTAAGGCAAATTTACATGAGGTTGGAATTTTCTCACTAGAGGTTGGGGTCTTTGGAGGAGACAAGAACACACCGTGTGTTACCCGGGTACCATGGGACTGTGGCATTAACTGTCACCATCCATGACCATCAGTGCCTGTCCTTGTACTAAAATCTAGAGAAGTGAAGCAGGACGCCTTTTGAATGTCATTGATACTGAGACAAGGATTTAGGTACAAGAGGGCACTGGGAAAGGAAGACATCAGACTGGCAGGGGTGGGGGCAAAGACACGGGGCAGGAAAGATGAAAAGAACAGAGAGAGCATGAGGTATTTGACAAACGGTGAGCGTGCTCACTAGGGACTCCCATTCCCCACTGGGCATCTCATGGGTGGTGAACAGGGCCACACGGTAACTCTAACACATTTTCACGGCACTTAAAGATTCTCAGACAAATCCCATCTGTTAGGAGGTGACACCTCTCCTAAGGGCCCCAGACCCCTGTATATTCAGCTTACACCCTTGAGGGATCAATTGTCTCAGGGGGCTTATGGAAATCCTAGTATAAGAGGGTCCTGGTGGCTGCAGTTGGAACTTGTCATGGGAGCCATGTCACAAATGTTGGACTGGGAGTGTGGGTGGAACATCTTCAGTTTCTGCCACATTTTCCTGTCTTAATATTTACAGCTAGATTTAAGGGAGTGAGGGCTGTTTGTAAATTAGATGGCTTAAATAGGATCCACCAGGAATTATACTATATTTTGAAATGAAAAGGGGGATTAAAGTTTCTCCTATGGCCAATTCAGCCTAACTTCATGTGACAATATAGACCTGGCACTGTGGAGAGACACAGCCAAGTCCAACTGCTTGAGGAACCAAGGAAATTAAACACCACAGAGAGTGGCCAGGCAGCTACAGTAATTGATTATTTTAATCTTCTTTCCTTTGCACTCAATTAAACACCTATAGCTGTGGATTTCAAGGTAGCTAAGAGGTTAGCTAGTACTTTAAAAAAAGGGTCATGGATAACAGAACAAAAAGATCTCATGTCTCCAAAGAAGAATAGCCGATCCTGTGTGTACAATGCAAGGAAAGTGTGTGTGTGTGTGTGTGTGTGTGTGTGTGTGTGTGTGTGCCCGAGCACTCATCAGAAGGGGTACATACATGTTTCATCAGAAATGAAGACAGAGGGAAAATTGACAAATGGAACACTTAAACAATGTAAAAGAGATAGACAGCTCAGGCTGATGGTAGCCCTGAGCATTATTTTAAATCTATGACATTATGTGGTAGGAGGAAACTTTCAAAGGCAATGAAAAGTAAGGGATGAAGTTGAATCTCTATTCTTTTAGTTTCTGAATTTTCCACTTGTTAAAACAAAAACATAGTTTTTTTTTTTTTTAAATTTTTGGGGAAAGACAAAAAAGACGAAAAGATTTCGAATTTGATCTGCTTGAATATTTAGACTTCTGAAACTCAAGTTAGACAGGGTGATATAAAGTTATTTTCATGATGATTTGCTCTTCTCATGAAAATTATGCAAAGTCAGAAATTCTAAGCAAAGTTAAAGGTTGGCAGGGAAGCGACTTGAGCAGGAGGATGGGTAACTGGAGATATGCAAAGTGACTTTTCTGTTTTTGTGGGCAAATGACAAACAGGATCCATCCCTCAGGGGACGAGGAACTTCTAGGTATCTACCAGGAGCAGAAAACCCAGAATGGTGATAGACTCACTTATTCAGACACTCATGACTGGGGTGAGGAGAAGGCTCAGTCAGTGAAGGGTTTGCCGTATGAGCCCAAAGGCTGAACATGGATTCCCCAGGACCCAAGCATGAAGTAAGAAAGCTGGTGCAACAGAAGGACCCTGCAAGCCCATTGCTGGGGAGGTGGAGACAGGAGGATCTGGGCTCACTGGCCTCCAATCTCATCAAACTGATGAACTTCAAGTTCACTGAAATTCGATCTCAGGAAGTAAGATGGAAAAGTGACTGAGAGAAATGTCTGACATTGAACTCCTGGACACTCCCCCCCAACCCCAAACACACATATGCAAATGGAGATGAGCAAACACACACACACACACACACACACACACACACACACACACACTCATAGCAGTTTCAGCATAACAGCCACCCACGTGCCCACCAACAGGTGACTATACACATAGAATGTGTGAGCGCCCTACAGTGGAACGCTACTCGACCATAAAAAGCACAGTGCTCCAGTACAACGCTGTACTGTGTGTGATCTCTGAAAACCCTAAGAGAAAGAATCAGCCGGAAAGTCACGTACTGTGTGACTCCACTTCTATGGGAAGCTTAGAGCAGGTGGATCTGGAGACAGAGTCAGTTCAGGCAGTGATGCCAGAGGCTGGATGTGAGGGGAAGGGGCGTGGTTTGCTAATGAGCGGGGGATTTTGCCTGGGAGGGTGGCTGAAAGTGACTTGAACCCAGTGGATGTGCTTGTTGCACCTTCTGGATGTAGTCAACCCCTACAAATGGTGCGTTTAATTTTTGAAGTATTGTTTATGTGTGTGTGTGTCTGAGTACATGTGCATGCGTGTCTGCAGTGCTCACAGATTCCAGAAGAGGGCTCCAGACGCCCTGGAGCTGGAGCTACAAGTCATCATGACCTGCCTGCCCTATGTTAGGCGCTGGGAACTAGACACAGATCCTCTGTAGGAGCAGCGCTGCCTCCTGGTTCTGGGCCCTCCCTCCAGCCCCAGAACACTTTCAAATGCTTGGTTTTATTTCCTGTGAATCCCCTTTCCTGCAAAATAACCCACAGAAGGCAATCCTATAAAATTGCTGCTGCTCTTCAGAACTGACAAGGTCACCAGAAACAAGCAATTGTCACAGCCAGCAAGGTCCTGAGGGACATAACAACTAAATGTCACATGGCCTCCCACATTGTGTCAGGCAAAAGAAAGGCCCAGGTAAAAGCCACGGAATTCAGAATAAAATGTAAGGCAAAAGCATCAGTTCATCGGTTAGAATAAGTGTCACCTGTGGGTATGAGATGCCAAAGGAGGGGAACACAGAACACAGGGTGTGCCGAAGGCTCTACATTTCTCAAGCCTTTTATTAAATTTATTTATATCGCTATCATCTATCTATCTATCTATCTATCTATCTATCTATCTATCTATCTATCTATCATCTAGCATCTATTTGTATCTGTGAAGTTAGTGGACAACTTGCAGAAGTTAGTTTTCTCTGTCCACCATTTGTGTCTTGGGGACTAAACCCAAGTTGCCAGCCTTGATGGCAAGTTCCTTTATTCATTGGGCCAACTGTCTAGCCTTACGACAACAGCTTTTGTAGTCTTTTTCAATTTTTCTATAAATTGGAACTGCTCTAAAATTCATTCATTCATTCATTCACTCCTTTTTGAGACAAAGTCTCACTGTGTAGATCAGGTCTGGTTTGTACTTGTGTTGATCTTCCTGTCTCCACCTCCCAAGTGCTGAGATTGTAGGTATGTATCACTGCTCCTGGACATGTCAAAACTGTAAGACTTGACTATATGCTACATGGTCTTTCCTTGAACAGTTCTCTTCTTTAGTTTTTTGAGGCAGGATCTCTCACAGAACTGGAAACTTGCTGTTTTGGCTGCACTGACTGGCCAGCAAACCCTGGAATCTGCTTACCTATGCCTGCTCTTCAGCACTGAGGATGCGGACACACAGCTGTGCCTGACTCTTTGTCAGTGTTGGGGTATTTGAACACAGCTCCTCATGCTTTTCCAGTAATCACTTTACCCATGGGGCCATCTGTTCAGCTGCCTTTTTGTCATCTCATTTTTCTCCATGGTGAACACTTGGAGATAACCCTGGACAGCTGAAGACCAGCGTGGGCCTATGGCCAGGCATCATAGGATGAACAACACTTGTGGTTTTCAAACCTTTCCATCAGCTTCTGAAGCAGGGCCCTGTTCATCCTGACCTTCTGTACTGTACCCTTGACCTTCTGACCTGTACCTCAACCTTCTGTCCCGTTTTGCAGGGAATGAAATTGAGGCTTGGAAATGTGAAGTCAAACTCTTCCTGTAGGTGGCACAGTTTAGAAATGATGGATCTGGATAGAACCCGAGGCTGTATCAAAGTTTGAGCACTTGTCAGCACATCTGGCTCAGGCTGGAGAAGCTGTTGAATCAAATCAAGAAAGAGCGCAAAAACAGGTTGCTACCCGGAGGCTTATTCTGGAACATTCTTAGGTGCTTTTCTATCACCATCCTCAAGGATCTAAAGCCTACCTTCCACCCTGCAAGCCTCTCTCCCCTCTACCCCTGGTTTTCAAGTTTGATTTACTGATATCTCCTTGTCTAAATGATAAAATAGAGAAAGCTTTTACGAAGTAAGTTTATCATAGAAACGTAACCATCACATGTTCTGTGTAAAATGACTCTCTTTAAAAAAGAAAATCCGGGCAAATACATTGGAGTCATTAATTTGAATACTAAGTACAAGGTTCTGTTTAAAAAAACCCACAAGATGAACAAGAAATCATAACCGTGGCAAGGCGAAGGCATTCGTCAAAACCGTCTCTCCCGTAATCCGTTGAAGATGCTGCGGTGGCTGATTTAGTGTCCAACACCTGCGCATTACCTTTCTGGGGGACATATTTCATACAGCCTCGCATTATGGGCAGTTCCTGTCTCTGAAATGGATTGGGTTACAAAAGTTCATGGGGACTGTGTTGGTTGGAATTCAGATGCTGAGCGCACCCTCACAAAGCAGCTCTCAGATGCCTGTCCGGTACCTGGCTGTGGCAGCGAAGCAGTAAAGAGTCTTGAGGGGATACTTCGCTAGTCGAGTTTCGATGTGATGTGTGTAGATCACTGAAGGATGAATGAATCACTTCCTCAGTTCTCCCTGCTTGTCTTTGCAGCTCTTCCCACACAGGCTGATGCCCTCACACTTCCATTGGCTACAAGGTTGGCCATGTGACTTGTGTTTGGGTGGCAGATCCTGCTCGGTTAGATTTTATTTTAAAGGTTAAAGTTTTGTGCATTTGAGTAAGTTTTGCCTGGGTGCGTATCTGCACTACATGTGTGTGGTGCCTGTGGCGGCCAGAAGAGGGCGTTGGATCCCCGGAAATAGAGTTACAGATGGTTGTGAGCTGCCGTGTGTGTTCTGGGAACTGATCTCTGGTCCTCCGCAAGGGCAGCTAGTGCCTTTAACCTCTGAACTGTCTCTCCAGCCCCCAGAGAAGCTTTCTGAGATGTATGTTCTCATTTGTTCAGATATTTGAAAGAAAGCCATTCTCTGTGAAAGGCGTTCTCATGTAACAGAAAGGTTGGGGGCCATTCTGCCGGGTGATTAGGGAGCACGAAAAAAGAAGAATGAGAATGTGGGAGTTCCAGTTCATAGGGAACTCACAGCGCAACAGGCATAAACTGCACAGGTTCTCTTTGTCTGCAGGAGACAGAATTCCCATCGGCTTCAGAGAACACACCACTGAGTGGGATTCTGAGGTCCAAAAGGTCATCCCTAAGCATGACTTCTCCAATTCAGGCTCACCTGGGTACAGAGAGGAACCTGGGGCTTCCTGACTCAATCTTCCTGTTTCCTGCTTTCCCTTCCCATGTGAATCCCTTTTCCAGTCCCTGCCTCCCTCCCAAGCCACATGAATACTGGCTGGATTATATTACCAGACTCTTAGCCTGGGAATTTTAGAAGGAGGGGATGTGGTCTCCCCTCACAGTTCTTTTGTCAGCTCTTGTTGGGTCCATCTTTGCCAGGAGTCAAGATTTGGGGTATGTGCCCCGCATATCTTTGAATAGGTTAACACCCATCTAACCACTTGGGCTAGTGGAGTCTTTGGGGTACTCAAGAAGAAATGGCGACGCTACTCTGAGGGGAAGGAAAGGAAGAGGGGAATGGTGAGAGGCACTTACCAGGACCAATCAAAGCAAACCAACCTCTGTTACCAGAACTTCATCTAGGACGGAAGAGGAAAATATCTGCTTGTTCAGTGCATTCATCCACAAACACCGCTGAACCTTTTGATTTTACCAGTCTTTGGTGGCCGCCTTTCTTCTGGGAGCCACTGTCACTCTCCAAGTTTCCCTTCTCTGGGCATGTGGCTGAGACAAGCTGGCTCCATCAAGCCCAAGGTGGGTGTGGTCTGTCTCACTCAGTGTCGGTGTTTTTCCTATTGATTTCTTTCAGGCATAAACAGCAGCAACATTTTGGGCAATGAAATATGAAATACACTCCCCTGGAAGCTGCTGGGAATGCTTTTTCTTGTTTTACAAAATGCAATTAGGAGATCTCGAATGGAGCTAACTCCTGGGCTGAGGCCACATGGGAGACATGTTGAAATAACACAGGCTCTTGAAAGATGTTGAAATTAGTGATGGGAGGGGTGACCCCTCAGGCCCCCAGTACCCCAGCACGTGAGAAAGCTGCTCTCCTCAGTCGGAGTTATACTAGGCTCTGTGTTTCGTACGGGGACTGTGCCCCAAGATGCCAGGCATTGAGATAAGACAAAAGGAGGGGAAAACAGGTTGAGCACAACTCATCCCAGAGGCTTGGGCCCAGGAGGGCTGCATCCTCCCTCTGAAGAGGGTATTTCTGTCATGCATGCTGATATGTGATGAGTTATCTTGGGGATGGGAACCAAATCTAAATACAAAATTCATTTATGTCTCATATGTAGCTCAGACACAGCCTGAAGGTGACACCGTACAAAATTTTAAATTGTTTCATGCATGGAATAAGGTTTTCTAGTGCAGAGTTTCCCACTCCTGGTCTCACGTCGGTACTTTAAACTTTCAGACTTGGGAGTCTTTCAGATTTTGGCCCTGGTGATGTTGAGTCTGTAGTCCCCATATCACACGATGTTCGCTGGCTCCCAGGCTAGAATCTCTCTCTTTCTCTCTTTCCCTCTCGCTTTCTCCCTCTTCCTCCCCTCCCCATGTGTGTCTATATGTCTGTATGTACATGCACTGGGGTGGGCACTGAACATACATGCACAGGCTAGAGATCCATGTCAGGAGGCTTCTCTATCACCCTCCATTTTATTTTGAGACAGTGTCTCTCACTGAACCTGCAACCAACTGCTTTGGCTCAGCTGGCCCCCCAGGGAACCCCAGGACTAGGGGGTTGAACCCCAGTCTTCAGGCCCTCCCACGTGCATGGTGACTTCTTCATAGCCTCAGAAGGTATTATAATATACTTGTTTCTAATATATCCATCCTCTTCCTCTCTATGAAGTTAACCAGAGATGCGTGAAGGAAAAGACAAGGTCAGACCTAGCATGCTGCGCTTAGAGTGGTCTCTGAACACAGAGACCCAGCCTAGAGGGAATACCTCTTGTCTTCCAGAAACAGAATTTCCAGTGCACGGCCCTCCCCTGGGGGCGAGGGGGTCAGCAATACTATCTTCACAGACAAAAGAAAACACTCATCTCTATTCCTACTTTAAAAAAAACCCCAATTATGGACACAATGAGGATCTGTGGAACCCCACTAGCACTTGCGAAAATAAGGCACTTAGCTCACGCAATCTTGTCTTTTTACTTTCAATATCACTTACAAATGTACGCTTTTTTTTTTTTTAAACAAAATCAAATCCTTTCTCACCCATGATATGATTGTCCCTGAGCAGGCTTTGAAGAATCCTGCCGTTATCGGCTCCGTACACAAACATTAGCAGGAGCCCTGCCAGGCAGGAGGACAAAAATAATTGTTCAGCCTTCATTTCCATTTAACCTTTTGCAAAATCCTACTTAAAAAAAGTTCCCCTTGACTCACCGGCATCATATTGAGATAATTCATGAGTCGTTCGATTGATTCTTGTGGGGATGGGGAAAACCCATGAATCTCCCCCCACCCTCCTGAGAGAGACTATCCTGGACCCTTCACTCTTTTTAATTTAGGCATCTTGCTCTGTCCCTCCCCACCTGCATCTGTCCCTTCATCACCTTAACACGCTCCTCTAATGGTTTCTGTACAATTAAGGCATTATGGAGGTGAACGTTAATGTGTCTCTGGAAATTTACGGAGGCTGTATATCTTGATGTTTGGAAAGGGATGTGGCGTGGCCGGCATTGTCTAGGAATGCAGGTGTCCAGCTCTCCCAGCTGAGGTGGAATGCAGAGCTGGCTATCTGACACAGGGGATGGTGTAAGGAGGGTAAGGGACGAGAAGGAGGAGCCAGCCCTGCCCTGCACACATCAGGGGGGAAACAGAGTTAAACTGTTTTGGATGCTGCAGGACTGACTGAAGAGGCTGGGGAAAGGCTTGGTTGGTAAAGGAGGCATGAGGACCTCAGACCAGTAACCCCAGCACCAGGAAGGAGACTGTAGGATTCCAGAGGCTCACTGCCAGGGCAGCTTAGCCTAAGTGGTGAGCGCCACACCAGAAAGAGAACCGGTCTCTAGAACCAAGGTAGACAGCACCCTGAGAAATGACACACGAGGTTGACCTCTGGTCTTCATGTACACACATGTGCCCCTGCAAACACACACACACACACACACACACACACACACACACACACACACGTGATGAAAAATGGTGGAATATATGTTTAAAGGCCCTGTGTTTAGATTTTCACTCTTTACACACAGGCTGTGTGACTTTCCCCAGTGTTTGGTTTCTTTCTTGTGAGATGGTATTGATTTAGAAAGCAGTGTCAGTTCCTGACATGGCCTTGAGCTGGTCGCCACCTCCTTCTCAGCATCTTGTCAGGCCAGTCTCTGGCTCGGGCCACAGTAGCTCCCTTTAGACTGTCCAGGGTGGTGACAGCCATCTCCACCTCTGGACTTTTGCGCACGCAATCGTTTCCTTTCCCATGAAGTACGTTCCCTCCAGGGCTCTCAGGGAGGGCTCCTTTCCCTGGGACTCACAGGGAGGAAGGAGAGAACCAGCTTCTGTGAATTTGTTCGTTGGTCTCCACGTGCATGCTCCAGCAGATACCCACTCCCCGATATAATAATAATAATAATAATAATAATAAGTAATAATAATAATAATAATAATAATAATAATAATAATAATAATAATAAAGCTTTCTGGAGAACTGAAGGATGTACTGTAAATATTCAGTCTCAGGAGACCATGTCAGAACTTCTACAGCTAGTGGGGTCAGAGAGCTGGGACGGCTGCTTCCTTGAGCTCATCCTCTATGATGCTTGCATGGTACTTGCAGCCTCTGCCCCCACAGACCTTGAGCACCAGCTTCATGGGGAGGACCCTGTGGTGGGCAGTGGGTGAGAAATAACTGTCATCAGGATGCAGATGGCCCATGGATGAGCCGTGGTAGGCAGGACCAAGGCCGGCTCCTGTTATCTTCCCATGTTTTTACTTTCTCCATCTTGCCTATGGCCTTGAAAACACATATCCTAATTGGCCCCCTGTCCTTTTGTGTGTCTGTCTACTCGTTAAATTAGTATGCTGTTGGGGTCCAAGAACTCAGGGAAATGCTTGTCTGTTTTGGGGTGTCCCTTTAACATTCAGCCAGGGGATTACATACCAGCAGGTTGAGAGTGTCAGTCATGCCAAAGTTTGCCCACCAGGTTTTACAATGAGCTTCTAGGGGTAGAGTTTCTGTCTGAGATATAAGGCATTTAAATTAGCATGTCTTAGTAATGTACTTTTGATTTTCCATAAAACCAAGTAGGACAGACTCCAAGGGCAGGAACTGAGGGAACTGAAACCCTAAGGATCTCAAATAGGAGTGCCCTGTAAGCAACACACTTCAATTCTGTCTCTGCTTCTTTCTCTTCTCCCTTCCTTCCTGTCTCCCTCTCTCCCCCTTTTCCCTTCCTTCCTTTGCTCCCTCTGCTTCTTCCCTCTATTTTCCTCTCTTCTTCCTTCCCTCCCTCCCTTTCTCTCTTTTACTTTCCCTCCCTTTTTCCCTCCTTCCCTTCCTCTTTTTCTCCCTCCATTTCTCTTTCCCTTCCTTCTTCCATCTTCTCTATCTCCTCCCTCCTTTTCTTCTTTCTATCCCTCCTTCTCCTTCCCCCTCCTTCCTCTATTTCCCTCTCTCCCTTCCTCTCCTCCCTCCCTCACTCTATCTTCTTTCTCTCCTTCCTCTTCTTCTTCCTTCTCTCACTCTTCCCTTTCCTCCCCTCCTTCCCTTCATCTCCTTTCTTTCCTCCCTCTTCCCATCCTTTTTTTTCCCGTTTGAGATAGGATTTTAATATATATCCCAAGCTGGCCTCAAACTCTTGATCCTCCTGCACCACCTTCTTCAGGGTAGATTGAAAGGCATGCATCGCTATTCTTAATTTCAACCTCCTTTTCAAAGCTGTCAATCAAGGAAATTTTGAATGTTTTTTAAAAAAATCTGTGTTGTGCATTATGTTATGTATGTGTGTGTGTGTGTGTATGTGAGTGTGTTGAATGTTTATGTGGGTGTAATGTGTGTGTGTGTAATGGGTTCACACGTTCTGGGTTCCACTGAAGTCTTTTAAAGCCTCCCCAGGTACCTTTTCAGCAGTTTATAACTGTGTCAAGCAGTAAAGCCTGTCTTTGGCCCCACTCTCCTCTCTGCGCACTGAGCCTTGGGCAGGGCAGCCTCCTTTTGATAAGCGCATCACCTGCTTTGGGAATATGCAGATGAGCATCTTTCTGAAAGGTGAACACAGACAATAATTATTTTCTCCCAAGATCAGCAAAGTGCCACTTGGCTGTCTTGACTTCACGGCTTTCCTTGATGCGCACTGCCTGCCACTTATAAGGGAAACAAATGAGGTTAGATGGCAAAGATTATGAAAGGGATTAGCAATAATGAGCCTGGGAACAAAAAACATTATTGTAGAAAATTGAGTTGACCTTAGATTCATAATTATTCACCTTAATTGTTTTTTTGGTAGTGTAATTTGAATGAAATTAAATAATGCCAATATTCCTTCTTCCACTGACGAGGAATCTCGAGTAAAGATGAATAACTTTCAAAACTAAAGCTTTGGCTGCTCTCCCAGGGCTCACTGTTGCTCATGGAAGCTTCATGGCCTCCACAGGATGGTGAGCCACCTGGGTCAAGACCATACTTTGCTCCCCACACAGCTGGGGTCATTGCTCTGTGGCAAAGGTGTGAGGGCCCCCTCTTCCAGGCCTCCTGCAAAACACGTACTTCCTGATGATGAACTCTCCAGTGTAATGTTCCTTACAGAGTCTTCTCAGCCAGGTGACTGCCTTCATTTCTCCACGTGAGGGCACCAGGATTTGTTAGTTAATTGAGTAAGACGTAATTTGAACACGAAGTCTGTAAGATTTTCTTACCGTACTCCTTGAGTGTGGGGTCTTCGATGGAGCGGAGACTCACAGTGCTTCCCACTGACTCCTCCATCATCTGTCACTCCAGCTGTTCCTCTAACCCCAGAGAGGAGTGCTGCTGTCATTTCCACCCTGTGGATAAGGAAACTGAGGTTTGGAGAGTAAAGCAGGGGCTGGGACGGGGCTCTGCTGGTCCAGAGTCACAGTTACATCAAGGGGAAATCGCGCCACCCGGTTGACAGGCCGTGCTTTCCTAAGGATTCCTGGAAGCCTTGCTCCACGTGCCAGTCTCCCTCTCTCAGAGCTCACTCTCGGCCCTCTGCAGCTCTCTCCCTTACCCCTGTCTCTGTTAGACACTCTCTGGATCCTGTGGACACAGCTCCTATGGACTCACCCCCCACTTCAGGCTGTCAGCCACTATGAGGAGATTCGTGGGCAGAATTGGAATTCACCTCAACGTCACCTGTACAGATACCACACACACACACACACACACACACACACACACACACACACACACAC